>NW_012267355.1:1700147-1734247 GCF_000151885.1 Dipodomys ordii
GTCATTCTTTCTGATGGAAGCATAGAATTCCATTGTGTATATATACCACATTTTCTTGATCCATTCATCTACTGAGGGGCATCTGGGTTAGTTCCATATCTTAGCTGTGGTAAATAATGCTGCAATAAACATAGTTGTGCTGGTAGCTTTAGTGTGGTCTTGTTTGTAAACATTTGGGTAAATGCCCCAAAGTGGGATTGATGGGTCATAGGGGGAGTTCTATGTGGAGTCTTTTGAGGAACCTCCATACTGCTTTCCAAAGTGGTTGAACAAGTTTACATTCCCACCAACAATGAAGTAACTTTCCCTTCTGTCCACATCCCCTCCAGCATCTGTTGTTGTTAGAATAAACAAGTGGGCGAAAGACTTAAAGAGAAACTTCTCTGAACAAGAAAGAAGGATGGCCAATAGACACATGAAGAAATGCTCAACATCCCTAGCCATAAAAGAAATGCAAATCAAAACAACATTGAGATACCACCTCACTCCAATTAGAATGGCAAAAATCAAGAACTGTGGGCTTTCTATTGATCTTGCTAGCTATGTCCTGTAAAGAAGCACTTCTTAAAACTGTCTCAGGAGAATCTTCCTGACTTTAGCAGCTCTCATTTCTACAGGCTGCCACCATGCTTTCTTTCCTGTCTCTATGCAATGTCTCTTCATCTCTGTCTCCTAATTCCAGCACATTTTCTGCTGAAAAGTACAGTATCCACCCATGCTGACCACTTTTCTTGAAAGAACAGTCCACTTTATCTTAACTCCTGAGATTTTGAGAAGTGAGCAATACAAGACATAGGAAAATAATTTAGTTGTTTATGTGATATATAATAGAATTAAACATGTCTCTTTAATGTGCAAAAGAAGGCTGGAAAACTATTCTTAGTAAATATGTCCCAAATTTGTCAGTTAAAAAAATATGGTGTGTTACAGAAAGAAAAACAAAGTTATTTAAAAAATAAAATTTTCATTTCTATTTTGTTGTTAGGAACAAAGTAACACAAGTATTTCTATGCATTTTTTCTAAACATTATAATATCTATCATGAAATTTCATAATTCTATTTGTCTATCTATATATCTATCGATCTATCTATATTTCATTTAGGCATTTTATTTAATCCATAAAAGCACTGATTTTATTCATTTAAATGTGTTTGTATGTGGTTAAACTATTTCAGATTGTCACATTATTAATTTTTATTCATTAAAAAAATTACTGTTTAGACTGTATTAATGAATGTAGATTTTGCAAAATTTTCTTGTAAATCAAGAGTTCTTACAGGAAGTGATTTTTCTCTAGGTAATTAATTTACCTAATAATAGAATATTTTTGAAATTCAAGTAGGCTGCAAGGTCTAATATTCTATTCAAATAATTGTGAATTTACTATTTGTATATGCGAAACATGACTAGGCATAACTAATGACACTATCTTGTTGTTATTCAAAGATGAATTTATTAACCTGAAATAAGCATAAGCACCATTAGATTATTTGCAAGTTAAAAGCTGGAATATGAATTCTTTTTTTTTTTAATTCATTTTTATTTTTTTTTTTTTGGGTCCAGTCGTGGGGCCTGAACTCTGGGCCTAGGCACTGTCCCTTGCTCTTCAGCTCAAGGCTAGCGCTCTACCACTTGAGCCACAGTGCCACTTCCGGCTTTTTTTTCTGCTTATGTGGTGCTGAGGAATCGAACCCAGGGTCTCATGCATGCAAGACAAGTGCTCTACCACTGAGCCACCTTCCCAGCCCGAATATGAATTCTTTTGATATTTTCTTCTCTTTATCCTTAGCCATTTATCAAAATGTATTCAGGAGGGTGTGGCTTCTGAATTACTGGATATGAACAAGAGAAAATTCATAGAGATTACGGAAAGCAATGACTAGCAGTTGTCAAAATCAAAGTTCTTCTGAGCTTAGACAAATACTGTGGAGACTCTGTCTGCTCATGATATTACAGCAATGAAGTCATCTGAATTCGACAGGACCTGTACTGACAGAGTTCATCCTTTTGAAGTTTTGAGCCTTGATTTTCATTAAACTTTTTCACAAACTTTGTTGAACATGTGTCAGACTTTGTGTTGATTGTCTGTGTCTGATAAGTCTAGTTTCACAGATATCACAGGTGTTTCTCTCCTGTTTAGATTGAGAGAAGCTTCAGAGTGTGGCTTTTCCCATCCAGAAGCTCCAATCCAGGCCCAAGTTCGAAGAGTACAGTAACTAAGATCCAATGAACCAAGACTTTAAAATATAAAAGAAGCATAAAAAAACAAATTTCAATTGGCTGTATTTTTTGTTTCAAGCACAATTAAGGGGGACAGTTAAGTTTCAAGTCAAGAAAATCACCTGGAACACAATCCAGGGGAAAGCAAGACAATGGAGTTTACACAGCACAAAATGACTTGTACAAATAGAAAAGAATGGTTTCTAAAGACTTGACGTATGTTTCACTAAAGTTTTAATATCTGACTTAATGCTTTTCATGTCATACTCATGATTTTCAAGATGAACTAGGCATTTACAAAATATTAATGCAATTTGTATTGCATTAATTGCAAATTTTATTGCATATACTTCTGACACATGGAATATTTTTTTCCATTTTCTTCTTGGAAAGTATAAAATCACTTGAAGTTAACCTTGGTGGAATTTTCACTTTGCCAAATCATATAAGATGAATTTTCAGCCCCAGAATAGAGTGAAATTAAAGCTTGGTACTGCACTTAAAACCACTCATCATTATTAGTTTTTAAAAATGTGATGATTTTTTAAAATAGAAATGTATTCAAAGATTTAATTCTCTAAATAGATCCATAATTAACGTTCAGTTTCTAAACATGGTTCTTTCCTTAAGATAAGTTTATAATATTTGAGATAGCATTCATGTTAATAGTTAACCTATGATTCACCAATGATATTACAAGAATTTTATCATTTGGCTGAGCATGGGTAGGTCACACCTGCAAATTTAGCTATTCAGGGAGCTGAGAACTGAGGATTGTCATTCGAAGCCAGTCTGGCTGGCAAAGTCAGCGAGATTCTTACCTCCAATTAACCAACAAAAAGTTATGAGGAGGTGTAGCTCCAGTGGTAGAGCACCAGGCTTGAGGGAAAAGCCTTAGGGACAGTACCAGGCCAGGAGTTAAAACCCCTGTATTAGTGCTGGTGCATACACATGCATGCGCACACACACACACACACACACACACACACACAGAAGCATAGTTTACGAAGAATATAGAATACAGATATTTCCACCCATTCCATCAGGATGTGTACTCCTAATTTGAATATTAATTTGAATATTAAATGTTGCAGAATTCAACCTGAAAATCAAACTATTAAAATTGCCACATTCCTAACTCATGAAGATGTTATGAAGACTAACCAAAAAGACAAAAAAAAATACCCACTGCATATTACAAATAAAAAGTATATCCTTCCACTAACAAGCAGATTTTATTTTTTAAACAAAACAGTTTCCAGATTAAATATTGATTACTTTTCAAAATTTTCTATCCAAAAGTTTTCTAGTCTTTTTAAATTTGATTGTAAACACTTTTTGAAATATTATCTATTGTTTGTCCAGTATTTGAATGCGTAATAATTTGACCATACCAGTGCTGGCAGAAAATATAAAGGGTTATTAAACACTGGGAATCTGCAAAACAAATTATGTTGAAGTTATTCAATGCAGATGTTTTAAAAATCAGATCCATTTCATTATTTAACTATATTCACCAGCCTTAAATCTTATATTTGGCATTTGCCTTGGAATGTATAAGACTCTTATGTAAAAATAACAAAAATATTACATAGGTTTCACTCATCTGGTTTATATGAATCTTCAGATTTTTGGAGTATGTGCATTTGGTTTTGGAATTAAATGAGTTGGTCCAAATGGTAGAAGCACAGACTAATTGCATCTGATTGCTTGGAAATAAAAGTTTAGAATACTGTGAAATAACCTTGGTGTGAATCAGCCTAGGAAGAAATAATAAAGTTGGAAAACAGGAATCTGGTCATTTTAGAAAATGCAATGATGTATTTGGCATCATGTTACTTTTTATTTATGTTATGGAATTTTGTAAAAGGAAAATTGTATATTATCATTTTCCTACTAGAATTAATATTTAATGTGTTTACTTGTTATGAGTAAATATGTTTTCAATGTTGGGGCTGAATTAAGCAGTACACACACACACACACACACACACACACACACATACACACTGCCTCTGAGCTCAGGATTGATTCTTATTTCTCTGCCTCCTGAACATCTGGCATTACAGGAACACAAAGCCTGGCTTGTTATGAATAAAATTTTTTGTTTGTTTGTTTGTTTTTTTGGTCCGGTCATGGGGCCTGAACTCTGGGCCTGGGCGCTGTCCCTCAGCTCTTCAGCTCAAGGCTAGCACTCTACCATTTGAGCCACAGCGCCACTTCCGGTTTTTTTTTCTTTTTGCTTATGTGGTTCTGAGGAATCAAACCCAGGGCCTCAGGCATGCAAGGCAAGCGTTCTACCACTGAGCCACTTTCCCAGCCCCTAAAATTTAAAGAATGAATAATAACTTTTAAAAAGTTAAAAGCCCTGTCTTAAACAGCATTAATTTTTTAGGGATGGCCAATATGAATCAAGACAATGCCACTCAAGTGATAGCTTGATTTCATATAAACGTCATTGTTAGGTGATTTTCTATGGTACTCCCGTTTGTTAGGTAATGTGGTTCATTAAATAGTTAATGTTCCTTTCTTTGCCTCTTTCAGTAGAGATGCTGGTGCTATTCTATTATGTACAAAGACACCAGGAAATGAGTTCTTGCAGGAGTGGCAGGAGAGGGAAAACCAAGGGAGAAGAGTAGACAAATGAAGCTGGGAAATGGGGAAAAGGCAATCGAGAACTCACAGTATATACAACAAAGTTAAGAAAAGCAAGGGAAGGGGTAGATTAAAAGGGGTCAAGAATGGTAACAGAGTGGCACGTTGTATTCATAAAGTTAAATGCCACTTAAAGAAAATAAAATTTATTTAGAAAAAATATGAAAGGCTTGTTATATATTGGAAGTCACACATATTCGCAGAATGCCTCAAGGGTGAATTAAAAGCCATAGCTATACCAAAAGAGGAAAAGAGATACCTTGACAAAGTTACAAAATATATCCAATATATGAGTTCTACTCTGAATCATCCAATTCAGTCTTCTTCCATTCTGTTTCTGATTAAAGAACTATGAAAAAGTATCTCCAACAGTGTCTTGCACATAGAGTGAACCAAATATTTTAAAGAGTGATATACATGAAAGTGCACAGTTTGCCTCCTTGTTATTTTAAGTTCATTTTGATTTGATTTTCAACATTTAGAAAAAGATGGGCTGGGCACTGGTGGCTAACACCTGTTTTCCTAGCTACTCAGTAGGCTGAGATCTGAGGATCCAGGTTTGACGCCAGCCTGAGCAGAAAAGTCCCTGTGAGACTGTTATCTCCAGTTAACTACTCAGAAACTGGAAGTGGTTCTGTGGCTCAAGTGGTAGAACTCTAGCCTTGAGCAAAAAGAGGCTCAGCGACAGCTTCCAGGCTCCGAGTTCAAGCCTCTCTCCCCCCAAAAAAGAAATGAAAAAAAGAAAAAAAAGACAAGAAAAAAAGAAAAGTGGGTTTACTGTCTTCCTCTTGGCTCATTTAACATCTCACAAGCATGACTTTTCATTGTCTGTTGCACTGTGAAAATTTGGTTAAATATGGGTTTCTTTGATGTTCTGGATATTATAGTAAAGTCATAGAACAATGTCCAGTAGGGCTCTTGTGAGGTAGATCAAATAAACACCCCTGCTCCTCTCAACTCCTACTTTCTTCAACTCAGTGGTTCATGTGTGAGGTAAGTGGGACTAATTACACTTTAAAAGAGACTTTTTTATGACCCAATTAATAGAAAAACGTGTAAATGAATATTAAAAGGCTTAGTCATTCTTTCCTTAAAATAGTTAACTTAAGAAAATGGCAAGACAGACAAACCATAAAATGCAGTACTATAAGGATCACATTCAAAAGAAATTTTTTCCAAATATTTGAACATGGCTGACATGCATCAAGTTGTCCCCTTCTTCAATTATTTCTCATTTATTAAGTTGATTGGTGTAATAATTATAATTCTGTAAAGTGGAGAAATAATTTCCATCTACTCATGTATAAACATATATAGTATGTATCAGTCAAAATAGGAAGGATGAGTGATTTTTATTATATGGTACAGGCATATATATCAGGTATATATAATTATATATATATATTTATGCTGGTATACTATAGTACTTTTGCCTCAGTTAAATGTTATTTACCACATGTTACATGTGATCTACACTTCAGATATACCAATCTGGAATTTGAGACTTCTCATCCCTTTGAATCACAGAAGACAGAGGTGTATCTATTTCCTGTTATGTAAGATATCTTTTATATTTGAATTATATTGTTGTATATTGCTGAATAGATTGAGTGATGGACAGTGTACCACCTGAGGTCCTGTTTCCTTCCCGTGTTATGGAAGAAATAGAAATTCAACTTAACATTTTATCAAGTGACGAAATCTACACACAAAACAAAACAAAATGAAACAGAAGGATGATAGGAAAAATGAATCCTAAGTGATTGAATAGACAATGTGCCATTTCTAACATTTGCTACCTAATTAGCTTCTTCTTTCCCTTAATTGATCCTGTGATAATTTAAAGATTATGGCATAGGTGTCTCTGCTTCTGATCTTTTAATGTTGCCTTAGGCAAACCCTGCCATGGATGACACCCGTATCTATCGGTATTTAAGTCTATGTATTTTAAACATTAGCACTAAACTTGAACATCCTGAAACCTAAATTTATAAAATTAAGGCAGTCCTGTGTGATTTTAACAATATTTAGTCAGGCACCATGAACTCTGAAGATTGTTTAGAACTTTCAAGTGTTTTTTTTTCTGATGTCCCAGTCTATTACCAAGTTATCTTGTTTTCTCTGAAAGCCAATATAGACAAATAGCTGATTTTAGGATATTGATACAAAGGAAACCACTTTTCTCTTGATTTCTCCGCCTTGTATTTTATAAGACTTGTGTTGTAACATCCAATTCTCTAAAGTTGAATAAACATCTCTGACATTTTTAAATGTGACAAAATGCATATGACTGAGCTTCTAAAGAAAATGGCATGGAGGGACTTGTCACATGCTATTACACTTTAAACCTATGTGTACAAAATTAGCAAAAACTGGCTGAATGGTGACCCCGGAAACAAACCCATTGGCTCGTTCCCCAGTGAGAAGCTGAAGACAGTGGATGTAGTTCTTTGCTGGTTTTCCTCTGCCATCTTTTTTATTGAGTTTGTCTGTTTCTGGGAGACTCTAGATTTGGCCGTTTGTTACAGACTCCAAGTTAGACATAATTATACCTTACCATGAATCTCCTATGTTTCCTTCCACAGGCATTAACTCAGACACAGCTTATGCCTAGCTGGGCAATGGCCAGAGGAATTTCGACCACAGAGTACAGAGAGTATAAGGTAGTAATAACTCTATTCACCCGAGGTGCTTTGCCTGAAAGGACCCTTTCACAAGCACTGAGAAAGTCTGAGATGCAACCAGGAGGTAGAGTCTGCTACCGGGAGTGCATCATCTCTTATCTGTATCCAAGCATGGAGGTTTTGGTACATAGGGGAGCTATAGAGAAACAACTATGAGTGTCATCTCTACAACTGAGGCCAGCGCTGTAACTGTCCCTAGCTACTGAATTAAGATTCTTTGTTTTTTCATTGTTATTGTAAATGTGATGTACAGAGGGGTTACAGTTACTTAACTTAGGTAATTAGTAAATTTCTTTTTGAACAGTGTCCCCTCTTCGCTCCTTTTTTGGTTTTTTTTTTTTTTTTTCCCTTTCGGCCTTCCTCCCCCATAAGTTGTAAAGTTCATTTTCACCCCAGTGTCTAGTGAGTATCACTGCTGCATTTGCAGGTCCTTTCGCTGCTTTATCTTTAAGAGAAGAACTAGACACTGATTTGCCACAGATACAAAAGATTAGGAAAGATAAGTTCCAAAAGTTTGGCAACTACATACAGATTTTCTCTTTGTGCACGTTTTTGAGGCATCCAAAAGATGGTAAATTAATCTATATTTCCAGTGCAGGGTTGTTAATGTATAATTATACATTCTAACTTCAAATGCAGCATTATATTAAATTATTTTTGGAAATGATATTAATAATTTGAGGTTCTCATTTTAAAAGCAAGGTGACCATATTTCTCTGAAGTTGATACAAAACATCTCAGTTATTGTGCTAACTGAATTAGAAATGAGTGATCTAGATAAACTTGTGTGGGCATGGTTCCTGATCACAGAGCAAGACTTTCATATAGAAGATAGCTCCAGGTGCTCTTCCATTTTAAAGTGTTTTTCTTCCAGTTGTTCAGGTTTTCAATCCCTACATTGCCTTCTTCTCAACTCTTAAGCCATAAGAATGGCTTTGAATATTCAAATGGACCGTATGCTGATGATCAATAGATATTTGTGATCCTAATTGGTCATATGTATTTGGTAAACTGAATTGAAGAAGCCTCTCAAGCATTCAAATGGCTTAAAAACTCAAAGGTTGCCCCAGACAAGGCTTCTAGTTTCTTCTGTTAACAGACAAAGGGTGGTCGTTGACTCAGTACATCTTTATGGAGTGGTTAATGTATGTCAGCACCCTGTTAGACACCTCTGATTGCTGTCCGCTGTGGGACATTCCTTTCAAAGTTTGCAAGAAATAGCTGTGGATCTCAATCGAATGGGCTAATTTAGATGTAGGGGACAATCTCAATTCCAGGTTTCAAGATTACCTGGAGGATGAAGCAGATGCTACGTTTACTGTGATCATGATTTTTCTTTCTAGTTCCCCCACAAGGGTAGGACCAGACCCCTAGGAGAAACTTCAAGCCCAGCCATTTGGGGGCAGGGGTGAAGATTCCCGTTATTTGCTTTCCTTTTCTCTTTCCTGTGCCCCTTGGCTTGCATCATGGATCAGGCATTATCAGCTGGAAACACTGAAGCACTCACCCCTTAATGTCAGCTCTCATAAATATCTTGGTCCTCCTCTCTCGGAGTATGCTTCAACTCTTTATGATGCCAACTTCCCGAATGTTACCTGGTACTGAGTTTAAAGTTTGAAGAGGGAAATCTACCAGTGTTGTCTCTCCAATGAGAGTTTTCCTACAAGCTCCTGGGTCCCTTCATGTAGCCTTCAATCCTTTCTGAATGGAGGATTAAAGAATAATAAGACATGATTTTTTTTTTTTTCGGGGAAGGCCCTATACCCTGAGTCTCCAGGTCCCATTTTTGCAGCTGGGTAAGGTTACCCAGGCCTGGTGGCCAGTCGGGGACTCCTGCAGCTTAGTGGCTCCGCCCATCCCTTCGGACAGACAGAGGCCTGCAGACAGACGGATGATGCCAGTAGACCGGTAGCTGTTCTCATTGAAACCCAGCCGCAGCTCCTGGACAAACTCCGTGTGTGTGTGTGCTTCCCGGGACCTCCAGGGATCCCTTTCATTCCCAAAGTGCTAGAAGTGCAAGCCAGCGTCCTGCAGAACTCCCTTGGGTTTCTATCCAGGGGCTTGTGGGGGGGTGGGGGGTGCCGGGAGAGGGGAGAGGAGAGGCCAGGCGAGATGGGGGTGGAGGTGGCCGGTGGGCTGGGCTTGCAGAAGTCCTGATTCCTGGGCACACCGGCAGAGAGGGGGGCGGGCTCGGGGCTGCCCCAGAGGCGTGTGATTGGGTGCGACCCTGAGCTTGCTGCTTGTCAGTTTCGCCCTGGGTCGGGGAGGGGTGGGGGTGCGCGGGGAGGGCGGGTGGGGGGGAGGGCAGTGGGCGGGGGAGGGGGCTGCCCTGAGCCTCTCGTCCGGCCCACTGACGGCATGAAGCCTTTAGGGGCTACGCCGTGCTCTCAGCTTTTTGGTTAAAGCCCCTCATCCGCCTTCAGTGTGAAGGAAGGCAGGGCCCGGGAGAGGACAGATCCTGGGGTCTCTGTGCCCGGGACCAATCCAGCGTGGAAGCCAAGTTTGGGGTGGGTGGGTGGGTGGGTGGGGGGCGAGAGAGCCGGGAAGGAAGCAGAGCATCACCTTCGAAAAGAAAGAAAGAAAAGAAACTTTTGACTTTAATTTTTCTTTTTAAATCTTCGCTGCTCTCCTCGAATGGCCGTGTAGCGACCACCACCAGCGAGACCCGGGGAAGGGACGAACTTGATCAGTAGTTGCAATTTATTATTTCATTTGTGTTTTTTTTGGGGGGGTGGGGGTTTGAGTTGGGGGGCTGAACGATGGAGCCGTGGTCCTCCAGGTGGAAAACGAAACGGTGGCTGTGGGATTTCACCGTGACAACCCTCGTCGTGACGCTCCTGTTCCCAGCCCGCGAGGTTAGAGGAGGTAAGGAATGCCCGGGCTTGGGGAGGTGGGCGACCGGCTGCGGGGCTCTCTCCTCCAGCGCCCCTCCCCCTCCGCCCCCCCCCCATTCTCTTAAATAGAATCCAGATTGTCGCTGCCACCAGGTTGGAAGTGGGAAGGGAGGAGGTGGGGGGAGGGAGGAAAGAGAGAGCGAGCAAGAGGGGGGGAGGAGAGAGGAGAGTGGAGAGGAAAAGAGAGGAGAGAGGAGAGAAGGAGGAAGAGAGGAGAGAGGAGAGGAGGAGGAGGGAGGAGAGAGGAGAGTGGAGAGGAAAAGAGAGAGAAGAACAGAGGAAGAGAGGAAAGAGGAGAGAGAGAGAGAGAAAGAGAGAGAGTACAATAATAGAGGTAGCAGAAAAAAAAGATCTGTCACGCAGGATGGACTGGATGGAAAATGCACTTTACCACTTTCCAGTATCTTTGACAAGAGAGAGAGAGAGAGAAAAGAATTACCTTGAACAGAAAGAGCAGTTGTACTAAGCTTTTGTTTGAGGTCCAGCGCTCAAATATGCTTTTTGAACAAATCTTTTGGTTTCCTCGGGTTCTAACAAGTGGAGATATCTTTTTAAGGGTGAGCTGAGGAGAAAAATATAGAGGAAGGGTATAAAATGAACCCTGATAAAGTTCTTTGTCTGCCAGGAAGTGAGAAACAGGCCCCTTTTTTTTTGGTTATTGTTTGTTTTTTATTTGGGGGGACTTAAAAGAATGAGGAAAGGGAAGTAAATTCAGAATTTGAGAACACAAGTGTGTGTGTGTGTGTGTGTGTGCAAAATCCTAAAGAGATTTTCCTGGAAAATACTGCACAGATGATAAAATAAAAGGTTTTAGAACACTTTTCCCTAAATTTCAGCCCTCCACTTTTCCCCCCCCTCTCTTACTCTTCTGTGTCCCCCCCAACACATACTTCATAGTTTTCCTGGAGGATGATAAAAAAATTGCCTAGCAAATTGGGTGGGGGTGGAGGAACAGGGAATGAGGGGGAAGGGGAGGGGGCTGGGGGTGGGAGGAGAGAGGTAAGGAAAAGTTCCTACGTGGCACCACCAAATATTGAATGAGCAAGCAGACCTGCTTAGTAGACTGCAGCCCTGTCAGTACCAAAGGAAGGAGAGTGACTTCCCTCCTCCTCTGGCCTGCTTCCTCGCATGCCCCGCCCTTTCCAGAAAGAAAAGGCATCTGGCTGAGCTGGAGTGGTCCCTTAGATGCTTTGGACCCCCTTGCAGGCCAGAATCCCAGGAGTTCAAGGAGCCCAAGCAATGCAGAGCTTTGTCGGGGGTGGGGTGGGGGTGGGAAGTGCCAAGAAACCCAGGGACAGAATGGAGGATGGAGAGGGAAGAAGAGGCTAGATATGAGAGTAGGAGGCCCAACCCTGCCACCATGTCTGACACTTGGCTTTCACTATCCCAAGTAGCAGGCAACTTCTGGATGACTCTGATATTTAATAGTGACTCCGGGCAGAGCCTCCTCGGGGCTAGATTTGAACTGTGAAATGAGTTAGGTCAGTGTGTGGATACACTTATTTGCATGTTTTTTGCAAGGATGAATAAATATCTTTGAAAGTGGAATGCGTTAGAGGCTACACGTTTCACCTTTGGTACCTGGTCACCAGCTGGACTGGTGCGTTTGGTCAGCAGCTCTGCCCTCTGCTGGTATTGCTGATGCTCTGGAATTCAGTCCTCTGCTACAGCAAATGAGGTCCCTTAAAGTTCCTCTGGCTACGCATATAAAATCTCTTAATGAAGAACGGACGTGCCATTTCTTTTTCAGTCAGACACACGTAGACATAGACTTGTTAAAACAGTCATGTATTAAAATATGCAAAAGCAGTGAAATATGTTGAAAGGATACTATTGTGTGAATTCACTGATAGATAACTTAAATGTAGGTACTTTTATTTCTTTCCCACATTAAGCTTTCCAGGAAAGCTCTAAGAAGAGCATAAAAATCAAATTCCTATACTTTCAATGCATTTTTTCTACTTTCAATGTTGCCACACATCGTAACAGATTTATCTAAGTACTACATCAAATAAACAGAAAAAAAAGCCCCAAAACACAAACTCCCTTTCATAGAAAAGCATAAGGTTCAGATGTTGTTGGGTTTCTGTTTGTCATTTCAGGTGGAATACTGTGGATATTATGGTACTTTAGATATCCATATTGTGAGGATTTTAGTATTTTCTCAAGTTGCTTGGTGCTTATTGCTGTGTGGGTGGTCACATGTTGACTTTACCATGTCCTTGCAGACTTTCTGTTCACCTAATAAATGTCTTAAAGAAAAAAAAATATTATATTGATGGTTGAAAAGTGAGTAGTGGTTTCAAAGCCTGAATGACCACATAGGGGAAAAATGAACTCAGCCTCCAGTTCAAAAAAGAGCCTTTAGTTTTTCAGTTGAAGGAGTGAGATTTTTGTACTAGTTTCTGAATAAAAGTATTATATTCTAGCATTAACTTATGACTTATTTCTTTGAGGTGTGGCGGTGTGCTACCATTACTAAATTTACAACAAGGCCTCTTTTCATATCAAATTATCTTTAGATACAATTAGAACATTAAGACCTTAAACAAAAGTTCTGATTTATAGGAAATATAGATTCTGAAGGAAATAATACAGATTTTTTTCTTAGAAGTTAAAGAATTGAAGAATTTCATTTGACAGTCATATTGCTTTACTTTGAAAATCCAGACTCACATGGAAAATTTAACATGCATATTTAAAAAACCCCTCAAACTCCTCTAGGAATTTTACATGCAAGATGAAGTGTTATTTTAATAAATATCTATTAACATTAGATATAATGTTGTATTTTGTACAGTTCCTGGGGACTTTATGGACTTTTTTGTGATAGTCCATTACATACTTTAGATAGGATGTTGGATTTTCCAGGACTTTACAGTAACTGTGCTATGATTATATTATGATATACAGCTTACTGGAAGCACTTTAAAAGTAGTTTATGCAACCGCTAGGTTGAATTGAACACTAAGCAATATACTATTTAATAGCATCTCTTTTATTGTTGTTGTTTTACTGATTAAAATAGGTTTTTGCCTTTAGCCATGAAGTCAAATGTGTCTTGTAAAATGTTGGTCTATTTTAGGAGAAACTTCAGTAGCTTAGCAGCCATGAGTAGTAAGTCCTGCAGAAGTACTGTTTTGAGTGCCCGGGATCAGCAGGTGAAATGGTTCTGTTTTCCAGAGTGTGTTTGATTCAACCTCAGGCGTCGATCCAGTGTGTCCCTTCAGTTAATTACAAATCAGTTCAAAAGTCACACAGGCTTCTGCTAACGAAGGTAGCATTGGATAAGGTTATTATTATTGTGTCTCTTATTAAAGTATAAGAGGTGGCTCACACTTTGTAGAGGTAATCCTCATTTGAGAGAATGCATGGGTAGTTAATTGCAGACATGTTAATTATTTGCCAAGTGGTTTTAAGCTCATTCATGTCATAGAGCGAAATTTGCTTCATAATAAATACTAGACTGAGGTGCTATTTCATGAAGGCTACTTTCTAAGAGGTATATGGGTAAGTTCAAACAAAATTATAAAATAGAAAAATGAGAAATATATTTATGTGTAATATAAGTTTACAGATAATTGAGCTAATTTCGTTTAGATTTTTTGTGTCTCTTGTGACCAAAATAAAAGGATACATTACTTTGTTTATTCCTAAAAAACAACAAAGCACACATCACTTCATTTTGCATTTGTAGGCAGATTGTCTATTTGTTAAAAAGATATATTGTATTCAGAAACTTTTGTTAAATGTCAAAAATGTACATACTACTTTGTTTTCTAAAAAATATTTGAGAAAAGATTGATTTATTGAGGCTTTGATTTATCATTTCCATTAATTAATAACAAAAATTCAAGTTAAGATTGGTTGAGAGTGTCTGTAACAAAATGCTAATGTTTTTCAAAGTAAGAAAAGGTTTTTTGATGAGATTCTTGAAAGTGCCAAACCTAGGAAATAGAGTAATTACTAATTAATCTTACTTGCTCACTGTACTAATGTGAAACTAAGATATAAAAAGAATATGCTTTCTCATAAGATATTTTTTATAATCAAGATTTTTCTAAACACTATAAAGATCTTTAATGATGGTAGGAATTATCTTGATGGATTGACCAAAGCATTACCTGATAGATGAGCTGGAGCTTAGATTAGTGAGGACATGAATCAATGGACATACCTGATTTAAAGAAAATCAGATCAAGACCAAGTTATAGAATGCATTTTAAAATTTCACAATTTCCTAAATTTGAGCAAAGTGATTTTTGATTATTTGATCTTGTTGTCAATCCACCTACTTATGTGATTGTGCAATATTATCTACTTTCTAGTGAAAATGAATTTTTTTCCAAAATATTTTTGTGTACATCTTGTGTACATATTGAATATGCCATAAAATTACATATTTACTTCAAATGAGGAAAATCTTGTCACATTTCTGACCTATCTTAATTTTAACTGGCTGTATGACATTTCATATGCATAATATGGAGTTAATCGTTATCATGGTTTTACTAGGTATTAACCATCCTTTTTTTCCAAATAATAGTCAAATTTAGAAAACTATGGGGAGAGTTTGGTCATGCAAGTTCTAACTTATTTTTGATTGCCTAAGCATCTTCAACTACATAAATACTTTGTCCTGTATGACTTGGGGCAGTTCATTTCTAGAAAGCATTCAGTTCTCTTTGGATTGTCGAGATGCCTGTTGCACTAGCAACATTGAGGACAAACTTTGTTCCACATGAGAAACTATCAGGAAGTAGGGGAATTTAATTTTATACCATAACCTTTATTTCCAGCAGTCTAATTTGTAAGAGCAGGTATATGTACCAAATACATAGTCATTCTATATTTTGGGCAAAAATGAACACATTGATACCCTTAAGAACTTAAATGTGATACTGTTCTTGGTACATTTACAATAAATTCTTACAGTCATAATGGACTCCTTACATGAACAAGGAGTTTAATAATGAGCCATCCCCATCAATTTATATAATTTTTATGTATCATTATTAGGTTTCTCAAGTCCTCAGTTTTTCGATATGAAATATACTTTTCTTACCTCTCTCCCTTTGGAGAAATAATTAAGGGCAGTTGGTGTACTCATTAGGAATTCTAGTCAGTTGCAAAGTGGGGGCCCAAGACTGGTCTTCATTTCTACTTTTACTCCTGTACTTCCCTCATTTAATTCAGGAGAAATGTGAACCTGGGTTGGGAGTGCTGAGAGGAAATCCAACTTTTTTATTTTAAACCATTGAACTTTTGTTTGTTAGCAAAGAATGAGAGGAATACATAGATGTTATAAAAAGTCGCAATGTTCTCTATAAATTTTTTCCCCTTATAGTCAACTTAAGTGTAGTTTTCCATATATTCCAACTTACGTGTGGATTTCCATATACTCCATTGCTGTCTCATCTACAACTTGGGACATATTTTTTCCTCCTAATTTCTCATGCATATTAATTCAAAAGTTAGGAGCACTAAAAATTTAAATTACTTCCTACATTACAATACATCTACTACATTTATTTCTCCTTACTTTAAAACCTTAGTGTGGTTTTAAGTTTATAGGTACCTTTTCTTCTTTCAGTGTGTCAGGACTACATACATAATACTAGCTCGTAGAGAAGATGAAAGACAATTTTAAAGTGATTTAATGAGTAATATCTATTTACCAGGTGCAGTTTTTGGCCTCCTATTGACTTGGCCAGTGGGTCTTTAGACATTGGCTGATCACCAGAACTACTGTTATCTGGTAAAATAAACTCTTTGCTTGCTGCTCATGGAATTAGAGACAGTGCTATTAATTTAGGAGAAAGAACTCAGAGAAAAGAAAGGTTATCATATTTCAGCGTAAGAGACCAGCTTAAATACAACTTGACAATTGAGAACTAAAACAACCTGTGTAAAAGTGCTCTAGCACAATCAACTTTTTGCAAACTCCTCAAACCTTCTTTTTTTCCTTAAAAAGCATTTCTTTCTTATTTTAACTAAATTTAATTGCTCTTGAATGGCCCTGGACTGTACAAGCAATTGAAGGTCCCTATTCATTGAGCTTATAGAGTATCAGTGGATGCTTCCTTCCTCTGGCTAGCTGGCAAACTGACATCCGGGCATAAAGGAATGAATCTCAGACTGTGCAGGGTACTTGGCTTTCCTCTTCACTTAGATTTTTCACATACAGTTACCTGAAAGGATGACTGCTAGAAAGAGATAGTTGCAGGCTGGAGTCAGTGGCTCACAGCTGTCGTCCTAGCTCTTCAAGAGGCTGCGATCTGAACATCTTGGTTCAAAGCCAGCCTGAGTAGGAGAGTCTGTGAGATGCTTACTTCCAATTAATCAGCAAAAAGCCAGAAGTGGAACTGTGGCTTTAGAGGTAGAAGAACAGGCTTGAATGAAAAAGCTAAAGGACAGTTGCCATGTCCTGAGTTCAAGCCCCAGCACAGGAGGATGGGAAGGGAAAGAGCTAGTTGCATTGGCCTTGAACAGGCTAATGAAAATTCAGCTGCCTTTTTCTATTTGGCCCTCTCAGCTCTGCAGAAGAACACGAACTGTAATATTAATATTAAAGGGTGTGTTTGCTTCCCTCTGGACAAAAGTCTAGTAAAGCAGCACATCTTATTATGGATGGCCCCTTTCCTTTTGAATACTCCTCAGTACTCTTAATACTTAACTGTTGAGGGTTAGGATTTCTGTCCAAATGAGTTAGCATAATGTAGGGTGGTCTTCAGATTGTGTACACTCTGTAAGTGCAGGACATTGCTCATCATTTCTCACCTTTCCAGTCAGCTTGCTTCTACTCTTCACTTGACTCTTGTTAAAATTCTTCTCATACTTTCCCTGTTACTAGCCCCTCTCCCTGCAGCCAGATGCCCCTCTAACACTTTATACCTCAGTGCTTGTCTAAATGTCACAGCCCCATGAGGTCTTCTCATTCAGCTACAGGAAGACTACCCAGTGGGGGTTTTCTAGTATGAGGTACTATGGTAACTTTGGGACCCAGGGTTCACATGCAATCTTAAACCAGGCACTGGTGGCTCATGCCTGTAATCCTAGCTACTCAGGAAGCTGAGATCTGAGGATTGTAGTTCAAAGCCATCCCAAGCAGAAAAGCCTGTGAGACTCTTATCTCCAATTAAACACACTTCCCACCACCAAAAAAGAAAGAGAAAGAGAAAGAAAGAAAGAAAGAGAAGAAAGAAAAAAAGGAAGGAAGGAAAGAAGAAAGGAAGGGGGGAAGGAAGGGAAGGAAGGAAGAAAAGAAAAGAAAAGAAAAGAGAAAAAAAGGAAATCCAAAAGTGGAGCTGTGACTCAAATGACAGGGACAGTACTCTGGCCTGGAGTTTAAAACCCAGGACTGGTAGAAAAGAAAAAACACACAAGCTTGTTACAGAGCCCTTATTCTCAGATTCTTTGTTCATGCTTACTTCTTGGGTATTCTAATGTTTTTAGAGTAGCTTTGCTTTATCCTATAACTATAATACCTGTGGGCCTCTCAACTGTACTACAATCATTACTAATTATTATTATTGATTAAAATGGTCACTTGATTCTAGTGGGTAATTTATAATTAATGAGTTAAAATTAATTCATTTACTTAGTTTTAATGTACCACAATTAAGGTAGCTGTACCACAGTGAACCTCATGTTAATTATGGGAATAGAAACTTGAGCTTCAAGAAGGAGATCCGTGAAATGGTTCTGGTAAAGGGTCATGTTATTCAGATAGGTTTTCAGCCTCCATGGAAGTTTAATGGTAGAAGTCCTTTTATCCTTTCATGGAGAAACTAAGCTCAAAAGGTGATGGAGAACCCAACAGCGAGTTATTGGAACCCCTGAAATATGATTTTGTGTCTAAGTTAAGAAGTTAATAGGTGGTACTGATAGTTGTAGTGTTTATTACCTTCAGTATAAAAAGGCCAGATGTGTTCATCGAAAGCTATTTGGAAAGGAATCAACTAGAAGACTGTAATTGAACAACATAGTTTATCTTTACTAAGCCCTAACAAGGAGAGTAACAATTTCAACACTTTGATAAATATTATCATTTGATTTAAAATTATTTCTCTATCTGGGTGTGGTGATGTATACTTATACTTCCAGTACTTGGAAGGCTGAGGCTAAAACACCATGAGTTTGTGGTCAGCTTGGACACGAGGAGAACGTGTCTCAAAAAATTAGCAAATAGCAGGTGCCCATGGCTCATGCCTGTAATCCTAGCTACTCAGGAGGCTTGCATTGGAGGATCACAGTTTGAAGCTAACCTGCACAGGACAGTCTGAGACTCTTATTTCTAATACACTATTCAGTAAAAGCTAGAATTGGAGTGTACTTATTACCTTACTTATGTAACTATAACCCTTCTATACATCACCTTGATAATTTAAAAAAAGAAAGAAAGAAAAGAAAAAAGCCTGAACCCACATGTACCAGCAGTAACCTTATGTAGTCACCCAACTGTACCATACATCAAATGGGATTAAATTATGTCACAACTAGAACTGAGAACTCAATTTGCTTATCTTTGTATGTACATATATATGCATTTTGTGCTGTTCCTGAGCATTAATCTCAGGGTGCTACCCTGAGCTTTTTTGCTCAAGACAGCTCCACTTCCTCCTGCTTTGGGGTGGAGTAGGGGTAGGGGTTAGTTTATTGGAGATAAGAATCTAATGGACTTTCCTGACCAAGCTGGCTTTGAACTGTGATCCTCAGATCCCAGATTCCAGCTAGGATTATAGGCATGAACGACCGATGCATGGCTATTTTTGTATATATTAAACTCATGAGTTCTTCTTTACAAAGTTAGTATGAAAAAAAAAACCAACTCTAAAGTACTGCAATCAATACATTGCTCAGTAGTAAATACTTTCTTTCCTTTCTTTCATGTATATGTAGAAGTGGAGATGAAGCTCAGGGGTGGGGCCAAGCCCTGAATTCCAGCCCCAGGACCAGCACACACACACACACACACACACACACACACACACACACACACGATTAAATAAAAAAAAAACTACTCAGTTTTGTACCAGTTTTTCTTTCAAATGTATTGGAATGTAGAATAACTGTCACATAGTTTCATTTGTGTCACCAGGTGTCTACCACCTTGGCAGAAAGTACAGGATTTGAAAAAGTGTCTCTGTAGATTATTAATTATTCATTTATCCTAGCAAGGAAGGACAAGATTCAAATCTAGTTAACCTGGAGTGATGCAGAAAATACTGAAGGATCTTCTCCTGTCATGGTATTAGCAGAGATTCCATCCCTGCCTTTATTTTTCTTTTCTCTAAATGTCAATAAGGTGGAATTCATTGCTAAGCTTTTCCATATGGAAAGCAATTTTGCACATTCTCTCCAGAAATGCCTCTGTATATTTGGAAATATGGATTGACTACGTTACCACTAGGACTGTGCTTCACTTTAAGATAGAAAATAAAGTGATATTTTTCAGACTGACAAGGACATAAATCATTTTGTCCTTTACTCATGCACTAGCAGAGAAAGTTTAAGACAAGAATAACAATCTGGGAAATTGTTCAGTGCAAATATTCCTGTCACATATTCACTTTTGAATCTTTTATGTTCTTTGAATGTTAATTGAGATAAATTAATTTTGCTTAAATAACAATTGGAAAGAGGCTCCTGTGTATATGATTATCATATTCTATTTGGTCTTAGACTGGGACTTGAACTCAGTACCTAATGATTTTGCACATTGGCTAGAGCTCTATCAAATCAACCATGCCTCCAACCCTTTATATGCTTATTTTAATAAATTATTACTTTAGCTTATAATATAATTTGTATACTATATGCATACAATAGTTACATTATGAAGCATACTAGATAGTCAATAAAATACTTGTTGGATCAATGATTTTGAGTGCACTCAAAAGGGTGCATAATTGTTTCTAAATTAGTGTATTATAGCTATTTCTAACCCCAAACTTGGAGATTTTGCCTTAGTATGTTTTGAATGGAATTCAGGCATAGCTATTTTGTGACATTCTACAGGTAATTTTGATGCACAGCCAAGAGTTTATAAATCCTCAGACACAGTGCATATTAGCTCCACAAACGGGAAGGTGTCTGGCCTTTGTAACCTGATACAGGAAGGTCAGGTGCAAGGTAATCATTGCTCTGCTCAAATCATTTGCTAAACATTCTATTGCCAAGCAGCAAAGATTTGGTGAGAACTGAATCATCAGATACATTGATCACAGTGAAAAAATATATCTTATGTCCATTCTCCTTTCCAGAATATGTAATCAATCAGATTTTCAATAACCATTCTTCTTTTCAACATTAGTCAGATAGTTATATTGGAAATAAACTTTCTTAATTAATAGTCTAGTTTAAAATAACCTTAACTATTTTTTAAAGACAGAAATGTTGTACTTTCCAAACATCCTCATTTGTTTATTTCTTTGTTTTGAATTTTTGACATTATTTCTGCTTTCAATTTTCAGTTCATATAAACCTTAATTATATGACACAGTTGAGGATGATGCCTATTCAGTAACTTCAAGTAATAACTGACTACCATCTCCAGGGCACAAACACTATCTTGGGTGCCAAGTGACAATGGCAAACAGCATGTTTATCTGTTTTCTCATGGGGCATTCACATTACTATGTGAATTGAAAAGGCAATTAACACACTCATTTGTCATTGATTCAACAAACAAGCATTATTAGATCTCTACTATGTGTTCAAGTTGTATTCTAAGCTCATTCAATCACATGGTCAGCAAGAATATGCCAGGAGCATAATATATGCTCTAGCCAGGTGCTGAGCAAAGACAATCAGGGTAATTAGTAACATAAGGTTATTTGAGTCTATAACAGTGATTGATACTTTGAAGGACAGGTGCATGGTTGTAGGGAAATACAGACAAATAAGTCTTCCCTGAAGTACCATTGGAATATTGAAAAATCAAATGAAGGAAGCAGGAAAGAACATTACAGGCACAGGACAAAAGACTTGAAGAACAAGGTTTAACAATATAGCTAAAGAAAAGAAATAAGGGTATAAATGTGAGAAGTAGACAAAAGAGAAGTAGGCAAAGGATGAAAAACAAAGGAGGAGATAACAATGCTTGATAAGAAATGTACTCATTACCTTGCTGTAACCCCTCCTTTGTACAGAATTCTCACAATAAAAAACTTATTTAAAAAAAGATCACATAAATATGCATTTCTGCATGAAACAGAAGCCTGTAATTGAAAAGGTAATGGAGACTGCTAACTTGACAGGGTTGATGCATTCTTGGGTTTTGCAAGGTAGCCCCAACTGATGGTAGCTATTGGATCTTCTGACAAATAGCCAGGTCCTAGGGCCATGCTACCCTTTCTGGAACAGTTTACCTACCACAAAGTAAACTGTGAGTCTCAACACTGATTTGTGCATTTCAGTTACACCTTATATGGAGTCATATCATCAGAGACTTGAGATCTACATATATATATATGTCTTTAGATATATATATATATATATATCTACAGATATATATATATATATATCTGTAGATATATATATATATATATCTGTAGATATATATATATATAATCTTCCTATTTTGTAATGTTCATGAAACAAAGATATATACACACTTAATAAAACCTGTCAGACAAGTAATTTAAAGCCTTCTATGATTGTCCTTCTGATTATCCCAATTCTATAATTTTTTTAGAATATAAAATTTTATTTGTGATCTTTTGGTTTCTGAGGGTACCTGTTGGGCTATAGCCGTTATTTCAACTGAGAAAACAAATTCTTGTAATTATTTTTTAGGGAATAAGTATTTCCTCTACTGAATGCTATGCTAGTGATGCTTTAAAATAGCCTTATCATTGATTGAGTATTGGTTTGAACAATGTTGGTAGACTGCCTCATTTAAAAGTTTTATTCTAGTTCAGATCTTTTCCCTGAATTTTACACTCAGGAACTTGCCTGTCCATTCAACCATTCCTAATGACATTTAAGTTATCACAAACTTATCATGCTTTTAACTATTTACTCCTCTTTGGAAACCTGTTCTCATTTTTCTCTATCTTATGGGTTTATGGTAATAAACTCAATCTTAATTTTCAAATGAAAATATGAAGCCTTTTTAAAATTTTTATTGTAAATAGTGTACAGAAGGGTTACAGTTACATGAATAAGGTAATGAGCATTGTTATCTCCTCTGTTTTTCCCCTACCATCCCTTCCCTCCCCACTTCCCCAACTCCCCCCCTCCCCCGGCAAGTTGTAAATTTCATTTTCTACATAGTGTCTTGTACATGTCATTTGTTACAATGGGTCAACCTGTATCCTTGTTTCAACATTTTGTTATTTCCCTTCCCCCCCCCAAATTAGAAAAATGTATATACAAGATGCAGGGCACCGACATCAAATACAGTGAAACACAGGGGTTATACCGTGGGGGAAGAACATACAAGAGAAACAAAAAAAAATCACATAGTATATTTTAGATACATTAAAAACAATAGAAAGAAAGAAAAAATCAAGTTGTGTCCCTATCTTGGGGCTCATTTCACTTACCATTATCTTCTAAGATCATATGTACATAGCTTTTTACCTTTTCTGCTTGTCCTCGACTTATACTAGTTATTTCAAATAAGGGAAACCATGGGCCCTATGTTTTGAAGCCTTTTATTAATTTTTTTTATGTAGACACTTGGGCTTGAACTCAAGGCTTGGGCACTATCCCTTACCTTTTTTGTTCAAGGCTGGTGTTCTACCACATGAGCCACAGCTTCATCTCCAGCTTTTTGCTCGCTAATTAGAGATGAGAGCCTCAAAAACTTTTCTATCCAGACTATCTTCGAAGTGAGATGCTCTGATTTCAGACTCCTGAGTCATTAGGATTATAGACACGAACTACTGGTGCACGGCTTTCAGTCATTTTCGACTATTATTCTCATATTCCATATCTAACCCATTCCCAATTCCTGTCCACTGTGATTTCACACATCATCAGAGGCCAACCAAGCATTTCACCTCACAGTAAGAGAGCAGCATTTCATGTCTTAAGGATTAAATATTTCTCACTCCTCTGTGATTCTGCTCCACAGCACTGTTGTCTCAGTGGTCTGAAAATATTAAGTTTAATGGGAAATTTCTGCGCCTTACTCTCAATTTGTCTGTGAACCTAAATCTTCTCTGAAATAAAGAGTCATGAAAAAAGTTGGTTCACATCATCTATCTCCCTTTAACCTTCTAGCGGGTTCCATCTCACTTGGAATGAAATCCAGTCTCTTGTAGATTCCATAGCATTTGCATCATCTGCCTTCATTAACGATGCCACTCATTTCTCTGACCTACTTTCTCAGTTCCTTTATACCCTCTTCTCCTTGCCTTTCCTCCAACAATCTAAGTTGACTCACGCCAGGTTCTCCCAATATGTTTTTCTTTTGTGAATATTAATATATTATGCAAAATTGTTAGGACAGAGGAGCCTCTTGTGGCTTCTTGGATTCTATATATACTTTTTCTTATCAAGTACTCCCTTGATAAGAGTTTATATGATATCGTAATTCATTTGTTTGCAAACTCATCTGTAATCATTTCCTGATTTATTTTCCCATGTAGTACTAATCTCAGATAGTTATTCTATATAAAAATCATAATGAAATATTTAAATTAACAGAGATTATTTTAATGTTTTATATAAAACAGACAAGTAGGTCTAATTAGAATTAGATCAGATGTAAGAATTAGATAATATAGAATTAGATTGATAATTATATAGAATTATATAATCATATAAAATATAGTATTAGATAAGAATTAGTACCAGTGTGATCAGTAGTTGTACTTACAGATGCTAGTAGAATCTAGGCTACAGTTATACAATAATTTCGAGATTTCTGTGTGTGTGTGTGTGTGTGTGAGTGTGAGTGTGTGTTGATACTGGGGCTTGAACACAGGGCTGAGTTTTACCATTCACTTAAGGCTAATCCTCTATCAGTTGAGCCACACCTCTCCTACTTGCTTTTTGTTTGGAAATTAATTAAAGAATCTTTTCTACCCAGACTGAATTGGAATAGCAATCCTCCACTCTCAGCTTTCCGAGTAGCTAGAATTACCAGCAGGAGCCACCAGCACCCAGCTCCATTACAAGATTTCTGAATCTCTAGAGTGCTAGTTAATACAGATTTTGTCCATATCATCCATAAATTTATAGTATTTTTATTTCAATATACTTTTTTCCAGGATGCCAATCAAAATAGGGAGTTTTGTGATAGCCTTATTCGTACTATTTTATGAGTGTATATGTATAGGCATTAAGTAATCAAAGTATTAATTATAATATAGTTCAGTTGACTATAACACTTTTTTGAGTGTTACTACATGGAATAATGTGAACTATAAAATTATAGCATTTCTAATATCATTTTATTGGTTACTATTGTAGTAGGCAGATCATTTGTCTAACTGTGCTGTTTTGGTGTTATCTTCTGTTTTCTCTATTTTGTTTTTTTTGTTAGTGGTTTTTCCGGGCTGGCCTTAAACTCATGATTCTACTTCAGTCTCCCAAGATCTAGAATATACCACCATGCCTGACTGTGCTGTTTCAACAACAAAAATGAGATTTTAGATAAAAATAGAAAGTCTAATAGTTTCATGTTGGTATTTAGGAACCTATCCATATGACTTCTATTGACATTATTTGTGGCACATGGTCATCAAAAGTTGAACTAATGCATCTTTTGAAATATTGCAGAATTTAATTCAATATTCTTAGTTTGCTAATTATTTGTTTTACTTTATAATGCAAGGTTCATGTGTGACATATGGACATATAAAATGAATAAAAGAGCTGGCTAGAATGGCTCACACATGTAATCAGAGCTACTTAGGAAGTTGAGGTCTGGAGGAATCCTGTTTGAAAGCAGCCTTATCAGGAAATTACACATGGCTCCTTCACCTATTACCAACAAAATATGGCCTAAGGAATGGCTCAGGTGGTTAGAGAACCAGCCTAGCATGCAAATTAAGCAAGCTTAAGACCTAGTTCAAACCACAGTATTGGTAAATAGGTGCATAAATAAATGAAATAATAGTGCCAGAAAATAATAATCTAATACTAGAAAACATTAGACCATTCAAACAATGTAATAATCTGGGTTACTCTGTTTAAGCTATAATTTTAGCAATTTTATGCAGTACAATGGAAAAATCATGAAAAGAAAATAGATATAGAGAGAATATATTAGTATTGTATATAATATATATATAGAAAGAGTATATTAGTATTAGGTCATGCTGAATGTTCATAGTGGAGTGCTGGACATAAGGTGTTGATTTGAGATGAGTTTGGTTGTATTAGCTAGGTTCCAGAAAACCTCCTGAGTCCTATGTAACTGGAATAACATATGACTATACTGGGTAGATTGCTAGGCGATGTGTACATTTTCTGGATGATGTATAGTGAGCATTTACCAAGAGATGGCTATTGAGCTATTCTTTCCCAGGTACTCAAGCAGATACCAGGAACTGAATTAATTATGGCTCTGGGAAACTATGGATGGAATTCACTAGTAATGTCCTATTGAAATTGTCCTGAAACTCTGGAACGTCCAAGAATAATAATTATAGTTGTTATTTTTATTGAACATTTCACTATGAATTAAAATCTAAAACTAGTACTTGGAGGAATAAAGTAGGTTAGCTAAAGTCACACATATAATAACTACTGAGCTTGAGTTAGCAGAAACTGACTTGTTAATTATTGTCTGAAAACATGACAGATCCCAAGCTCTAGACAATTTGTGAAAAGTTTTTATGAGTTTGACATCTAGAATAGTATTTGTAGTAGGTAAATTGTAACAGTCCATTTTGTCTCCTGACACATGCACACATGCACACACACATTTTATTGCTTTGGATACTCATCTGAGTAGCAAAGCATTTTGTATCTCTGGTGGAAGATGGCTCAGAATTCCCTCTCATTTTAAAAATTCTGTATTTCTTTCCATATTTGTCTGCTTTGTGCATTGCCTTTGATAGGAGGTACACAATCAGGATAAAGTGTATTAGAAAGGCTACTTCACATTTGATTTTTAAATTTATTATTATTATTACCATATCTGAATTAAAAAAAAAGACCTAGTAAATCTGGAAACTCTTGAAGTTGTTAGTTAATTGGTACTTTTTTTTTATTTGTGAAGATACTGTACAGAGGGGTTACAATTACATGGGCAGGATAATGCGTACATTTCTTACCAAGCATTGCAGCCTCCTCCTTTTGTTTACCCTTCACATCCCTTCCCAGCCTCCCCCCTCCCCCCCAATCTTAATTGGTACTTCTATCTTTCTTCCTCTCCCTTTTCAGGTTGGTGAGAAAGATGCTTCAACTCAGAGACATGATGCAGGATGCTACTCATTCATTCATTAAATACCTCCCTATTGGTTACTCATTGTGTTTTCAGTGTCTATGCCTTGGCAATACAACAGTTAACATTAATGGTACTACTACTAACATTTATTATTACAGAGTTACCAATCTAGCATGGAAGAGAGGGAGAGAGGGAGAAGGGGAGAAAGGGAGAGAGAATTAGAAGGAAAGAGATTGGTATCAGTATGTGCTTGGGAAAAACAGTAATCTAGGAGCATATAGTCTGCAACTACAATCTAATGATTTTACAAAAAAAAAAAAAAAAAACCAACAGTCTATGGACCGCTTCTTGTATGTTCTTCCCCCGTGGTATAACCCCTGTTTCCACTGTATTTGATGTCGGTGCCCTGCATTTTGTACATATAGTTTTCTAATTGGGAGAGGGGAAGGGAAATAACAAAATGCTGAAACAAGGATACAGATTGAGCCACTGTAACAAATGAGATGTACAAGACACGATGGAGAAAATGAACTTTACAACTTGGGAGGGGAGAGGGGAGTTGGGGAAGTGGGTAGGGAAGGGATGACAGGGGAAAAACGAAGGAGGGGGTAACAATGCTCGATAAGAAATGTACTCATTACCTTACTCATGTAACTGTAACCCCTCTTTACACTATTTTTACAATAAAAAAACATTAAAAAAGAGCATAGAGAGCATTGTGAGAGGGTTACGTGCCCACATTGCAAAAAAAGTACAGATTTCCTGGAGATCATGTGTAGAGCTAGTTCAAAGGTCAACTACATCTGAATCAATCAGGTTTCATTCATGGCTGCACATTAAATTCACTTGGTAAATTCTTAAAACATCTGGATGCCTGAAACCCACCTGGGTCATTCTAGTGTGCTGGTTCTGAGATGGAATGTAGACACTCTCCTGTTCAGAGAAAAAAAAAGGTTCTGTAGGTAAGCGGGCCATAGTGGTTCATGACCATTATCCTACTACTTGTGAGGTGGAGATTGGATGATCATGGTTTAAGGCAAGCCTGGACAGAAAACTTGTGTGGTTCCATCTCAACCCATGCCTGGGTACAGTGGGCCATTATCTACCATCCCCAGTAACACGGAAAATCACAGGTAGGAGGTCCATAGCCTGACCTAACCCAGGCATAAAGTGCAAAATATAAAAAGGAGCTGGAGAAGTAGCTCAAATGGTAGCGCAATTATCTAGCAAAGTATAAGGCCTTGAGTATAATGCATATATACATACATATGTATGCTTAGAATGCATATACTGCATATATATGCATTTTATATATAATGAAGCATTATGTTATATATGCAATATTATATATATATATATATATATATATATATATATATATATATATATATATGCATGCATTCTAAGTGATTCCAGTAACAAGGTTAAGAAACCAATCAACTGTTTTTAACTAATAGATTAGGCAGGGTGGGAAAACAACTCCTCCAAACAAAGCTATCAAGGTACATTGTAGAGGCTGAAAGTTTATTCCAGCTGGAGTGATACATTTGGAGGTGGACGAATAGAAAGGGATTCTGGAATAAAAAAGTTTGAGGTCCCGATGTGTTCTTTTCTGGTGAGGAATAGTAACTTGGAGAGGACACCCTAGGAGTTTTCAGCCAGTGGCCAATTCATGGCAGGTGAGCACTGCCCCTGGAGTTCAGCAGCCATGGGTGAGGTGCACTGGGGAGAATTTGGCAGCCCAATGTGCTGTGTTGATGTCTTATTGGCAAGCTTGATGCTATCATTGGCTTAACTATGCTTTGTGGCATCTATGCTGTAGAATTTGATGTTTCTTGTCTTTCCTCTTCACTGATTTTTTTTATCCTCCAGGACTCAGTTTATAATGATCAGATAAAAGATGTTAGCTATTGCAGGCTGTATAGACTCTACTGAGTCATTTTAGTGCAGAAAAGAGCTATAAGCAATAAAGTAATGAATGAGTGTTCTATGTCCTAATAAAAACTTTACATATAAATGCTGCAGTTTAAATTTTATAGTTTTAATGTTTCACAGAACATTTTTAATTTATTTTTGTCAGTCATGACTTTTGAACTCAGGGCCTTGGCGCAGTCCCTGAGCTCTTCTTCAAGGGTAGCATTCTACCACTTTGAGCCACAGCTCCATTTCCAATTTTTGAATGGTTAGTTTTAGTTGAGTCTCATGGAAGCTGGGTGCCGGTGGTTCACACCTGTAATCCTAGCTACTCAGGAGGCTGAGATCTGTGGATTGCAGTTCAAAGACTGGGCAAGAAAGTCTGTGAAAATCTTATCTCCAATAAACCACCAGAAAACTGGAAGTGGTGCTGTAGCTCAAGTGGTAGAGCACTAGCCTTGAGCTGAAGAGCTGAGCGACAGCTCCCAGGCCCAGAGATTAAGCCCCATGCCCCCTTCCCCCCCTTCCCCGGGCGCGCGCGCACACACACACACACACACACACACTCTCTCTCTCTCTCTCTCTCTCTCTCTCTCTTTCTCAAAAGTCTCATGGGGACTTTTCTGCCTGGGCTGGCTTCAGACTATGATCCACAGATCTCAACCTCCTGAGTAGCTAGGATTATGTACCATATAAAACAAGGGAGCAATGAGGTCTTAAGTCAGAAACAGTTCTCAGCAACTGTTTAATGATATTGATGACAACAAATGTCAACTCTTCTGGCAAAACCTCTTTTCAGTTATTCTCACTTTAAAGATGTGGAAATGGAGGCAATAACATTCACCATCACAAAGGTCAGCATCTTAGTGGTAGGGGTAGAACTCAGTGGCAGCCTGATTTCCAACATTATATGAATTCTGTTCACAACATGTCATGGGGATATGCGAAGAGGCTGATAGGAGGAACGAGAGGAAATAATCCTCTGAGATCTTAAATCAGAAAGACATGTGGATGCTGAGTGCCACATGGAAAAGGGATCAAAGACTTGTGATCAAAGTGGTTGATGAACAAGTGGAGGCATTCAGAAAGTCAACAGAACCCAACCCAAAAGACATGCAAAAGCCACACAAATTCTTCTGTCATGACTGCAAAGACCTGGGGTCTTCACAGGAAGTTTACTACTGTGTACTTTTACATAGTAAATATAGTCAGTCAGCATTTCCACAGTTCAGGTTGTGTATGTTTGTGTTGGTGGGTGTATGCATGTGTGTGCATGCATATTATTTTCTAGTTTGAGGGTAAAAAGGAAAGAATCTGCAAATAGTTGAAATCAAGAATGAATGATGCTGTTCTAGAGGTGTCTGTACACCTAAGTCATCCTTCGGAGTTGGGGAAATGTCTGCTGGAGAAGATTGTGCATCTGGTATGGGCTGTTTATTCCACAGGCAAGGTAAAGCAAACTGTTTCAAAGAGGGAGAGTAGGATTTATAGAGGGCCCAAGGCAGACAAAAGAACATTGAGATTTAGTATGAACTGTATTACCAGAGCACTGGCTGAGGAAGGAAATACAGAACAATGAGAGATCTTAGTCCTATTCCACAAGCAGCTGGAGAGGATTGCTGGGATAAGTGGGTGTCTCCAGTTCCTGGGGAGTTTATATGCAAGGAATGTGGTATGTGGATCCCATCTGGAAGTCCTGGGGTTCTCTGAAGGCATTTGAGTAGCAGAGTGACTTGAAGCAGGGAATTTTGGAAGCTCAGTCAAGCAATGGTATGCAGGTTGGTGGGAAAAGACAGGAATCCAGCTAAGTGGACTTTCCACTGGGGCCTTTCTTCTGGCATCTATTCCTCTATTTAATTAGCCTATAGGTATGTAATACAAGATAGGAGATTATTGCTGAATTAAGCATATCTGAATTAGACATTTTTATCATATACTGTAATGAATTAGACATATCTGAAATGCTTAACTATGGTCTGTGAAGCTATTGGAAACAAAGATGAAGTCACTGATGGATTGCTATGAAGACTGAAAAATTTCACTTTTTAAAATGTCTCATATTCTCTGTACATCACCTTTATGATAACAAAAATGAAAAAAATCTCACATCAACCCCAATAAATTATTGCTTTTAATTTTTAAAGAAAGCTAACAAAATCTGAACAATAGTTTCCTCAACATACATATGTGTGAACATAAACAGTAAAATTCAGATTATGAGACTTTGTTAAGCACTGACAATGAGGTTTTTAAGATCAAATAACAGTTAGAATTTCACATTGGCTGAACTTATTATTTACTCCACTTGAACTAAAGAAGAGATGAAACCTTCAAGACCCACTTAAGTTTTACTGCTCTGTAACTTCATATGTCTTTTTAGAAAAAAATAACTAAAACCTTTATTATATGTCTCCATTTTCTTTTTCTGTTTTTAGGAGGCAATTGTGATTTCATATCATATGTCTCTTACAAAGTACTTTGTCAGACTTTAAAAGCCATGCCCTTATTTTGAATCCTGTAGAAGGAGTGTGTTCTTATCACATTGATTTCAAATTAGAAAGGAATAAATGTGACAAAGTCTATGCTCTTGTAAAAGGTCATTGTGCTAAAAGATACTCTATAAAGAAAGGGAATGTTGTGGTCCATTGTGGGTACCATTTACCTATGGCAGACTTTGACCATGACCCTGTATTCTTTCTTTCTTTCTTTCAATCTTCATGGCTGTGTTTGGGTCTGTGCTGGAGTCTTAACTCCATCCAGGGCAAGAAGATAAAATAAAATAAAGCAGATACCCTGCTGTGGTTTCTCAATAACATTTGCCTTCACTGTAACTTATATCCTGCAATTATGAATCAAGTTTAATTTAAAATAACTATCTACATCAGGAATCAATTAGCTGACTCAAGATAATTTGGGGCAATTATATGTATGTTTTTCAGTTCTGTTTTGCAAAGTTTTATTTGTGGCATATAGAAATGAGGGTGGTGAAAGGGAAAAAGCAGACTTGCATTTATACTGACCAGTGGAGGCTGGGCAGGTATCTTTAATTTGCTCTTTGCTGCTCCATTATTGTGAATATTAATGTCTTCGAAGAGCCTTCTTAGTAATTGGTACACAATAGGCTATCTGACATAGAAGGGTCTATAAACTTTATTTTCTTAGTTTTATGATTACAAAAATAAGAAAATAAGAATAGCAATCTTATTGGTCTAAACAAGACCATTGTAACTATGACTTGTAAAAGTTATGTTCCCAAATACTATTATGATTTTCTTAAAATATTCCAAGACTGCACTAAATATAACCACATCCAACAAAAATACACTTTTTTCTGAAATGTCTTATTTTCACAAAGTATCTGTTCTTTTCTTCATGGGTTTTTTGTGTTTTTTTGGTGTTGTTGATCCTGGTCCCTGAGATTTTTTGCTCAAAGCTAGCTCTCTACTCCTTGAGCTTCAGCTCCACCTCTGGCTTTTTTTTTCTTTCTTTTTTTTTGTGGTTAATTAGAGATATAGTAACAGTCTCACAAACTTCTCCATGGGATGGCTTTGCACTATGATCCTTTTCTCTCAAACGCCTGAATTGGTATGAGCCATGGTGTGAGCCACAGGTATTCTACTTGAAGTATCTGTTCCTTATATTTTTTAAAAAAATAATATGGATAATGTGTGCTGTACTCTATAATACATTGATTTTCATTCAGAAACTTGATACAACTAACAGACAGGGTATTATTATTGTTGTTATTGTTATCATTACTTGTTTTTAAACTTATTTCTGGTAATACTGGGAACTGTTCTCATGGACTTACACTGTAGTTCTAGCCCCTCTCTTTGCCTTTCTTTTCCTTCCTCCCTTCCTTCCTTCCTTGCATCCTTCCTTCCTTCTTTCCTTCAGCTCTTTCTTTCTTTCACTCTTTCTTTCTCTCTATTTTTCATTAGTTACCTTTAGGTTATGATCTCTTTTTATGCTTGGGCCAGACTGGATTACATCTTCCTATCTGTGCTTATTGGTGACTCTGGGCTTACAGGTTCATACCCCCATACCCAGCACTTGGTTGAGATGGCGTCTTGTGAATTTTTATGCCCAAGTTGACCTCAAACTGTGATTCCCTGAACTCTCCCTACAAAGTTGCTATGGTTATGGGCTTGAATCAGTGTTTTTGGCAGGCCTTTTTATTAATGAGAATCACATACATTATACCATATAAAGCATGATTACACACATCTTCTTACATTTTTTGTACATATAGAAGTCAGTATCCTCAAAATGTGTTAAGCAGAAATCAGATGCATACTGCTCAAAAGCTCTCATTTTTAGGCTCATATATCCTATAATTACTGTAAACAAATACAGGTGAAAATCACAATATCTTTTCTTTTTTAAATTAATTTACTTTATTGTTATTATAACAGTGATATACAGAGGGATTACAATTGCATGAGGGAACAGAAGACACCATAAGAAGGAAATGTGCTCACTACCTGACTTAATGTAATTGAAAATAGTCATTTTCAAATAGAAAAACCCTGTTGTATGTTAGCCTCTAATTTTGGGAGAGAGAAGTTGTGGTGTTATTATTTCCTGGTGCTAAAATCAGGTCCTGTCTTTTCATCAGGTTCTCTGAAGGCACAGCACATTTACAGTGTAAAATATATTGTGAAATGTAATGATAATCTTGTAACAATTGAAACTCAGGTGAAATATTATTATTATTAATAATTATCAATACTAGTAGTTACTGCTTTCAGACAGGAACAAACAAAACAGTGCTTTTTGTATTTCTATAACAGTAGACCCTGCCTCTCATGGTAGTTACTGTGGATATCTAGTGCTTCCAATTGGAATATATGAGGTAAGGACTACATCTCAGGGATGTTGAGTAAAAATTTTTGCTAGTACATGGTCTACTCTGAATATTTCATTTTTGAATACAGATATAAATACAACAGATCAATTTTTATTGAAGGTTATGGGTTCTAACACCCATTATTTGAGTTTGAACTCAGGACTTCATACCTGTTTGATTTTCTTGCATAACTTTTACTTAATGACTTGAGCCATGCTTCCAGCACAGTTCTGTGCTCGTTATTTTGGAAATGGGGTCTTCAGATGTTTCTGCCCTAAGTAGGCTTGAGTTCCTCTGATCTCAGCCTTCTTGAATAGGTAAAATAACAGGCATGAACCACTCATTCTCAGTTTAAAAATCATTTTTAAAGCTCGTTTTGGACATGACAACTTATACTTCTCATTGTTGCAACAGGTCCACCTGTATCCTTAAATGACTTGTTTTTCCCCATCTCCTCCACAAGTTATACTGACATCAAATATAGTGAAAGCAGGGGTTATACTGTGGGGGAGGGACATACAAAGCAACAAAG
>NW_012267355.1:1734477-1743835 GCF_000151885.1 Dipodomys ordii
ATTCCATTGTGTATATATACCACATTTTCTTGATCCATTCATCTGCTGAGGGGCTTCTGGGTTGGTTCCATATCTTAGCTATGGTAAATAAGGCTGCAATAAAATTTACAATGTTGGTGCAGGAGGGGGGGAGTGGGGGGGAGGGGACTGATTGGGATTGGGATTGGGAGGGGGGAGGCTGGGAAGGGATGTGAAGGGTAAAACAAAGGAGGAGGCTGCAATGATTGTTAAGAAATGTATGCATTATCCTGCCCATGTAATTGTAACCCCTCTGTGCAGTATGCTCACAAATAAAATTAAATTAAATTAAAAAAAAACAGAAAACCACTCCCCAGAGCTATTGAGCACTTGAAGATACTCTTGGCCTTTCACATGGTTAGAATTCTAGTTGGAAAATTAAATCTCAAGAGCTACTCATTCAAGAATGAGCAAACTTCATGCCAAGACCGTGGGAAAAGTACCTACCTTCTTGAAAAACTGAGAGATCAACACCATCAGTTTAAAAAATTCTAAAATACTTATATTTCTAACACTAATTGCATAACATAAATTGCAAGTGTGTGAGATAAGTAGACAAGCAGAAACAGTCAGATAAGTTGATTTTAGGCGAAAGGAACCCCAAGACAAGGACTCGAATTCTTTTTTCTTGCTTGCTATTGTTTTTAACGTATTTATAGGATATTTCTTTGGTGTCCCCCACGGTATAACCCCTGTTTTCACTGTATTTGATGTTGGTATAATTTGTGGAGGGGAAGGGAAAAAATTGTTTAATAGGGATACAATTGGACCCTTTGCAACAATGAGATGTACGAGACATTATGTCGAGAAACAAACTTTACAACTTTGGCGCGGGTTGGGGGGGTGGGAAGGGAGAAGATGGGAAGAGATGGGAAGGGGAAACAGGAGGAGACAACAATCCTTGATAAGATATGCACTCATTAAAAAAATCATTTTTATAGCAATCCTTAGACTGTTGGATTTGCATTTTGACTTCCCTAGTAGATGAAGTATTTATAGTTGTGAAACAAGGAGACTGAGGATTTAAAAAATATACATATGAAAACTTTATGCAACATAATGTTACAGTTCACCCATGTTGTAATAGGATCATTATCTCAAGAGCAGTTTATTCCATATTCCAGTGTGATGCCCAGATAATTTAATATACTAGGACTTCATTCCATTTTGTTTTGGTCAAAATCAACTTCTATATATCATCTTCTGTAAGTACATTCATCTCTTGAAGCAATCTTGATTTCTGTTTCTTGATTTTTGTGAATCATGGTGCAGTTATCAACAGCATGCAATTATCTCACCATAAGATTTCTTTTGGGTCTACACCTAGTGGTGGAATTATGTAGTACATTTATGTTTAAAGCTTAGGGGAATACTGTTTTATTCTACTTACATGAAATTTCTAGAATATGCCACTTCAGAGTGATTGAAAGTAGATTGTAGAAGGAATGTGAGAATGGGAAGTTTTAGAAATAGATAATAGTGGTGGTTACACCACTGTGAGTATAATTCATGCTACAGAATTGGATGCTTAATATGCAAATTTTTATGTTATATGGATTTGTTACAGTTAAAAATAGTAACATCACAATATACTCTAAGCAATTGAATTGTAAATTTCAAATGGGGAAAGCATATGTTTGTTTTATTTCATTTAAACGCTATTTATACAAACAAGTCTCCTTTCTTTCTTTCCTTCTTTCTTTTTCCTCCCTCCCTACACCCCTCCCTCCCTCCCTCCCTCCATTCCTTCCTTCCTTCCTTGCTTTCTTTTTTTGTGCTATTCCTTTGGCTTCAACTCAGGGCTTTTGTGCTGTCTCTGAGCTTCTTTAGCTCAAGACTAGTGCTCCACTACTTGACCCAGAGGTCCACTTACACTTTTTTGGGGGGGAAAGAAGGAGGGATGTTATTTATTGGAGATAAAAGTCTTACAAACTTCCCTGATAGGGCTGGATTCAAACCATGATCCTCACATCTCATCCTCTTAACTAGGTAGGATTATAGGCAAGATAAACAAGTCACCCTTCAAGCAGAAAAGTTGACTATCCTAAACCTATTTATTATTGACTATTCCTAGTAGCTGGAGGTAGGTGGAATGAATTGGGTTTAGGAATATAGGCTTTTATCAACAAGAAGCCAGGTGTTATACATCCTAAGGCCACCTATTAGTGGGAGTAAACATAATTTTACTTAAATGTATTGGCTTTCAGTGTGCATCCTAAAGCATGAAAATGTGTTGATGGAAAAACTGGAAATATTAGTGGGTAAAAATAAACTTCTTATACATATAGGATACATATACACAAATACAATTGCACAGAGACTATGTTGTCTATATAGAGTCTCAAATATATACATACCCAACTTCTGTTTTCCTTGTCCATAATTTTATTTCAGATTTACTTTATTTGAACTTTAGACTATCATATGGTTTGTATTACTATCTATAGACTAAGCACTATACTGACTCAGATGTTGAAGCATGATAAGTGACAGATTTGGAGAATTAAATGAATTGCTTTTCCCTGTGTTATAAAAGCACTTGTTTATATTCTTATTTTGCATGTTTAATTATGTTTTTTAACTATGTTTCAGCTGCTCCAGTTGATGTACTAAAAGCACTAGATTTTCACAAATCTCCAGAGGGAATAACAAAAACAACAGGATTCTGCACAAACAGAAAGAATTCAAAAGGGTCAGATACTGCTTACAGAGTTTCAAAGCTAGCACAAATCAGTGCTCCAACCAAACAACTCTTTCCAGGTTTGTTTACCTTATTATTAGTATTGCCACTACTATTGTTGTTACTATTGCTTTACTTCTTACTATTTCTTTTGATCATGCTATATCATACCCACTTACAGGAAAAATGTAATTTTTATACATTAAGCACCAAATAAATTGTAAACTTAAATTGATATAGTGAAAATCAGTAATTGTCAGTCATACTTGAGCAATTATAGCAAATATGCTTACTTGTATTTAAGAATTCATCCTTTCTTTCTTTCTGTTTTTCTTTTTTTTTTTTTTTCTGGTCATGGGGCCAGAACTTGGCCTGGGTGCTGTCCCTCAGCTCTTCAGCTCAAGGCTAGTGCTCTACCACTTGAACCACAGAGTTACTTCGGGCTTTTTCTGCTTATGTCCTGCTGAGGAATCGAACTCAAGGCCTCATGCATGTTACCTACCACTGAGCCACCTGCCCAGCCCCAGAATTCATTATTTCAAGATGACAAAATACAAAGATATAAATAGTTTTGTGACAATCCATTTTTATTTGTAATTGTGTAGATCATATTCATTGAAGTTTAGTGAGGGTGGGAAAACTTTCCCTTTAATGAGTACTTAGGTTACTTTTGGAAGCATGAAAATTTTGGTTTATTTTATTCATGATTTTCTAAAGCCTCTTGTTGAAAGAAACACTTGTGTTGAAGAGGTGAGTGCTGCATTATTTATTGTGTGATATTCTTGCATTGGTGGGAGTTCTGGAACCACAGTTATTTTAAGTCTTCAGTTGTCAGGTTCCCATAATGGTACTGAAAATATGCTTAGCATTTATTTTTACCTGTAAAGGCATAGTTGACATAATAGCGTTGATTGCCTAGAAAGCACGAGGAAATGGAGATGAGATGCACATTTCAAGCATCATACTTTCCAAGCAGGTAGCTCATTGCACATCCTTGCTACTGAAGGGAGTCAAGTTGGGTGTCCTCATTCATAGTTAACAGAATACATGGTGTTTCATAGACTTTCTCTGATTTGACCAAGTTATATTTAATTCTAGCTGATGTATTTTAAGGCAAATATTTAATGTATTATTAAACCTGACTTCATGATGCTTTAGGGTCTTTTTGTAAGCAGTTTAGCTCCAGTTAACTTCATTAGCCCAGTTAATGGATTGGAAGTCATCTAAGAGATATTCGGTAATTTGCTTGTTCATATGGAAAGGAGCTAAATGATCTGACAAGATCCAAAAATTGCAACTGAGATAATTTTCAAGCTTCCAACTATCTTACACATACATTTGTAACTTAAAATATATTTATATTACTCAGTATTGTCCCTTTTCCCATACTTTTCTAATAATTTCCAACTCATAAACATCTTTGTTTTACCTTATTTTAAATGATCTCATCATCAGATTTTACTATGTAGGTATTTTCTGTTTTCTTCACCCAGCCTCAATCATTGCAACTCATACTTAATATTTTATAATTATGAGATGTGCTCTGATGAATTGACAAAAAATACATCTATTCACAATATCTTTACACATAATTTTCCTTTTCTGCTGACAAGCAGAATGACTGATGCCTTTCAGTCTTTGAATGTGTGAATGTGTGAGGGGGATATTCAATACTTTCACCATCTTTCACTATTATCTGTAATAGAATTTGGGCTGAATGGCTTGAATAAGGATGCTCTTGAACATAGCCAAGAAATTGTAAAATATACATCTTTGCAATTGGAAAATTTATGAATTGAGTAATCTTATGCCTCAAATAATATTTTCTATTTCACTTATTTGCCAGAATATTAGTAAGTTCAAATAGTATGATGTATATAATATAATATATATGTTATAATGTATGATATATATAATATATGCTATATTCATAGATTATGTGTAGATCTTCTTTGAAAAATAAAGCCCACAATTTAATAAATTTATATTCAGTGACTTTTTATAAAAGTACAATAAGAAGTAATTGCTTGGGCTGGGAAGTTGGCTCAGTGGTAGAGTGCTTGCCTAACATAAATGAGGCCATGGGTTCGATTCCTCAGCACCACATAAACAGAAAAAAGCCAGAAGTGGTGCTATGGCTCAAGTGGTAGGGTGCTAGCCTTGAGCTGAAGAGCTGAGGGACAGCGCCCAGGCCCAGAGTTCAGCCCCCATGACCGACAAAAAAAAATTATTGCTTAGCTATTTGAAATACACTACTTGTGGTAATCCCTAAATGACATGTTTCTTTATTAGGTGTTTACCACATACATGTGTAGTTCAGATAGTGTGAGGGATACTTGTGTCCATTTTCCATGTCAAGGAAAGAGAAGATGGAGGGATAATTGAGTATACATTTGTTAATTTAGAATAGCTACATGTAACTATAAACAATAGTTCTGATGGATATTGATACATGCACTAATTAGTAAAATTGTATTGTGTGATCAGAAACTCTTTAGTTGTTGAAAGGATGATAAAATTAATACTTTTCATGACATGTCACTACAACGTTTCTGTACTGAAATAATGTGTGTGATAATGAACTATTTGCAAATCTGAAATTTCTAACTCTCTGTTCTTCGTTTCTCATCAGGAAATTTCCCTGAAGATTTCTCAATATTATTCACAGTAAAACCCAAAAAAGGAATTCAATCTTTCCTTTTATCTATCTATAATGAACATGGTATTCAGCAAGTTGGTGTTGAGGTTGGAAGATCACCTGTTTTTCTGTTTGAAGACCACACTGGAAAACCCGCCCCAGAAGACTATCCCCTCTTTAGAACTGTTAATATTGCTGATGGAAAGTAAGTAATGAGTGTTTTGAGTGTGCTGAAAATAATACTTTCGTTCAATCACTTAACAGCTGTTTGTGTCATTTATCATGAAAAATAAATGAACAGTAAAATATTACCTCATGCCCAGTTTACCTCACAGTCTGGGCAGACAAACAAAGACTATTTTAAGATAAAATTATTGATCAATTGTACAAATGGTATAAGGGTAAAGTGGAACAGAACAGAGGTTAGGCAGTAACTTTGGCAGTGCAATTTTAAGAGGAGAAATAGGGGAATTAGTTCTTCACCTAGCTGGTGGCCCATCAGAAAGGTGAAGGCATACCACGGTGTGTGTGTGTTCCAGGAGGAAGGATGCAGATTCAACATCCTGCTTCTAGTGGCACCTTTATATTAAGCAATATCAAAAACACTAGTCCAGCAGGATGAAGAGGACAGCAAGCCAGCAGATAGCTAGAAAGGAGGGGGAAGAAATTGATCAGAGTATACTGCATGTACGTATTGAAAAATCACCCTTTTTACAAGTGCTCATACAATGCAACCCTTTATACAACTAACATGTATTAATAAGAATTAGAAAAATTTATTTTTTGGAGGATGTACAAGAGTGTTATAGCAGGACAAAAATAATTAAAGACATAAAAAATTGTGTTCATTTAGCATTTTGCATATTAGGTGTGATGCTGTGATGAGCTTTCATTCCCACAGTTCAATTATTCAACACAAGGTCAAGTTTAGAGATCTAATCAGCTTGGACAATTGAATTCATCTTTATTTTTTGCTAATGAAAAGCACCAATCAGCCATACTAGGAAAGGCTTAAGTGAAGACCCAGGCTTCTTGGCGTGAGCTATGTGTAAATTTGACTCTCAGTGTATTAAGTGGCTCTTTATAGAAATCTTTGCTGTATTCAAATGTGGCAGGCGTCTATGCTTGCTGAATGTGCTGGTGGAAAGAGTAAGAGATGAAGTGTATATGGAAATACATTTGGTCCTCATCAATAGCCATGCCAAGTATCAGGGAAACAGATATTTGAAGAAGGCTCCTGCAACTTTCTTGGTACTTTCTTTTATGGAGCGAGTCCTAGACACTTCTGGAATATTAATCTAGCACTTTTCCATTTGGAAAATAAATAAAATATAACCCAGAAAGGCTTACAGAATCCAAGTGAGCTGTACTTAGTGGTTTATGTTAGCACCAGATATGGCTAATAAAACCCACTTTTTTAACAGTAAAGTTAGGGTGCGTTTCTAAAAGCCTGGCTTGGTCTCCGCTCTATGCTTGCCCTCATCCCTCCCCACCCCAGCAGCACCCAGCAGTAGCTGCGAAGTGAATTTACCCTCTCAGTCCACACACACCCTGACCCTACTTTCTTCCAGCCTCCCTCCATTGCCTGCCAACCACTGTGGAAAAGAAGGACAGATATTGTGTCTCAGTCTTGGATCCTGCTCACAGTTGTGATCTCTAACCATCTTGAATTTAAAGCGGGGGTGGGGTGGGGAATAGAAAATGTATGCCCTGGAAATAGATTGGAGGAAAGACAGGAGTATAGCGCATCGTGTTTTACAATTAGAACGTTCAGGAGCTGCGGAAGGATGGAGGGCAGTCTTTCAAGGAGAAGACATACCCTTGATGGGCAATCTCAAGGAATAGACCACACATAGTCACCGATGACCAACTTCCTTCATACAAGAGCTGAAGAGTTTTTTTATTGTCTAATTGTATTTCAGCTCAGTTTTGAAATGTGTCGTTCACAGCATTTTTACCTGTATAATGGTTTGGCACCCCAGGGGTTCCAGACTTAACCAAAGAATGACTTTGACTTTCGCAGGTGGCATCGAGTAGCAATCAGCGTGGAGAAGAAAACCGTGACGATGATTGTGGATTGTAAGAAGAAAACCACAAAACCACTCGACAGAAGTGAGAGATCGATTGTGGATACCAATGGGATTACCGTGTTTGGAACAAGGATTTTGGATGAAGAAGTTTTTGAGGTAAAAATAAGTCAAACTTGCTTATGCTGACTGCTGGGAAATGCGAGGGCCTGTAATCAATATATGTGATAAAGCTAAGTGCCAATCTCTGGAGGGTGACCTTCTTTCTCTGTTTTTGTGGCAGAGGTGTTTTCCATTGTTGGATAGGAGAACCATATGTAATTGATGACTAACTTCCAGGAAGCCCGTTAAGCGATGGGATGATTTGAAGATAGGGATACTATTCTCCTGGGGAATAAAATGGCTGCATTCTTAGCACTATGCATTATTTTCTCTGGAAGAAATAACACGATTTTTTCATTTTCTTGTGTGGAAGATTAATTCTTAAAAAAAAAAAAGCGGCAGTCCTGTATTCATTCAGCCTTGTTTTGTCTTTGAATAGGTACAAGGTGGAGATAATACTTGTAAAAAGATGAACTCCAAGTTTTAAGCCTTTTTATTTTATTTTTTAAGTAAGTCATGGGATGACACAGGTGATTATTTCACTGATTATTGCAAGGACTTTTTTTTCTTTCAATCTTTTAAAAAAATTTTTTATTTAATCATTGGATATGGTGGTTCATGCCTTAAATTTCAAGATTTTTTTGTAGCAGAAGAAATTAATCTGATTCCAGACCAATAAACAGCTGTCCTTCTGAGTCATTATTTTCATGATGGATTTAGCATAATTTCCGACTCATTAATATTTCAGAGTACAGCAGAGTAAAGCTGTGTACTGCAATATAGATTGAGACTTACATATTATATAAAAGGTTTGCTATCTTTTGCTGATATGTGAATCAACACAAATATAAGCATACACATGTTGCACAGACAGTACACATATTCATAAAAAGAATGATGTGAGCTCACATTACCACATAGACTATTGTATCCTGTAGTTATGTACATACCCTATGGCACAATGCTAAAAATAATTAACATTTATGACATTTTGCATGTTATTTATGATTATTTATTTTTTATTTGTTCTACTAGTATTTAATTATGGATTGTATTATCCACAAAGTATTTTAATCCACTGCATTATACTGAACAAAGTAATGAACTTGTTCTAATAATTGTACAGATTTTCCAGTGCCATTCATTGATTGTACACACAATAATACATGATTATTTAACAGATGAATGAACATTATACACAGTAATTATATGATTTTTAGACCTGCAGTCTTATTTTAAAATACAATCATACATAAACATTAGTTTCATAAGCTAATGTATTTTTGTTTGTTTTTATAAACCATGTAACCTTATCTTCTAGGATCATAAGTCCATAATATACTATAACATCAATAAATTTATTTCCTCTACTCTTGAAAAACAGCATTGAGTTTCTTTTCTCATCTTCTCTTCCTCTCTTTGTTCCTCTCCCCTCCACCTCATCTGTCTCTCTGTCTGTCTCTATCCATCTGTTTATCTGTCTTCAATATAGGCTCTTTCAATGCCAAACCAGTACATAGCCATAGAAGAAATGCAAATCAAAACAACATTGAGATACCATCTTACCCCAGTTAGAATGGCTATAATCAAGAATTCTAATAACAACAGATGCTGGAGAGGATGTGGACAGAAGGGAACCTTACTGCATTGTTGGTGGGAGTGTAAACTTGTTCAATCACTTTGGAAAGCAGTATGGAGGTTCCTCAAAAGACTCCACATAGAGCTCCCCTGTGACACAGCAATCCCACTTTTGGGTATTTACCCAATTGTTTACAAACAAGACCATACTAAAGCTACCAGCACAACTATGTTTATTGCAGCATTATTTACTATAGCTAAGATATGGAACCAACCCATATGCCCCTCAGTAGATGAATGGATCAAGAAAATGTG
>NW_012267355.1:1743977-1803528 GCF_000151885.1 Dipodomys ordii
TGTTAGGAAATGGAAAGATATGGAAAAAATTATATTAAGGGAAGTTAGCCAGGCCCAAAGAAACATATGTCCCATGGTTTCCCTTATTTGCAATATCTAGTATATGTATGAGTCAAGCAGAAAAGGTCAGATAAGTTGATGTTAGGGGAATGAACCCAAGATATGTATTCAAATGTTTTTTTTCTTTCATGCGATTGTTTCTAACACATTTATAAGATGACTTCTTTGTTGCTTTGTATGTCCCTCCCCCACAGTATAACCCCTGCTTTCACTGTATTTGATGTGGAGGGGGAAGGGAAAAAATTTGTGGAGGGGAATGGAAAAACAAATTGTTTAAATAGGGATACAGGTGGACCCATTGCAACAATGAGAAGTACAAGTCCTTATGTCGAAAACGAACTTTACAACTTTTGTGTGTGTGTGGGGGGAGGAGGATTGAGTGGGGGCGAGTGGAAGGAGAATGGCAAGGGATGGGAAGGGTAAACAAAGAAGGAGGCTACAATGCTTGATAAGAAATGTACTTGCCCATGTAAGTACAGTATTTTCACAATAAAAAATAAATAAAAAATAAATAAAAAATGTTGTACAGAGGGGTACAGTTACATGAGCAAGGTAATGAGTACATTTCCTATTGAGCATTGTTGCCTCCTCCTTTGTTTTTCCCCTAACATCCCTCCCTCCCACCTCCACAACCCTCCCCCCCCAACTACCTGCCTGAGTTGTAAAGTTCATTTTTAACATAGTGTCTTGTACATCTCATTGTTACAATGGGTGGTCAACCTGTATCCTTATTTAAGCAGGTTGTTTTGTACTTCCCCTCCTCGAATTAGAGAAGTGTATATACAAGATGCAGGGCACCAACATCAAATACAGTGAGAACATACTGCAAAGGAACAAAAAAAAATCACATAGTACATTAGAATAAGTTAGAAACAATAGCAAGCAAGAAAAAAAAAGATAATTGTGTCCCTTTCTTGGGGTTCATTTCGCTTAACATCATCTTATATGGTCAAATGTACATGAGTGCTTTTGCTAAAGGCTAGCACTCTACAATTTAGTTCCACTTCCGGTTGTTTTGCAGTTAATTGGACATATGAGTTTCATGGTGACTTTTCTGCACAGGCTGACTTTGAACGGGGATTCTCCTATCTCAGCCTCCTGAGTAGCTAGAGTTACAGGTGTGAGCCACCAAGTCTGGAGCATGATAACTTTTAACACTCAAGTGTTTGGGGTTTTACTAGCTATCTTTCTGTTAAAATATTCTAGCTTACTTCCATTGTCGTTTGAGAGAAGACAATGATAGCTTTCAAATTTGTTATGAAATATTTTGTGGCCAAGAATGTGGACTCCCTAGCGAATGCCCCTATCAGTTTTAAAATGATATGTAATTTACAATTTTGGTGTGGTCAATAGATGACAATCATACTAGTAATCATTATTAGTTCAGTTATATCTTCTCTATTTCTGCTCATTCCGTTTGCTCTTTTTAGATAGAAGGAAGTTAAAAGTTCTTAGCAGCCATCAGTGCATCCATCGACTCATCCTTGACCTTCTGCTAGACTTTGCTTTCTGTATTCTACATTCTCTTGTTAGCACATATGCATTATAGATTGTTACTTGTATTACAGCATTGACAGATCTATTATCATTATTACATAATTATATTAAGTAATAATTATTATTTCAGGAATAGTATTAGCTCTGAAAACTTCCTTTGCTGTGAAATCTGCTTTGTCTGAAGTCAACAGGATTACTTCTGATATTTTTGATCAGTATTAACATGGGATAGCTTTTTACTTTTGCTCTCTAGGTGTCATTATTTTTAAAGTTTGTTTCTGCTTGGGCAGCATATAGGTAGCTATTGTTCTTTGATCTATGCTGGTGATTTGTGTCTTTAGTGGATATATTCACATAATGAAGTTTTAAAGTGATTAATTATATATTGATCACTATCATATTTGTTTTCTATTTAATATTGGCTTTCTTTTTCCGTTTTCTATATTTTGTGGTTTCTATATTTTGCTAGTTCAGTAGCATTCTATTTTTTCTCTTCTCAGTTATATTTTAGAAACTTATTTTAGAGCCAGACATGTGAGTACATGCCTGTAATCCTAGCATTGGAGAAAGGGTTATGTTCAATTTCAAACTCTCCACTACATCCGACTCTGGTTTTGACCCTGGCTTAATCTCCTTAAAATGTGTATTTTGCCTTTATATATGCCTTGTCATTTTCTGTTGAAAGTGAACATGATAAAATGGAGAAAATAAAAGAATTCTGGGATTTTTTCTGAAGTAGAATAACTGTAGGCAAATAAAAGAGAGAATAAGGGTAGAAAAAAAGAACAAGCAATAGAAAGTGTAAGTGCATCTGAACTCATGGCCTGTAAAAGTTCTTCTTCACCCCCTCTCTCTGAGGTGTGATGGGATGGCTGGAGGGGTGAGGTTGCATATTTGCCTTCTTCCCTGTGGAAGGCTGGAGGGGTCTCGAATTGAGATTTCCTTTCTCTGACAGAATAAATGTGTCATGGTGACCAGATTTGGTTATTACCCTCCTGTGATGATGAAACCCAGCTGGAGCTGGTGAAGAAAGCTCCAGTTTTGGTAAAACCCCAGTCGGTTAGGCTGTGGTTAAGCAATTTCTCCTGAAGATTTGTTTCATTTAGTACAGCAGAATGTTTTGACATACTTAAAAAAAATTTATCCTTTCCCCTCTTCTAAGATGTCTCTAAATGGAAACCTCTCAAGCATATTCATTCTTTCTGAGTGACATTTATACTATGGAAACCAGAGCAGGAAACTTGGTCTTCCTCTTGCCTTACTAAAATGGGTGACATTTTATCACCTTAGAATTCTAATATCTTCTTCCTCTGATTTCCCTAGGAAAGCTCTCTGAGTAAAAAGGAAAAAAAAAAAGGAAACCATCACTCATTATATGCTCCCTATCTGGCTGCTTTTGCATATAGAACATTACATCTAGTAATTATTTCTTTAAATTTTGCCTGTGCTGTGTCAATATTTAGAAAGGTGTTCCTAACATAAACCTCAGGAACAAAAAGGTGGAAGGAAATGGGCACTGATGAAGAAATTGCAGTGATTTCACTTGGGAAATTACACTGAAGCTAATGGCATCAATTAGGATCTGAGAAGTGCAAGAATGATCGAGTGAAAAATATGAGAATGATGATAGTTAAGTGTTTGTCTTTGAAGGACAGACACATGTCTCGCCTCAGTATTCCACATTGATAATTTGAACCATTTAGGGTGAAATCACTTGAGAACAATTACTGAAGGAAGAGCCATTTGCCCTGTCTTTTCCTACCTAAAGCTAGCCATCAAAATTCTTTAGTGAAATGTGTCCAATCCATATCAAGGTGAAGAAACAGCTTTAATCACCAGAGGGTGGTAAATGGACTGTAGTTAAATTAAGTGCATACACTCTTACCTTCTAATAGGTTTTACACACTTCCATATAACTCTTAGTAGTATTCTAACATCCTGAGATCAATTTGCTTCTTTCTTCTTCATAAATATATATTTTATGGGTTAAAAACATCCCCATTTACATGTGAATTTAAATAAATTACATAATTTATATAGGTATAATTAAATAATTTACATGTCGTTTTAGTCCTTCTGCCTTGAGTAACTCACTTCTAAGATCTAGTTGAAGAAACCACAAAAGAAAATGAGGGGTAGAGGAGCATTTTTCCCTTCTCAATAGAAATTTTTAGCAACATTCAAGGGGGTTGACAGTATTGACTATTGTCAGTTATCCCTAGGTTCCATGTTAGAAGTTGTAAATTAACTACTTTGGAGATAATGGCGATATATACAGCTGCTGTTTTGTTCCTTATCTGTACCCTCAGATGACTGTTATTTATCTTCTGTAGTAATTGGAACATTAATGTAGCTAATAATTGTGAGGTATGCAGGTATGTGTATTGCAAGTATGTTTGTACTGATATTAATAATTAACTGGTGACTTGCAAACCTCAATATCAAATTTCTATTTTTGGAGATGCTTAGTTTAGTCCAACTGCTGATGGCACATGCACAATTTTAGTTTTTCCCTTTTTGAGAATTTTCCTTAATGACAGCTGAACAAATCTCTTTTGCCTGTTTGATGTACAGTTACTTTGTGTGTGTGTGTAGGTGTCTGTGAGAGAGAGAGAGAGATTATTAGTATTTGAACTCAGGTCCTGGACACTGTCCGTTAATTGTTTTAATCAAACCTAGTGCTACTGCTTGAGCCACAACCTCACTTTAGAAGTTTAATTGCAGACAAGAGTTACAGACTTTTCTGCTGTGCCTGACTTCAAATCCTGATCCTCATATCTCAGCCTCCTGATTAGCTAGGATTACAGCTAGTTGACTGATGTCCCAGGCAGCCACCAGCACTAGCCATGCCTTTACAGTTATCATTGCTGCATACTGATTTGGTCTGACATATGTGCAAAGAATAATACATGCCAGTGTGCTGTGTGATTTACGAGAGCATCAAGAGTTCAATAGGGCATAGCCTCAGTTCTTTTCAGAACTTATTGAGCAACAACTGTATGGCATCCTATTGCCATTCAGACCATGTCAAATGGAGCCTGTATTTTGATCTGCAGAAAAGAGCCTATAATTTGATCTTTTCCTTATTTTTATGATTGTACAGTTGGTAGATTTTATGATTGGAACTCTTTCAAGAAGCTGAATGAAGTGTTTAGGATAGGTTCAGATTTTAATTCCATAGATCCAAAGTGCCACTATATACAAGATGCTATGCTACTTGTCCTGTAAAAGCCTCAATGATTTACTTTTCTATTTTGTGGATTAGTGTATCACTAGATCATCTGCCAACCTTGCACAATAGTGTGTCACATCTTTATTAATTATGTGTCTTCATACTGTAAGACAATTTGTTGCTTGGTTTCCTTTTATGCCATTTGTAAGATTTTTTTAAAATTTAATTTTATTGTCAAGGTGATGTACAGAGGGGTTACCTTTACATATATAAAGTAGTGAGTACCTTTTCATTGTCCTTATTATCATCTATTATTCAGAGGCATGACTTAAGTGATACAGCATTTGCCTAGCAAGTGTAAGACCTCACTTTTATTCACTAATGAGAGACAGAGAGATAGATAACAAAGCTCATTACTAATCTGTAACTTTTTAAACTTTATACCTTTTTTAACTTTCTGTAGAATTGTGTGGCCTCCAATTTGCATTCATGTTTTCATATCTCAAAGTACTATCCTGTTATATAATTATCTGTTAGTGTAAAGCTATCTTTTTTAGATTATATTCTTAGAGTATATCTTTATTTATGTTTGAACTATTCTGTACTGCAGCATCAAGCACAAAATTGGGCAGTATTTATAGTCAATGAATATATCTGTTGAAGGTATTAGAATAGAAAGGGTGAGGAAAATGTAAGATAGCAAAATTTGTTTAGGGGTTAGATGTTTATTTGTGTTTAAACAAGGACCATACCGCTGTAATAAGGTAGTTGTAATAAAATGCAATTGTATTCATAACAAGATGTTGTAACAGCTAACCCAGAATGACAGAAAATAACAGGGTTTACAAATGAGGACATGTTTATAAAAAGGACATGTGTATGAATAGATGAGCATTTGGAATGAATAAAGTAGCTCTGAGAACTCTGACTTACAAACATGTAAGAGATGACCTAGTCTGATATATAAGAACTTCATTGCCTTTTACATTATGCTGGAAGTTTGTACTTTAACCTGGAGGCTCAGGGATCTTGAAGCAGAAGAATACAACATTCAGCTATATACTGTGTCCATAGGAGAGAGCTTGTCGAGAATAGGTAGAACCTTCTGGAAAAGAATAAAACATGAAGTGATAAAGTGTTGGATATTTATTCAAATGAAGTGTGCTTTGAACAGAGAACAGGGCAGAGCAGAAGAGGTGAAGGGAAGGGTTGAGAAGGTACAACTTCAAGATGCCAGCATGGGCTGGAATTAGTAGCTCTTGGGTTATGCTTGTTTTTTGTTTGTTTTATGTTTTTTTAGCATACATAGGGTTAAGGAAAAGAGAATTTTATACTTTAGATTTCATTAGCAGGTATATAGCAAGTACAGCCCACTAAGTGCTATCTTTTAATTCAACTACTAGTATTATCGGCTTTTTAAATTTAATTGACCTTACTGCTTATGCCTTATCTGTGAGTTTGTTCTCCAAGCACAGTGCTTTGAATAGCAAGCCTGTCCCTGTCAAGTAATACACATCTGTAAGAGTGAATGCTTGCTGAATGATGTCACCTTTTTGTTCTAAACCATCCAGTAGCCTTTCCTCACTTAGGCATAAAGTCAAGATCTTTCAGAAGTATGCTAGGGTTCATTGTGATCCATACCATACCCTCTTCCCCTTCTCTCCTACTTCAACAAGGGCTCCTTTCCATCTTCTTCCTCTTAGCTCACAAAGTATCCCTTTGTGGAGTATATTGAGCATTCTGCTCTCAAAGAAGAACTACTCTATCTATGCATGCAGGAATCTTCCTTCCTAGAAGACCCTTTCTCAGATATTTGCATTTTTGCTCCTATGGTTCCTTAGATTTCCTCTGTTTTAATGTTCCTTAGTCCATGAAACTTCCAAGAGTCCTACTTCACTGATAGTATCCTATCTTCTGAACTTTCTCCTTTATTCTTTAATGATTTATATTTACTTCATTTGTCAATGTTTGACATACTACAATTTGTTCATCTTGTTTCTTCCTCTAAAATCTAAGCTCCATGAGGGCAGCGACATTGTGTTGTATTTGCAAAATCTAAATTGGTGCCTGCCATGTAATATTATTTTGTTAATGAATGAAAAATAAGTACACTTTCCAGCTCTTACTAACCAGAAATATAGATTACTTATGGCCAAAACAGAAATGGGAGTAGATGGGGAGATGGCAGTCCATCTGTCTTTTTCTAATCATTATATTTCATTTTCCCTTTATTTTTGCATTTCATTTATTCATGTCATAGAATGGTACCCTACTGAGAGTTATCCTTAAGAACTCTTGATTAACACAGGCTGATTATTTAGAAAGTATAAGAGAATTGTATACCTTTACTGAAGCACACTATAAGGCATTTTCTGTGACATTGGTCCATGTAGAATTAGAGATACATTGAAGCCATGTAGGACACTACTCATTTTCATAAGATCGGTATCTTAAGCTGGTCTGGGGATTTGGGTAACATGAGGGCTGTGTGGGTAGCATTTCTTTCTGTGATTATGTGGTTTCTTTCATTCTTTCCTTTGAATTATGGTTGACATGCAATCTCTGATGCATTTTTTCAATTGCACTAAAATTCTAAGTATTTTGGCAGCAATCCTTTGCCACACAAAATAGCTGAGAAAGAATCATTAACTATATGGAATGCTTTGGGGGGGGACACCTCTGATGAGAGTTAATATCTTGGCAAATTCAGAACTCTGAGTAGACAGGAAACATAGGTTTTCAATTAATCTTCTGATAATGGTAGTTAATTTTTAAAGAATTTTTGACCATGTTTCAGATTTCATGTCAGCCTTGTTCCTGGATATGCAATCAAAAACCTCTGCTAAGACTCACCATATTTTCAACCAAGCTCTAATATCAAATGTGAATAGAAATTTTGGTGTACAGGGAGTATCTTATGAAACTCCTGTAGAATTGTGTTACACTCTTGCTTTTACAGGGGCACATGCTAGGCTACTTAACTAAATGTATTTTTCTTTCTTCTCCATCCATTACATTTTTTTCCCCTAATGCACTTGGCTTACAGAATAATGACTTTGGGACTCCTAAAATGAGGGCTGTTTTTGTTGTTGTTTGGTTTCGTGCCATTACTTGGTGTTGAACTCAGGGTCTGGTCCCTTAGCTTTTCTGCTCAAAGCTGGAATTCTACCATTTGAGAATTCAGCCACATATCTACTTCCAGTTGTTTTTTTTTTTTTTTGGTCAGTCTTAGGGCTTGAACTCTGGGCCTGAGCGCTGTTCCTCAGCTCTTCAGCTCAAGGCTTGTGCTCTAGCTACAGTGCCACCTCTGGTTTTTCTAGTGGTTTATTGGAGATAAGAGTTTCATAGACTTTCCTGCCTGGGCTAGTTTTGAACTGCGATCCTCCGATCTGAGCCTCCTGAGTAGCTAGGATTATAGGCGTGAACCACCATTGCCCAGCTCCTTAAGTTTTATAACACTGTTATGCACATTATCTAGATGTTGATGATTGAAATTTGTGTTCTCTTTTGATTGACTCCAAATACTATGATTAAGTACCATATTTTGTATGTAATTTTAAGTTTTCCAAATGTTCAACATGACACTGATTTCTGGATTTCTTTGGAAGCCAAGACTGCTATTTCTATTCATAACTGACATATACAGTGATAGAATCTTTCAGCGGTGTAATGATTTTGCTTAGAGGAGGATTCATTGAATGTCTACTGTGAATCTAGTAAATGCAGGCCTCATTATGTTCTATGGCAACCACAAAGAACAAGGCCACCACTTTCATGAACTTTGTACCCAGGAAACTTAATTGAGCCAAACAGATGGACTGGTAATGAGGAGAAGCTTGAGTTCTAAACACTTAACATTTTAGTTTTTTGTATAGACCTAGAACTTTGCTGTGAATTGACACACATACGAATTGATCCTTTCACATAGCATATGTTCTTACTAATGGAAAATGTCCATTACTATCGTACAGCTTTAAATTAGATGAGATCTTTTGACTGGTGTCTCCCCTTCTAAGACACAAAGGAATGAAAGACAGAGGTTCAGATCTGTATTTGTCTGCTTTGTAGTGCCATAGTGAAGTGCCAGGGGTAGTTAATCTATAAAGAGAAAAGGCTTGAGTTAGTTTTGATCCCACTTTTTTGACACCTGGTGAGGACAGCAGGTTATATCTCACCATGGTAAGAATTCTAACTTAAGCACAGAGACTGAGAATGGCCAGGGTTTCATAATCCCCCTTGAAGGCCTATTTCCAATAACCTAAGTACTTGGCCCTTTCTTCCACAGCTTTCTTCCACCTCCAAGTTGTGGCAGCCTGAGGAACAGTATTATTTATGTATTTATTTATTTAGTCACTTGTGGGGCCTGAACTCTGGGCCTGGGCACTGTTCCTCAGCTCTTCAGCTCAAGGCTAGTGCTACCACTTGAGCCACAGCTCCACTTTCAGCTTTTTCTACTTATGTGGCACTGAGGAATTGAACCCAGGGCCTCATGCATGCAAGGCAGGCACTTTACCACTGAGCCACCTTCCTAGCCTGGAACAGTCTTTTTGTAAGAAACATTTCAGTGTCTAATGAGTAACTTTTTGTCTGGCCTTCAATGCAAACACATCCGTTATATCTTCCACATACCCAGCTGATCTAGCATTGCTACAAGACTGAGGATAAACTGTCCGCTGACACTTAGCTGTGAGCTCCTGAAAAATGTGCAAATTCAAGTCACATAGCTCAAGGCAAAGGGTTCAAACTCAAGACACAGGATGTCTAACTCTAAAGAGGAGGAAAAGAGGAATTGACCCAGAGTAAAATTATAGTCCAGTAGGTCCAATGCTACACCTTCATGTTTCATCTCTGGTATCATGGGCACCTTCTAGGCCCCAGATCTGCCCTTGAGGGTTTGCTTGGCAGCCGTAGCCTTACTGCCGGGCTAGTCATGGCCCAGATGCTGGTTTGGTTTAACAAAGCATTGCTTGCAGATTTTCCCAGCAGGCATTGCAAATGCCTGGAACTTTTGTCTTTCTGAGGATTTCACTTTGTCTTCAGCTTCAGTTGACTCCTACTTCACTCCCTTTCCCAGGCCCCATCAATCAGGAGCTTCTGGTGGCGACTCTAACCCTGCAGTACAGTACATTGCCTGTCTTTCCAGGTTCTATTACATTTCAGTGGAAGCTGCCATCACTCCATAACTCTTAACATTCAGCTCACTGCAAACCAAAACCACTTGGAGAATGTGAGGCTGTCTCCAGCATTAGCTGCAGCCGGACCCAGCCACAGCAGTCCTGGTGTACTCACTGGCTATCCAGGATATCAAGATGACCCTGAACATGCAAAGCTTACCACATGTGTCCTCCAGTACATTTTCCTTTATATTTTTAGACCTTTCATGGTCCTGTGATGGAAGTGAGGGCCTTGAAAAATGCTGAGAATGTCTCAAAGCATCTTCCCTTTTGCCTTAATGATTAATGGCGAATGATTCTTGGTAGTCTCTTTAGGAAGTGGCTACTAATGACACCCTTCTTGGCCGTGTTTTTGTCCCTCAAATCTGCTTTTTCTTTCCAGTTTTCCTGGCTTGGCTGAAAATTTTCCCTTCCCAGCTTCATTTTGGTCACTATTCATCTGACTAAAAGTAGCCAATAATGGCCACAGTACCATATGAGTGCTTTGCTATCTTAAAATTGCCTCTGTCAAATAAATTACTCAATCAGCTTTTAGTTTAGCCTTCCAAAACATTTAGAGCATGAATATGATACATCTGATTTCTCTGGCAAGGTGTAAAGAGTATGACCTTTACTGCAGCCACCTATCCATCTGTATTCCATTAACCTTAACTATACTGTTTGTATCTCTATCTGCATTTTGGTCCTGGGACTCAGCCAGAATCATCTGAAATGCTCAGTGTCCAGAATTCTAGGCGTTCTTTACCCTGCTCCCTTAAAATCTTCCAGCTTCTTCCACTTATCCTATTTTGAAGATTTCTCCACAGCTTTTAGTATAGTTTATATTAATGACCCCACTCTGTGCACCTAAATTTCTATGTAGATATCTCTGTGTTATTAAAAGAAAATCCCGATTTTTAGGAGGAAGGATATGTGCAGCTCACACTTTCTTGAAATTCAAAGTCTTAACTCAGGTGACTGCTTGGTTTGGCACTTGTTGAGGGCAGCTGAGGGCAGCATCCCAAGATGGAAACATGTATAGAAGGAACAATCACGAGGTAAGCCAAAGTAGGGAAAGAAAGAGGGTTGGGTCCCTGAATCCCTTTCTGAATCCTAAGTCCTAGGTACCAGGCTTTTATGAATAGGCTTTTTGATAGCATTGAATACTGAAACTGTGGCAGGAGGTCAATGTGAGCTAGAGTTTGACAGAAACAATCTATTTCTGGCATTTTCTGGTTAATGGGAGAAAAGAGTCTTCAAACCACGATCCTTTGATCTCAGCCTCCTGAGTAGCTAGAATAACAAGCATGAGCCACAGATGTCTGGCTTGTCCAGGTTTTAATAGTGAAATTTCAGATTTTCCATGATTCAGAGTGGAAGTGATAGTCTATGGGAAATGCAGTCACTATTTGCTAGCTTGACAGTCAGAATGGACCATTACACTTCAGTTATAGTTTGAACAATGATCCACCATCTGTGTTATCTATGTAAATTTTCCTGCATATCATTAGCCTTTCTTGTGGTAGGACTATGTCCCAAGTCTGTTTCTGTTTATAGGTCATACAGTTCAATCAGATGAATTGAATAGGACAATTTATCGGAGCTGTGATCTTCATTGCTTATTCAACAATCCACTCCTATGCTTTCCAGTTTAGTGGGTATTCAGACTAGGAGCTGAAGTAAATCAAGTATATTAAGAGAAGTAAGCCAGGCCCATGGTTTCCCTAATTTGCAATAACTAGTATATGTCTGAGACAAGCAGAAAAGGTCAGATAAGATGATGTTAAGCGAAATGAACCCCAAGATAAGGACACAAGTGGTTTTTCTTTGTTGCTATTGTTTGTAACATATTTATAAGGTACCACATGATTTTTTGTTGCTTTGTATGTCCCTCCCCCATGATATAACCCCTGTTTTCACTGTATTTGATATTGGTATAATTTGGGGGAGGAGAAGGGAAAAAATAAATTGTTGAAATAGGGATACAGGTGGACCCATTGCAACAATGAGATGTACAAGACATTATGTCAGAAAATGAACTTTATAATTTAGGCGAGAGGCGGGGGGATATAGTTGTGGAGATGGGGAGGGAAGGGATGGTAGGGGAAAAACAAAGGAGGAGGCAACAATGCTTGTTAAGAAATGTACTCATTACCATGCTCGTGTAATTGTAACCCCTCTGTATGGTATTTTCACAATAAAAACCTTATTAAAAAAAAGGATGAGAGCTGAATCTGAAAATCCACATGCTGAACATTGACACCTATTAGATGAATGTTCCATAACACAGTCAATCAGTCAATAAATACGGGGTTTTTGCTCACACATGCACTCATAAAGTCATTATTTGATTTGTGTTTTTAAAGAATGTGAATCCCTTTTTGGCATAGAAAATACAGAGCAGTAGTCCTTGCAAATACTTAGGACATATAAGTGTAATTGTGTATGCATGTGAATCAAAGAGTACAGAGAAATTTAAAATTATTAACACATGCAGTACTCTTTGAAAGTATTGTGGACTGTTCTTTATTTGCTTGGCAGTAACACAAGTGCACTGAACTTCTTTTGCAATGTACATGACCTTCATTTGTGTACACAGTTCTTGAGATTCAGATGTCTATGAAGAAGACTGTGGCATAGATCTATTGACACAGATGTAGCTCCTGGGCGATTGCATCAAGTCCACCTTAAATCTTGGCTCTGTAGATCATTAGTGGACCAAGATGGTTTTTCCATGCCTTGCATGTTGTAGATGCCAGTTTCACATGGTAACTTCACCCTTTTCCAGCTGTGGAAATTTTTATAACATTATCAACTCCAACTATTTAGAACTTATTCCACCTGTCATGATGCTCTTATTTACAGACTGTCTCACACAACATGACCTATAATTAAAACACTGTAAAATGCTTCCTGGGGAAAAAGAGCACTACTGATTTTTCTAAACTGAATTTTCCAATTTCTTTCCAGGACTGTATTTTATGGGTAACTATTAAACACCTGAAATAAGAATTTATAGTGGAAAGCTTGGCAGCTTTCCCGTTAATGAAGTCAAATAGCTTAAATGGAATAATAAGTATAGGAGAATGACATTCCTCTGAAAAATGCAGTAGTGTAAGAATACCAACTATATCTCTGCACATGTATATATTTGCGTTCTAGCAACAGTTTGCCTTGCTTCATTGTAATTTCTATGCAGGTAAGTAAAGAGCTCTAGAATTGGTGTGGAGGGAGGATCTTCAATATTGTCTCTCAATGCATTCATTTCAGTTAGCGTAGAGGATTCACAGTTGCAAGTCCTTAATGAGAAAATTTAGGAATTAGTTTCTAACAGAAAACCTTCAGTGATTCTATTAGCCAGTGGTATAATGAATTTTGTACCAACTGATGTCTCATTTTTAATTTCTTAAACAGCAAAGTGAAGAACTGTATATCCAAATTTATTTTTGTTTCATATGGTTATTCCCATCCGGTTTGGCTGCTCAGGATTTGATTGCTGGTGTTAGAGGAATCCTCTATATATTTCAGGAAGATGTATTTATTTACTGTGAACAGATTCAGAATTCATAGATATCAATAGTATTGCTTACCTATAATATTCACAAAACCTATGGAAAAATGTCTCAGAAATCTAATGTTGTCATTTGTCTCTATTGCTCATCACTTATGTAAATAAATACGTTCAGGTTGGCAATATTAATATCAGTGGACTTATAATTCACACATTTGGAATGGAGTTTTACTGAATTTGCTCTACTTCATGTTTCACTGAAAATTAAAGTATGTTTTACCTTATTGGGAGTACATCTAAACATACTCCCATGTGTACATATATTTAACGAATACCTTAAATAAATGAAAGAATGAATAAATTACTTGAATGAGTAACAGATATTGAGAATTTAGTCAACAAGCTTCTAAGCTTAACAAAACTTATCGAAAAAATACTCAAATATTGAGAGCTATTTTGTGTATTAGTGAGGTTGTTTTGGTGCATGGCAGGACTTATCATGGCTCATTAGCCAGTTTCCCACTTGAGCCATACTTATAGCCATTTTTACTTTAGTTATTGCTCCTGTAGGGTCTCACCCTTTTCTTGGGGGGCAGGGGCGGGCAGCAGGTATGTCTAGAAGGTGATTCTTCTGCAAATGCTTCCCTGTAAGTATGAAGACAGGCATGCGTGACCCTGTCTGATTTTTCATTGTTGTCTATTGAGATCTAAGGACTAGCCTTAGGGTAGCTTGGAGTGTGGACATGAAACATACCAGATATAATTTTTTTTATAGGCTATGGGGCTTGAACTCAGGGCCCAGATGCTGTCCCTGAGCTCTTTTGCTCAAGGTTAATGCTCTAACACTTTGAGCCACAGCACCACTTCCAGCTTTTTCTGTATCAGTTGGAGTTTCTGGCCCAGGCTGGCTTTGAACTGCGATCCTCAGATCTCAACCTCCTGAGTAGCTAGGATTACAGGTGTGAGCCACCCATGCCCCATTCCAGCTTTACTTCTACAATTTCTTCATTTTAGTGACAATGAGACTTGGTAGATGAAGATTTTTCAGCAAGTATTTGGCAATATCAATTTAATAGTCAGAATATGGAGCAAAAGATGAGAAATGTAGTAACGCTTTTCAATAAGAATTGTATTCCATTCCTTACTTATGTAACTGTAACCCTTCTGTATATCATTTTTACAAAAAAAAACAAAAACAAAAAACAGGAAAGAAAGACTTAAAATGAAAAGTCTGGAATGAGATGTTCATAAAAGACGTTGCAAAGCTCCAGTACTCTTATGGATAGCTATAAGACCTAAAAGACTTAATTAAATAGGTCTTGGTATGCCAGATGTTGCTGATGTTGAGATTCTGCACAGCAGGAAGCAGAGGCTAAGACAGTAGAAAACAGTCAGAATTTATATGTGCCTTGATGCATAAAGCCTCTTGAAATACCTGACAGTTCAAAATCCTTAAGAATTTATGCAAATCCTCTGCTGATCACTAACCTCAACAAGCAGAGAGCACAGTGGCCATACATAGAAAACCAAGAACACAACCTTACCAACAAATACCAGCCTCTGTAATCATTCTAGGCTCTGGTGGCTCACACTTGCTACCATTGCTACTCAGGAGGTTGAGATCTGAGGATCACAGTCTGAAGTTAGCTTGGTCAGGAAAATATTGAAAATTGTTATCTCCAATTAACTAACAGAAAGCTAAAGGGGATAATTTTGAGTGGAAACAGCTAAGGGAGAGTACCAGACTCTTCAAGCACCAGTACAGGTGTGCACACATACACACACAAAATAGAAAGCTCTTGAAAACTCTAATTATTTTAATATGTCATTTTTTGAAAATTACAGATTTCTAATATGTGACTTTTCATATATGCTTAAAACCACTTTTTTCATAATAAATATGTCCAAAAGTAATACTTTGCTATTTAGACTTTTTTCTCATTTATTCTTCTTTTTAATATTAGAAGTAAAGTACTTTACTAACATTTCATTTGCCCTTCACCAGGGAAAGTAGTGCATTGGATTTTAATGAATGAATGTACACCCCACAGATTTCCTCAACTTGTAAATAATATAGGACAACCGTTTTCTATTGTTGCTGATTTCTGAAATAAATGTGTTTCTTTCATGGTTAGTTGTTTTTTATTTTCATTTTATTGTCAAGGTGATGTACAGGGGGGAGGCAGTTACCTAAGTAAGGCAGTGAGCAGATTTCTTGTCTAACTTGTTACCCCCTCCCTCATTTTTCTCACGTTTAGTCTTTATATAAAGGTAGCAGTGTGTGTGCATTTTCTTCACATATGACAAATAAAAGACACGTTGACTTCTGAAGAACTTGCTATAGTCATGCATCTTTAACTAGGCTGATGATATCTGTGTCTGTTTTCAGGGTGACATTCAGCAGTTCCTGATCTCTAGCGATCCCAAGGCTGCATATGACTACTGTGAGCACTACAGCCCTGACTGTGACTCCACCGCACCCAAAGCTGCGCAGGCTCAGGAGCCTCAGATCGACGAGGTGAGGAAAGAACTTTCAATCAATGTCTTGGACATATCCTGCACTATTTGGCTCTTAATTTCAATTAAACTGTACATTATATTTAATACTCCTTTCATATTTCCGGTGAGAAGGGACTCCAAGATATTTAGTATTTTTTTCTTGTTTCTTAAATACTTTGTAACTTCATTTTTATCAGAAATAGAGGTACTTCATTTGAGCATATCCACAAACGTGTGTGTGTGTGTGTGTGTGTATGTGTGTGTGTGTGGTGTATTTGTATGAACTGCAATTTCTTATAGCTGTATTTCTTTTCTTTACATTTAAATAGTTAACAAACACTGGAGATAAAAGGAATATATTTTCGAGGTGGAAATTGTCTCTGAGAGTCTTTGACAATTACTACTGTAATGTTACCAGGTTTATTTGAATGAAAATTTAGAGGTTTGCTTTTATTCTTTTCTTTTGTTTCTCATAGAATGGCTAAAACAGAGGCTAAGAGATTTTAGTTGGTAGAAATAAAATTAGGTTTTCAGCTTTAGAATGGACCTAGAACTCAAACTGTTCTAAAAGATAGCTCAGATACTATTTTTATTCCCTTTAAAATATGAGTTCCAACTTTCCGAGTTTTATGTAGTTAAGATAGCTGATGATAGTGCTTTTAAAATTTATTGTTATTTATGATATGAATTCAACTTTGATCTTATGATTAAGCTGTGAAAGTATATATTTGACATTAGCATTTTATTTTTAAAGAGAGAAAAATTCTTTTGCAATCATTTATTCCATGATTAAATGTCAATGTTTTCCTAAAACAGGTAATGTCTTAAGAAGCGAGCAGGAAGGAAATTATTAAAGAGCAAAGAAAAAATATTTGGATACTTTGTTCAACTGCTTAATGATTCCCAAGTACTTCATTCTGTTCATTTCCTCAAGATTCACTGGATAGTTTTTTCTATGTACTCCAGGACAACAGTAGAATACCTATTGATTTGGGTTCTTGTTTGTCATGGGCCGTGTGAAGGTTCAGTTTAAATATATAGCATTTACTGGACAAGATTTATAGATTTACATTTTCCTTTCTCTTTACCTGCCTTCCTTCCTTCCTTCCTTCCTTCCTTCCTTCCTTCCTTCCTTCCTTCCTTCCTTCCTTCCTTCCTTCCTTCCTTCCTTCTTGTTTTTTCTTTCTTTCTTCCACTCCCTCACCTCTCACCTCCCCCCTTGTCTCTTTTTCCTTCTCTTCCCTTTCCTTTCTTTTCTTGCTTAGCTTTTTCCACTCAACACTTGAGCTACACGTTCATTTCCAGTACTTTGTTGGCTAATTGGAGATAATAATTTCACAGTCCTTCCTGCACAGGCTGACTTTGAACTGTGATCCTCAGATCTCACTTTCTTTAGTAGCTTGTATTACAGGCACGAACCACTACCACATGGCTACTTTGCTACTTTCTTATGGAAAATGATGCCTATTGTTTTCAGTTACAGTGGTGGCTCTGACTTTTGGAAATAGGATGGTATGCACTTTTAATACATTGCCTTTGAGTGGTTTGTTCACACATTTTTACTGCTGTAATGTCACTTCTGCTGAACTATTGCAAATTAGCTTAGTTCTTGTTCAGCTTGTAAAATTTATTTAAAAGTAAGCTTTCCTTGTTTCTATTTTAGTTTAAATGAATCTTTAACATGATACTATGATCACAAATTTGTTTTTACCAGAAGAATTTGATGAAAAAAATTACACCCAGCTATAGTAGAAATTGGTTGACTAATGCAATAGAAAATTACATTTGTTACTACTTTATATGTTGAATAGGTTACAATAAAATGTTTGTTACTTTCCTAAAGGAAGAATTAGCCCTAGTTTTCTTCTATAAGCCTAGATTTGATTGTCATTTCCAAAAATAAACATTCCACACTAGAATTTAAAATGCTAGTTAATAGCTTAGTAGGCATATTTATATTAATTTTGTACAGTGTCCTTAATATGTCATTTCAGTATACGTTTTCATAATCGATAGTTTACCTAAGCAAAATAGCAAAACAATAACTTGCCAGTGATTAATGAACATAAATTGCATATTATAATAATTATTCAAGTTGTACTTTACATTCTTAAATAGGCAGTCACTAAGTTTATGGCATTACATTTTTGTACACTAACTCACCTATGCTTTTTCCAAGTTGTAATTTTGTCCATTGCTATATTTGTATAACTCACTTTAGTCCATTTAACTCACTCTAGTCCACATGCAACTGTGCATGTGCTTGACACAAGATTGTATTACATCATGGAGTGAGATATATATATTATTAATAGATTTTTAATTTTACAATAATGTCATCAATTTTAATCCTACTTGAACTTACACGCTACCTCTTAACTACAACAGTAACTAACTGATCTCCTTATTATATTAAGAATTTATATGTTATATTTCTATATAAATCATTCTTCTTACACACACTACATCTAATGTCATATGTCATGCAATTTATATTCTTTTCTACAAAGAATATAAAAGGAAAATAAAGCCAAGGAAAGAAAATCTTTCATAAAGACAGACTTCCCCCGAATAAGTACTGTAATCACCTCTCAGAGATACACAGGACTTTACTGATGACACTGTATGTCTAAGAGCTGAGGAGAAAGTTTACAATATTTTCAGAAGATCTTTTCTCATCATAGATTCTGATATCTCCTAGCTGAGTCAGAGCTCAGAGTTGGAATCAGTCTGTCTCTATGTACCTCCTTGCATATATTCATCAAGCCATTCTCAGAAATCTACAGTGAGAAGCATATTCCCAAAAGCTTATAGAGCTTCTTGTGCACCAAAGATGACCTAAGTACACTAAATATTCCTTCCCTGACCCCCCAAATTGATGCTGGTCAGATAAAGAAATAAGAAGAAGGAAAATGATTTTTGTTTATTGATTCCTAAATAAACCCTAAAAGAAGTATGGTTTTTACTCTAGTGTTCCACGAAATGTATGTCTTCTATACCCCATTTCCCTCACAACCATGCTGACATTTCTTCATTCTGCGAGGCTTCCAATAGAAGAGATTAGGAAGGTTGGAAGAGATTTTCTTCTCTGTATAGAAAAGCAGAATATAAAGTTAGTTCCTCTGATATTGATTTAAAGCTACAACTTTTTCCATGCTTTTGCTGCTTTAGATGTTTATAATTCATTCTAAAAAGGCTACTTAAACTTAAAACTCTAAAGTTTAAACTGGAAATATCTTCCCTCCTCTTTCTTCCCCTCCCCTTTTCTCCAATTTCTTCCCCTTCCCTCTCCTCTTCTTCCTTCCCTCACTTTTCCTTCTTCCCTCTCCTCTCTTCTTGTTTGTTTGTTTGGCATGGTCTCACTATGTAGCTCCAGCTGGCCTCCAACTTACCACCACCATTCTGCCTCAAATTTATTACTGTCCTTCCTCAGTTTCTTGAGTACTGGGATTAGAGACTTGATACTGGATCTGCAGATTTTCGCATGTTTTATTTCAAACTGGTAACTAGTAGTTTCAGAAACATAACATTTTCTATTCCAGCATGGATGACTGTAATTATAGGAAAATTACTCATTGGATATTATTCAGTCACCATTAGTATTTAGTCAATATGTAGCTAAACATGGTATTTACTCAATAATGATTTGGATTACATTTCCTGGAAGTTTGAGGCACTGTGTTTTGCCTGAAATGAATGAAAACCCCCCAAATTTATTTTCTACATGTGTTTTTCTATTTTACCAAATGTAGGGAAATTCTAATAAGAATCTTCTGTATTGCTTCCCCTGTATGTTCATTGCAAATGAACTTTGTACTAAAAGGGAAACATCTCAGTTTGTTTATTAATCTTAGCAAATTGGAGTTTTGGCAACCCTAAGGAGCACCAAAGGAATGCTCTATTTATTTTTCCATTAGCCTTTAGCTGGATCATCTAGAAGCATTCACTCTAGTGGATTTATTTTCACTGAGCTCAGATGTGTAAAATGTCTATGGGATCAATTTAGACATATTATGTCTGTGAAGTCTGCATGCATTTGCATTGCTGTCTCTAATAGAGCCTGTTAGCTGGCTTTCTAAGATACTTCCTGAAATACTTGTAGTTCACTGCTATCTTGCTGGAAGATTAAAAGAGATTAGAAGGAACGCAAGGAAAATTCTAGTACAGATAGGTTCTTTTTTGCATTTTTTGGATGTACATAATTTAGTTTGAGCTTATTGAACTTATTGCTAAAATCTTTATGCTGTGTATGTCATTAGTGTTTTAATACTTATTTTGAATTTAAAAATATTCATGTTTCTGAACATTTGTGTGCTTGATGGAAAATTAAAGCTTTCATGTAGATACTTAGCATCACAAGTGAAGACATTATTTCCTTCTTCTTTTAGCATATAGGGTGTTCTTTCAATGCACAAATTAATTTTTTTAATTTGAGATTCAACATATTTAGCTATGACTTATTTAGGTCCACCAATTCATAAGTCATTTCAAAGTTTTATCTACAAGTAATTATTTCTTTTATTTTTTATTTTATTGTTAAGATGTTGTACAGAGGGGTTATGGATACGTGAGTAAGGCAATGAGTGCATTACTTGTCGATCATTGTTATCATTGTTACCACTTCCCACTATCCCTTCCCTCCCCCTCCTACCCACTCCCACACTTCTACCCCTCCCCTTCAAACACAGTATCTAGAATAAATAACTATTTTTCCAATAGGAGTTCAGTTTAAAGAATTTAAGATGACAAAATGGTATGATCTTTTTTTTCAATAGAGAGAAAAATCACTAATTTCAGACTAACTATTACATGTTCATTGTGAAATAGGTAATTCTACAAGAAATCAGAGACTTCTGAATAAATTATAGATCTCAGTTTTCGATTGGTTATAATTTCTAGAACGTATTCGTTGTCCAGGTCATATTCTTTGTATTCTTTTCCCTCTTTTTCTCATTCCTGCAAAATAAGCATGATAATCTTTTCCTTTTAGAGACAATTGTTCTTTATGTATTCATTGTTAAACAGATTGTTTAACAAAATACATACCTATTGAAATTTTGACAAAATCCTTTCAGTGGAACTTTACCTATCTTTTTTGCATTCAAAACTAACATGAATATTTAATAGCTATGTCCAAGAACATGCTATGTTTAATATTCAATAACTAGAGAATTTGAATCAGGATTCAAACCCTTTACTTTCCTCACAATCATAACATCTGCCTTGCTCTTAGAAACCCTGCTTTTTCATTCCTGTGTTATTATACTCCAAAGAAGTCAGTATAATACTTGCTTTTGCAATGTAACTTTGAAATAACAGTATTTCCCTGTCTCTTCACCTTTACCCTAAGTAAAAGGTTAAGAACAGGATTCTCACTTTGTTAACTGTATCACTTGCCGCTAACCACGACACCTGGTATTTTTTCCTCTGCAATGTAGTATGCACCTGAGGATGTTTTCGAATATGACTATGAGTATGGAGAAACAGAATATAAAGAGCCTGAGCTTATAACAGAGGGACCCACTGTTACAGAGGAGACAGTAGCACAAACAGAGGTAAACGCAAAGTAGTGTCTCTGTACATGGTGTCCCACTGTTCGTCATCTTGTGGTTGTTTGTGCCAACTGTTCTTCAGACTTATCACAAACCTGTCATTCATCCTTTTTTTTTGTGAAATACTAACAAGGATTTATTTTTCAACAATAGCTTTCCTGGTGGAGTGCAGACAGTATCCGCCTTTCACTTTTGCTCATCTTTCCTTTCAGCCGTGTTCTTTATTTCTCTTCTCATTTTATTTATGTTGTCCATCCCATCTTTCATCACATTTTACAGAAAAAGAAATCCAATTTCAAAAAGAAGACGAGGACAGTGACTACTTACTCAAAGGAAACCAAAAAGTTTACACCCCCCAAATCTGAAAAATTTGCATCCAAGAAGAAGAAAAGTTATCAAGCACCAGCAAAAGCCAAGCTAGGGGTAAAGGTAGCAAGAAAAAAAGCAATCAAGATCTATCCTAGATAAGCTGGAAGATCTATGATGATGAGCCATACACTTGCCCCAACTAGATACATTATCACTTAGCTAATGCTATACCCCAATTAATTCATGATTTTTTTCACCTCTTTGGGATTCCCTTATATGTTTGCTAATTGTTTTTCTTTTACTTTTATCATTAGGCCAATATTGTAGAGGACTTCCAAGAGTATAACTATGGAACAATGGAAAGTTACCAGACAGAAACTCCTGTTCCTGTGTCTGGCACGAATGAGGTAATACACATAGGTAGCCTTACCTCAGCATTGACTGTTTTTCTTTTTAATGTTCAATAAATTTGGATGTGCTTCACTCTGGAAGAATTAATAATTTGTAAAACATGGGATGTGTTAATAGTTTCATGAAGGGTCAGAGAAACCATAGCATTGGGTTACTATAAGCTGTTCATTCACAGACAATGACAATTCAGGATTTGCATAACTCTTTGCTTTATGCAAGGAGAAAACTGGTGAAACTGAATTGGCCAATGATACCATTTTCACTGTTGCTCCTGTGACATTCTCACAATGGTTCTGAGAAGAATCTTCTGAAGTGAAAATTGTATCATTCACTGATACAATTAGAATTTCATTTCAGCTGAGCCATAATCACGCATAATTCTAACATCAGCAAGAGTTTTGAGTGAATGTACTCTTAGTGGATTTTGATAACAATGTTTGTTTTCAAACTTGTAAAGAATGTAAGATCAATTATGTTTGAATAGTATATGTTAACCATTCCATAATTTTCTGTGAGAAATACTTAAGTGCACACTGATATAAATCTTCCTTCCTGAATTTTGTATCTTACATGAGTTTTTTATTTTGATACCAATACTGTGCCTTGAACTCAGATTATCTCTTCAAATTCTGTGCTCAACGCTGGTGCTCTACCACTTGATCCACACTTCCACTGGTTCATTATAGATAAGAATCTCCCTAATTTTTCTGCCACAATCCTTAGGTCTCAGCTTTTTGAGCAGCTAGGATGAGAGGTGGAAGTTGCCTGGCCTGGACATGGAATCTGACCATGAAAAAGATCAAATTCCAATCCAGTTTACTTTTTTAACACATATTCTTCAAATCAGAAAATGAATTTAAAGAGTCTGTGAGTAATTTAGTATATTTGAAAACATTTGTCCCATTGTGACAAATAAACATGCAAATATTTTAGAATAATATTTTGAGTATGGATAATTTTAAGTTTTAATCTACTCAAACTCAACCAAAGCTTTTAATTCAGGGATATAATTTTTTAATATTTTGATCATCCATATTCCTTATCTAAGATTATAAAATATTATGATTATTAGGCATTTTATTTTAGTTAACAATTTCTAAGTCAATCAAGGTGTTGTGAATAAATATCTACATATTTTTATTCACATAATATGCTATTACTTATCTATTCAATATTACTCTATCATCTATATTCAGTTACCTTGGAAAACATGCTACTTAAAAGTGAAATTCAAAAAGTTATTTATTTTTTTCCTTATCAAACACAAAAGGCATAAAATTCACTATATATATGTTTATATATATATTTTTTTTTTGTGTGGAATTTATGCTATTCATAAGAAATTATCATGAGGAAAAGAAAATTATACCATTTGTTTTAGATATATATAGTATAATATATATATACCTATAATATATATTATATATGCATATATATGGAAGCTATATATATATGTATATATATACATATATATATATGTATATATATATATATAGTTTTGGCCTATTTTTTTCCTTTTTTTCAGTAATGGAGTTTGCTAAATAAGCACTCTCTCATTTGAGTCATGCCCCTAGTCCTTACATTTTTAATGGTGTTTTTGGTGTTTTTAAGGTCTGTGTTTTAGTACAAAGTTGGCTCAGACCACTGTTCTCTTGCCTTTCCAACTGAGTATCTAGAATTAAAGGTGTGCACAACCATACCCAGTTTATTTGTTCATTTTTGCCCATCCTAGGTTTGAACTCAGGACCTAGGCACCGTCCCTGAACCTCTTTGTGCTCAAAGTCAGTGGTCTACCACTTGAGCCACAGCACCACTTCTGGCTCATAGACTTTTTGGCCTGGGCTGGTTTCGAACTACAATCCTCAGATCTCAGCCCTCTGAGTAGCTAGGGTTACAGGTGTGAGCCACTGGTGCCCAGCTCCACGTTTATTTTTGAGACTGTCTTGGGGTTGTTCTCAGGTTAACTCGAACAACAGATCTCCAAGTCTTTGCCTCCAGAGTAGCTGCGATTATGAGATTATGCACTTTCAGGTCTGGATACTCATCCTTTATAGGATCATTTATTAATATTTTCTATCTTATTATAATAAATTGTGAGACTGTAATTCATATTTTACTTACTTCCAGTAAGTAAAATAGATCATTGATATTTTATTTCAGGGACTGAATATCAAGCTTATAGCCATTATATTTCAAAATGATATGCTGTGAGATTTGAAAATTTACTGGTGTGCATAATTAAAATTTTCAAATCTTAAAAACTAAAGTCAACTAACAAGTTATTTTCTATGAAAGCTTTTGGAAAGCAATATTTCTTTGTGCATCTAAATGTACAAATATATTTCTTCCAATGAGACTGAAAGCTTTCCTGGCCTTCAGTCTTACTTGAGTAGTAATAAAAATTTCTTCTTGTCACATGCCATCAAGCTGTAATCGCAAATGCTTACCTTGCTTTACTAACAGTAAACGTCATATTCTCCAATCCCTTACAACTTACATGAATAGCCATATCCTGTTGAAGAAGGTTTTACTGAAGAATATCTTACTGGAGAGGATTATGACCCTCAGAGGAAAAATTCCGAGGATACACTATATGAAAACAAAGAAATAGACGGCAGGGACTCTGACCTTCCGGTAGATGGAGATTTAGGCGAATATGATTTTTATGACTATGAAGATAAACCAACCAGCCCCTCTATTGAAGAATTTGGGCCAGGCGTACCAGCAGAAACTGATTTCACAGAGACAAGTGTAAGTCAGCATTAGGCTGTGTGTCCTTGTGTGTCTTCTTTGTGGGTTTGTCTGTTTTCATCTTTGTCTCAATATCTTTTCAGGCTTAACATTGCAGGTTGAGTTTGTATGTCAATGACAAAAAGTTAGCCTCTTAAGCCTCCTTGGTAATTCTTTCCAATGGGAACCTTGGTGGGGAAAAGGGGAGGGGGTGGTGGTAATCTCAGTCCTCTTTGCTGGAATCTTCCTTTGAATATATAAACTTGAATAGAGTTAAACCCAGCATTTATTGTCATTAATAAGATTAAAATATAGCCACTGTTACTACCATTAGTAAGCCTGATTTTTTCATTTTAGATATTATTTTTAATTTAATCCAATGATATCAAATCTATCAATCATTAATTAACCATTAACCAATCACAGTATTGTAGAATAATAAATGAGGTTACTGAAATCGTCATGTTTCTCTGATAGGAAGTTACTCTATTGTCCCATCTTAAATATTAAATATTAATGTTTATTTCCACTACTGGACTGTAATCAGTTTCTCTTGTTTAAAGTACATACTTAATGATTGTTTTAAACACATTAAGGTGATTAAATTTTTCTTCAACCCTTGAAAAATGGATGTATTGGATCGAAGTCATTTTGGCTGTTTGAAAATTTTCATCCAACAGATTAATGGCCATGGTGCCTATGGAGAAAAAGGACAGAAGGGAGAACCGGCTGTGGTGGAACCTGTAAGTTGTACTTCAATACATTGGAGATACTGCTTAATTCATATTATCAACCACCATCATCCTTAATTACAAGTGTCTGTTCATGCATTCACAGTGAAAATATTTTGTGGCCTGATGTCAATAATCTGCCACTAGTAAGTAAGTCATAAATGCCCCTTCTGGGAAATGCGGTTTCAGTGAAACCAAAAGTTATACAGATATGCCATTTTGGAATTGGAAAGTATCTGAGATTTTTTAACAGTCTAATTCTCTCATTTGCCAGCAACAAAAATGAACCAAAATAATTTTCCTAGGCGGGGTAGCAGGTGGGGGGTAGTTGGATGAATAAAATAGAGAGCAGAGGACAAATATAGTCAGAATACTCGGTGTACATATGTGATAGAGAAAATGGAGAATGTGAAATGAGTCTGGGGGACAGAAGAAACAGGGAGGGGTGGAGAGATGGAAGGGGTGCCTGCTCAGGAAGCAGTGAGCAGTTAACTGGACATGTCAACTTGTGAACCCTCAGTACAACCTCTTGAAGCTCAGATTAAAAATTTAATAAAAAGTATATGTGTGACTGAATACATAGATCCTGGATCCGTATAATGTATATGTGAAATTGGTCAATTCAAACACTTTAAATTAATGTGTATTTTTCCAAAACCCCCTCCTCCATAATGAAGTTTCAAATGTCAAATAGGACATGATTTTTATCTTAATCTTATGATTTCTCCCGTAATCTATTAGAAATGTATTAGTTAGCACATTTAATTCTTTCAGATCCAAATTGTATTTTGTTCTACTATATATATATATATATATATATATATATATTTTAAATCACCTCTTTGACTTCTATGATGAAATAAATCTCTATTTCCTTCCAAAGTAAAAATTCTAAAATTTGAGTTGTTATTGTTACCCTCAGTATCAATGAGGAACATTTTACTAAGAAGTAATTTTACTATTGTTCTTCTAAGTCCACCACTTGAGGGTGTAAACGCATTATCATTGGGAGTAGCATGTTTAACTCAGAGTCATAGTGTCTTTGTACAAAGGGCAAGGACACAGATATTAAAAATACAAAGAACAACAGAGATGAAGTTAAAAAAATAATGTTACAAGTTTTGAGGTCTTTGGCTGTCCATATCTATGACAAGCTTAGAGCTTAGAGATTTTTTTCAAAGTAAATTTATCTGTTATAAAACATTACAAACACATTTTTTTGGGGGGTCCGGTCATGGGGCCTGAACTCTGGGCCTGGGCACTGTCCCTCAGCTCTTCAGCTCAAGGCTAGCGCTCTACCACTTGAGCCACAGCGCCACTTCCGGCTTTTTTCTTTTTGATTATGTGGTGCTGAGGAATTGAACCCAAGGCCCCATGCATGCAAGGCAAGCACTCCACCACTGAGCCACCTTCCTAGCCCCTTACCAACATATATTTAAGGAGACATTATCATTTCCAACTTCAGTTCAATCATGAATATTTCCTGTAACCTTATATGTCCTCTATGTTCCTCTGGACTGGATTTTTCTCCGCTTTCCTGAACACAAGTGCTCAGGGAGCACTTACTCCACTTACTCCTTCACACATGTAGATTTGTCAAATTCTTATCTAGTGATAGAATTTCCCTGAGCACCAGGGAAAACCCAGTCCAAAATCTTTTTCTTGCTAACACGTGCTGTTAAATGTCCATTTCTTTCCTACCAGTTCATCCCTTGATATTCTTGAAGAGAGAACCCCAAGGCCTGATACTTCTTTTTTCTGTAATTCTCCCTTTTCCTGAGCAAACATATTTGTAGCTAATTTTATAATTTTAGGAATAGAAAAGTCAGCTTTTGTTTTTGGCAACATGGAGTGTGAACCCACAACACTTTCCAGTATTCTACCACTTGAACAACACCCCCAGATTATTCTTTAGTTATTTCTTGGACAAGGTCTATATTTTGCCCATGATATAATTCTACACACATGGTAGAATGTCTACACCTTCCAAATAGCTGGTGTGCATCACCACATCCACTTGGGTCATTAGTTTGCGGTGTTGCTAACTTTCTTGCCCACTTGTCCTGGAACTGCGATCCTCCGGTTTTCTGCTTCCTGAGCAGCTAAAGATTATGAACGTACAACAGTTTGTTTGCTTAAAATGCAATGATATAGTTTTCTGTTATAGTCACTTAGTTAAGAGACTGATGGTGGTGTTTCTGCGTAAAGATTGCCTGTCTTTTCTTGCTATAGGGAATGCTTGTTGAAGGACCCCCTGGACCAGCAGGACCTGCAGTATGTAAACCATCTCTTTTTTTCTAATGTTTATAACAATTGAATGTATAAGATTCTTCTCTTATTGGATTTGTATATCTGAGAGAAATTAGAATATCAAATGCTAATGGCAAATATTTTAGAAGACATGGTAGATTTTCCCTCCCTTCTGATTTGCTCTTTCTTTGGAGCATTGGAATTAGAGCTGACTTTGAAGATTTTTGTCCCTTAAATATGTATACACTTTCTAACCAATTTATCAGGGAAATTATAAAAGTAGAAAGAATGGTATTCTTTTATTTGTTAAGAAGATATAATTATGTCTCTGCTTGGAACTGAGATTTCTAATTAAAGTGGAGCTGTTTTTGTTGTTGTTGTTTGTTTTTGTTTTTTGCCAGTCCTGGGGCTTGAACTCAGGGACTGGGCACTATCCCTGAGCTTCATCTTCTCAAGGTTAGCAGTTTACCACTTGAGCCACAGTGCCACTTCTGGCTTTTCTAAGTAGTTTATTGGAGATGAGAAGCTCATGGACTTTCCTACCCAGGCTGGCTTCAAACTGTGATCCTCAGATCTCAGCCTTCTGAGTAACTAGGATCATAGGTGCGATAATGTTTGACATGCCTAGATAAAAATATGTAAAGGCTTGCATTTTCAAGTTTCTATCACATTTTTTAGGTCTACTGTTAGATGTAAAGCATTTCTTTAGAAATTACTAGCAACCAGCATTCCTCTTGGGTCTGTACACTACCATGTTCTCTGTCCTGTTTTATCTGGTGAACTTGGCCTTCACCAAAGAGTCGCCTCCTAGAGGAGTAGGTATGCTAACAGTGGCTGCTCTAAGTTGTCTTCTTGCAGGAAGCTAAGTAGGACAGGTGTTTCCAAGATAAAGCTCTATTTATAAAGTATAAGTGAAGTGTTTGTTGATGTTAACAACTTGAATGTGCATGCATGCTAATGAAGTGAGAGTGCTTACTGATATCTTGTTATTATGTTTTCTCCTCTGTAGGGCCTTATGGGTCCCCCAGGCCTCCAGGGTCCTTCTGGACCCCCCGGTGACCCTGGTGATAGGGTGAGTGAAGGGTTTTACAATTATATACAAGTCATCTGCACATACCCACATACCTATATGTGATATTCTTTATAATCATATACATAGCTATTGTTAACTGGCATAAATGCTTCCACGCACACACAAGTTTGTCTGCATAAATCCACACACTAAGTATACTTTAAAAATGAGATTCTGACTAAATTTAACATGTTCTTCTTTTTTTTTTTTGGGGTCCAGTCATGGGGCCTGAACTCTGGGCCTGGGTGCTGTCCCTCAGCTCTTCTGCTCAAGGCTAGCGCTTTACCACTTGAACCACAGCGCCACTTCCGGCTTTTTTTCTTTTTGCTTATGTGGTGCTGGGAATCGAACCCAGGGCCTCAGGCATGCAAGGCAAGCGCTCTACCACTGAGCCACCTTCCCAGCCCCTAACATGTTATTCTTAATGTTAAGATTAATGATTTTATTCATGGAATATTGATTTCAAAGAGGACATGTCATGTAACATGAAGATGAACATAATATATCTAGGTGGTCTATTAAATAGACTATTAAGGAATACTTACACATGCATTAATTTGTTTCTTTCATTTTCTTTTCTTTTTAAATTTGATTGTCGAGGTAGTGTACAAGGGATTACAGTTGCATAAGTGAGGTAGTGAGTACATTTCTTGTCAAATTTCTTACCCCCGTCCTCATTTTCTCTATTTCTTTTCTTTCTTTCTTTTTTTTTTTTGTGGGTTGTGGGTTTTGAACTCTGGGCCTGAGTGCTGCTTCTGAGCTCTTTAGCTCAAGGTGAGCACTCTACCACTTTGAGCCACAGAGCCACTTCTGGTTTTCTGGTGGGCTGGCTTTGAACTGTGGTCCTCAGATCTCAGCCTCCTGAGTAGCTAGGATTATAGGAGTGATCCACTGGTGGTGGCTCAGTTTCTTTTCTATCTATTGTTTTTTTTGCTGGTCCTGGGGATTAAACTCAGGGCATGGGTGCCTACCCTAGTATTTTTGCTCCAGGAAGTTGTGTCAGGTTTTTTTTTTGTGGTTAATTGGTAATAAGTTTTATAGACTTCCCTGACTATTCTGGTTTCAGACTATGTTCCTCAGATCTCAGCCTCTTTAATAGATAGGATTATAGCCATGAGCCATTGATGTCCAGTTTAAGTTTTGTTTTGAATTGTAAGAATGTTACTTGCTTCCCTGATTTTCCTCATAGGGATTGTCCCCACAGTATGTGGAAATACTTTAACTTCTGCAGTTTGAACAGAATCCTTACATTGATTTCATTGTGCATTAATAACCAAGGATTAGTAAAACCCTCAGAAACATGTGCAAAGAAACAAGGTTCCTTTGTAGATATATTAACTAAAAGGAGTTTTATTAATTTACCAACCTGAAGAAAGCAATTGAGAGTTCCATAATGTAGACTTGCATTGTTCTAAATTATTTTACTTCTGACAAATCTTGTTTGTTTCGTTTATTCTCCTAGGGCCCCCCCGGACGCCCTGGCTTACCAGGGGCTGATGGCCTGCCCGGCCCTCCTGGTACTATGCTGATGTTACCGGTATGTGGATTTTGTGAAGATGATTGCGTTGTCATAGTGTATCTGAAAAAGACTTTTAACTGTACCATTGACCAAAACAACAAACAAACAAACAAACCAATGAAAATTAACCCCCCAAACAAAAACCGTCACATTTCATGAGTTAGAAAAATATGGTATCAAAGAGCTTTTGGAAATTAGGGGAATTTTAATGTAATTTTAATGTAATTCACTCAGAATCTCTGCACTGAAACTGTTAAAACACTTGATCACACTTTTGTCAAAGATTTTCTTAATATTTCTAGTCAAGTAGTTCCTTACATTGACTGTTAGTACTCAAAAAGATGTTTCAGATGTTATTGAACATCATATGATTATATTGACAAGAGTTGATTGACTTTTACGAAGTCAAATCTACTATGCTATTTTTCATTGCCTAAAATTGATTGGTTTCACTGGATGAGTCCTTTGTAAAACTCTTTGGATTGATTATTTTAAATGGAATAAAATACAAAGAAATTATTACTTAGAGTGAAAATTACTCTCACTGAACTTGAAATTAAATCAGATCTTTAAAATTTTATGAAGGGATGTGGGGAAGATCTATTTTCTAGTATATTGCTCAAGAATTAGCAAAATGATCATGCTAGAAGGAAAATATTAGCTCTGTGTTTGTGAAGACGCCAGAAATTTTGGTCAACATGGAGATCAGCCATTTCTGGAGTTAGTTCATTAGGAATTTTTACAAGCGAATTGGTGGCATGAGTAGAATTGCAGTAGCTAGAAATAACATGATGGGTTTTCTAAAGTATTTGAAGTTAGAGAATTTAAAGTTTGAAAACACTTTCTAATCTCTTTCACAAATGATTAAATGCTAGAAGAGCCTTTTTCCAGAAGAGATAGCTACAGAATTTTAATAGAATTTAAACACTATGATTTCCCACTGTGAGTGTGTTCAGAGTTTGTAAAATTTAACATATCAGGTAAGTCGTTTTTGTCTGTTGATTAAGGTACTTGACTTAACAAGCTTAGGAAAGCTCAGCTTTGATTTTCTGTATGTTGTCTTGTCTTAGTTTCGTTATGGTGGTGACGGTTCCAAAGGACCAACCATCTCTGCTCAGGAAGCACAAGCCCAGGCCATTCTGCAGCAGGCTCGGGTAAGAAATCATGTTCATTCTCAAAACCTTACACTATGTCAAATACGCATGCCTGCTCATGAAAATTCTACCATTATGAACAGTATACATGCATAGAGCATGGAATTTAGGTAGAAAATGGTAAAATTATATTCATTTTTTGTAGTAATACATAGTCATTACTTAATAAATACCTGACCCTTGTAATTCTGAGAGTCTCCTACCACACACGTGCATTCTCATATTTTACTTATCTATTAGAAAGAGTGATGTTGTATCATTTGTACAGAAATGAAAACACCTGGGAAAATGATGTGACAATTATGTAAGTCAGGACAAGAGAGACAAAGGGAAGCATGATTTCCTTTATGTGTAGAAGCTAGAATTGGCTTATAACTTGTAAGAAAATACATTGGGTGGTATGCAAGTATACACAGATGTATTAACTGAAATACAGTAGATTCAAAGGCAAACTCAAATAGTGTAATTCCTAGAAAGGCAAAATAGACACCAGGAACCAGGTACTTGAAAGGGGTTGGGTTGGGTGAGATCAAGGAGAATGTAGTAGGCAAATAAAGAGAAGAGGCAAATGACATCAAAAATTCAGTATACAAGAATGTATTCATTACCTTACATATGTACAATAAAACTCTTCTGTACAATAAAATTCTTTAAAAAATAATTCAGTGTACAAAATAAAATTAAGATGATTTTTGAAAGGATGATATTGATCAAGATGCATTGTTTTTACAAACTGCTTTTTTAAATGACAACTCCTTTTTTTAGCTTCTTAAAATAATGGAAATGTATATGTATAATATATATGTATAATATATATGTATATATAGGAATATATATACATATATACACAGAAGAGTATTGCTAGATTTACATCTAGTATTTGCCATCTTTCACACCTGTGAAGGCAGGAATCAGTGATTAATTGTTTGATGTAATTAAGAGACTACACTCTGAAAGACAGTTCTTTATTGTATCATTATAGGCTATTTAAAATATGCCAGTAATCTATGAAACATAATTATTTTTACTAAAATATTGTTTAGTTAAATTATATTTTAGTTAAAAACATTTAAATACGTGTGTGATAAGCAAAAGAATAAACCAGGAAGGAATCATAAATTACTTAATATTTCATTCATATTATTGTATTTCTTTTGAAGGAAAAAAGTAAATATAGAGTTTATGATTGGTATGAATATGGCAACCATTTTCACATTATGTCAGCAATTCTCTTTTATTCCTCAAATTGTTAAACACCACAAATCATGAGTGAAATTGTAACTCACTCTCATTTGTTACGTACTTGCCAGTTTATTAATCTTAAAAAATCACTATTTGTATCATGTTTAAAAGTAGCAAAAATCTTTTGTGATTAACATAAAGATATTCATAATGATTTACTAATGAGTTCTTTTTACATAAATGATATTATTTTTAAACGTATAAGATGGTTATTTGCATGTACATGTTTAAAGGCCATAGAATTCCTGATTTTATTATCTTGCTTGAAAAATAGGTAGCAAGCATATAATTCTAATTTTCCTGATATTTACTCTCAAGGATTAAGAAGTGTATTGTCAAAAAGTCTTGTGGTGAGTTAGTAGTGGAATGTTGGAGTTCTCATTCTTTACATTTCACACACATTCTAATATGATGGTTCCATCACTGTATTATTTTTATTTACTGTGCTTGGCCTTTTGGATGAGCTAATGTTCAAAACATCATATCACTACATCATACTAATGTATTTTTTCCTTTCTACTGTATGTTTTTCTACGTTTTGAATACGATCATTTCACATTTCAATAGTCAGTGAAACAGTAGTGTGTAATAAGTCTACTATGCTTATTATTATAGAAGATAAAGATAGTAAATAATAGTAAATTGAAGCATGTTAAAATCATATCATCCTAACACTTCTGGCGTGGTCTTGTTTTGTGCTGCTTGACTTTAAATAATTTTTCCCAATATAATTCCAGGAAAAAGATTTAACTCCAGGAAAAAAAAATTCCAGAAAAATCAAACATTTTATTTGAAATAATTAAAATTTTGAATAAGAATTATATCATACACTTAAGAGGAAAAAGATATTTATTTTCAAGTATACTTCATGGTTGAAAACTATCACTGGTTAAATTTGCTGTTCTAAAATCAATTTTAACTTTTACTAATGATGAAAACCTAACACGCCATCCATGATAAGTTTCTGCATGGTAAAAGATGGCTGAGAATTCCACTGGACATTTTCATTCTAGAAACTTTCATTTCATTCTTTGTAATATACAGCCATAGTACTTGTGCAAATAGCTACAGGGTTTTAATATGCTCTTTTCTGAAACTGTTCTGAACTTGACGTGTTTTGTTTTCTAGATTGCACTAAGAGGTCCACCAGGCCCAATGGGTCTCACGGGAAGGCCCGGTCCTGTGGTAGGTTCCTAATAAAGATGTGATTAATTTTTCTCTAATGTTCTTACTGGTATACATTCAGCTCCAATATACCTCTTTATTAATGAAGTAATATGTAAGATTGGTCCTAAAAATAAATAATGAATGTGAACATTTTAGTTGCTAGTCAGAAACTCAGATTTACATACCTAAAAAAAGTATGTTGGGGTTTTACAATTTTGTGAGGCTGAAGCCTTACGTTGATATTTAATTTTTTTTTTGGTTCCAGAACATAGGACTCTGATTGTATATTTTCAGAATTGGACCTAATGAACTGCATTTTCATGAATGCCTAGATTGACTTTTAAGGTCATACATATTTGGAAATCTGTTGTACCATCTCTAAGCTGCATTCTAGAAACCTGAAAAGTGAATTATACAAAGGAACTTTTAATCATGGTGACAATCACAAATAACTGCTTATGCAGAGTAAGGGTAGAGATTGACTATAGCCAAGAGACGCAGGCTATATTAGATCCTTCACCAATCAGAAAGGGTCATTGAGTTGTATAAGATTGCCTTGGCAAAGAGTCAGGAGCTAGTGGCTCACGCCCAGCTACTCAGAAAGCTGAGATCTGAGGATCGCGGTTCAATGCCAGCCCAGGCAGGAAAATGGGTGAGACTTTTATCTGCAATTAACCAACAAAAAACCGGAAGTGGTGCTGTGGCTCAAGAGGTAGAGCACTCGCCTTGAGCTGAAGAGCTGAGGGACAGCGCCCAGGCCCAGAGGTCAAGACCCATGATTGACAAAAAAAAAAAAAAAAGATGTTTATAAACACATAAACATTATTAATCAGTGTCCTAGTAAAAAGGTAATTAAAAAATTATTTTTAAGTCTAAATTCTGCAATATTTTTCTTTCTGGGACTGTGAGACAGTGGGGTAGAGAGAAAGGGAAAGGATGAAGCATACATGTTACGGAAGGAGTATCACTAAGAACACAACAAGAAGTTTGGAGAAGAAAACAGAAAACATATTTTCTCAGTGCATTAGCGTCCAAACAAACTGACTAAGGATATACTTAGAGGAGGAATCCAAATGCCTAACTCCTCTGAACAACTAACGAACTGTTTATCTAAAAAAGTACCAGGAAATGGAGATATGTTTGAGGTGGGTGAGTGAGCAAATGGGAGAGCACACAAATTGAGGGAGGAAGGGTAGCAAATGTCATTATAGTCAGCCTACATTATGTAAAATCTGACCTATGGCACTTCCGGGTAGGGATAGGAGAGGGAACATGAGGAGGAAGGAAGGAAGGGGTGACACTGACCAAGTTATATACCCATAACTTGACCTATAGAACTGTAAGCCCTGGGGCTGGGAAGATGGCTCAGTGGTAGAGTGCTTGCCTTGCATGCAGGAGGCCCTGGGTTCAGAAAAGGCAGAAGTAGTGCTGTGGTTCAAGTGGTAGAGTGCTAGCCTTGAGCTGAAGAGCTGAGGGACAGCGTTCAGGCCCCATGACTGGAAGAAAAAAAATTTAAGGCCTTAGTAATAGCAGCAAAAATGTAAAAAAAAAAAAAGTCAATATATTTTCAAACCCAGTACTAGCACACTCAAAAAGATATGAAGAAAGTTAATATAGAGGGGGTTAATTTTGTCAAAGTACACCACAAGCATTTAGGTGAGTATCACCTTCTTGTATATTTAATTTATGCTGATTAAAAATATAAAAAAGCTGGGAAAGTGGCTCAGTAGTAGAGTGCTTGCCTTGAATGCATGAGACCCTGGGTTCGATTCCTCAGCACCACATAAGCTGAAAAAATCAGAAGTGGCACTGTGGCTCAAGTGGTAGAACACTAACCTTGAGCCGAGGAAGAGCTGAGGGACAGTGCCCAGGCCCAGAGTTCAGGCCCCATGACCAACAAAAAAATTAAAAACTTAAAAAAATATATGAAAGAGAATGTCAACGCATAGACATGGAGAGAAAATATCTCACCATTTTCATTTTCTTTTTAGCATTATTGCTTTAAAATGGTTAATTATTATTTCTATTATACTCTCTAGCAACACATTGTTACAGTTTCAAATATCTGATTTTAGAGTACAATATATTAATCCATTAAATTTAAAAAGTCTATATCAATATTTCAAAATAATATATACATTATCTTAATGTAAGCATATTTTATGCAGTTATTTTAGTCCAGCTATTTTTAATATGCACAGAATATATAGATTGTTTTTTTCCCATATTTTGATCCTATGTTTTTATGGGACAATTTTTAAAGTGTGTCCTTAAGCAAGGTACTAACTAATCTGTTGATTAATTAGTGCTCATAAGCAGATTATATAATGCAACTAATTAATTATGAATAAATGGGTCATTTAATAACTATATTCTATTCAGTGATCAATAATCAGATTTAAAGAAAAGCCCTGTACTTCCTCCTGCAGAAAGTCAGTTGCAAGAATCCTTTATTTGAAGGTAGAAAGTCATGATTATTTTAATTTTCAGTATTAGAAAACCTATGCTTCCTGACTTCCTATATTTCTTGGGAATAATCGTAATAGTTACTTTACTTGAGTACCACCAGGAGGCTCTAGAGAGCTTTTCATAGATTTTTTTCATAATGCTCATTTTTATTGTGGTTTGATACAACACTTGAATCAATAGAATATGTGTTGATTATTTTAAGAATCAGAAACTACTGAAATATACACAGTATATGTCTTCATCATGAAGTTGTTATAACTGCTGTGTTCATTTTTAATGTTACAATGCTTTTAAGGAGTATGATTAGCCTAGTGTATATGTTTTTTGAACATACAACTCCTTTATGAATCAATTTATTTTTTATATTGCTAGTAAGCCAAATTTTCATAGCTCTTTTCAAATTATGTATGTTTATAGCAACCAATAATTATTCTAAGTTATTTTCATCAGGAAAAGAAAAGCCAGATAGGAACAAATGCTTTGACATGTTTTTCAGGACAATTATACCAATAACATTTGTCTGGGAAATTTTATTGTTATGTCTTTCAGCATGTGAAAATCCCTGTTTTTAAAATAAGCAGAATTTTGCCAAATTTTTCATTATATAAAAGGACTCAATATGATTCATTAAAATATGCCATAGTACTATATCACAGTATAGATTGATTTAATAATGCTTTATTTATCAATGCAAATGTTGTAAAAATCAGAGCAAAAAGTGCTCTGATTTCATGGAAATGACTTCTCATAGAAATGAGTGAACTATATTTTTGCTTATAGTTCACACACTGACATTCAGTTAATATACTGAGATCAGTTGTATGTTGAGAAGTAGACTTTGAAGCTGTGTGCTGGTGGCTCACGTCTGTAATCCTAGCTACTCAGGGGGACTGAGATCTGAGTGTTGTGGTTCAAAGCCAGCCCGGGCAGGAAAGTCTGTGAGACTCTTATCTCCAATAAAACCACTCAGAAAACTGGAAGTGGTGCTGTGGCTCAAGTGGTAGAGTGCTAGCCTTGAGCTGAAGGGCTGAGGAACAGCACCAATGACCCAGAGTTGAAGTCCTAAGACTGACAAAAAAACAAAACAAAAAAAGAAGTAGACTTGTAAATTTATTGCATTAATTAATCAGATCTTAACAATGTGACTAAATATGTGAGTTTATTTCAATAATGGAAATGATAGTTAAAATGCTTAGGTGATAGCTCAACTGGGTTATGTTCTCAATTTTTCTCTACAGGGGGGCCCTGGTTCTGCGGGGGCCAAAGGTGAGAGTGGTGACCCAGGTCCTCAGGTAAAAAAAACAAACAAACAGTCTATTCTTCCTCACACCCAATTATTCTTGACTGCATTTTACATATGAGTACTAATGAAACATCTGTTGTCTCTTCTTGCAAGTAAAGAAATCTATTTACTTTAAAACTCCCATCCTCTCCTTAATTGATAAATCAAATAATTGACCACTGGCGGTCAATAATCTGGATAACTTAAACAATATTTCAATTGTAATTGGAGCAGACTTGAAAGAAATAAGCCTTCCGAATATTCAATTAGCTAGAGATTCTGTAGAGCGGGGCGGAACAATTATAGTTGCCCATGTTTTCTGTGGAGAGTCAATTTAGCGCCATGTCTCATAAAAGTTATTTAATATATTTAAAAGAAGTCAACCAGCCTCAAACGTTCAGAGTGGTGAGGAAATTGAGAAAAATGTGAACATTTAAGCTCAAATCTGTTTAAGGATCCAAGATTTTATTACTAGGAGGAACGTTCCCTTGTGTATGTGAACCACAGCTTTTGGCAAAAATGAAAAAACAAAAATCCAGGGAAAATTGCTGAATTATTGGACTAACTCAAGATAAGGCTGCCTTGTTCTCAAGCTTCATTAATATGTCTCTAGAAGCACGGAAGGTATTTGTACTTACTGAGAACTGCATCAAGATATTAACATTCAATACATGAAGGGCCAGACTATAATTATTTTGCAAAGTTCACGAATGTGGCAGCAAGTTATTCTTAAAGCTATGTTCTTAGTCCCTAATTTATTTTAGACCCTAGTTAATCTTATCATTGCATTTCAAGAAGCTGCATTTTGCAGCAATTGTAAAGTTACTTATAATTTCAAATGTTTATTTTCTATTGCATTCAGTGTATACTAATATTTAATGTTAATGTCAAAGAGTATAAAAGGATAAATATAGAGGCATACATAATATTTGTACTGGCAATACTCTTGATTTAGTATTAGCTATGTAGTAATATATTTTAACAATACTTATCAATTCTGGTATAAGATATGCATTAAGATAACATTAGGATGTATTGCTACTAAATTCATAGCTAACCCATGGGAAATGAAGAAGAAATTCTCCAGCATTCTGGACATGATTGGAGAAACACATCACAGGATTTGTCCTAAGTTAAAGAATGTACTCATTACCTTGCTCATAGAATTGTAACCCCTCTGTATTTACAATAAAAAAACATAGAAAAAAATAATGAAATGGAATTTCAAAAAAAAGTATTTGAAATAGAAACTTGAAAACTTTAGTAGCTATAATCTAATAGAAATATTCAAATATGGGAAATGGTAATCACTATTCAACATAAGTGGAATGAGAAAGAGAATGACTAGAAGACATTTTAAAAATGTGAAGAAAAGTGAAGAAGGTTTAAAAAGAGAAGAAAATAGTAATGGATGGCTTTCAGTCAATGGAAATGTGAAGACCCTGTGAAGAAATGCATAATTCGGGATATTTGCAAGTTTTAGAAATTCATCATGATACTCTGTGTTTTTTGTGTTTTTTTTTTTGCTATTACACAATCGCACGTCTACACAACAAACTGAAATAGCAGTATGTCTTTTCTTATGAGAAGCTGTTACTAAAAATTTAGTTCCCTTGTCTTCTCTGTTTTATGTGACTATTTTATATAGAAGTAAATTCCTAGAGGACATCAATCTCTAAAGCCATTTCTCTTGGAGATATTGTGTTTACTAATCCAAAACTCTACCCTCTGCTTTCAATGGTTTGATTCAGGGTCCTCGAGGTGTTCAAGGTCCACCTGGTCCGACAGGAAAACCCGGAAAAAGGGTATGGCCAAGTTTTCATGGTTAATTTGCTCAAGTTGCCATGATCAGTTAATTTGTTTTCTGTAGCTTCCTCTTGATAGGAATCCCTTTGGCTGAATTCTATTCTTGGGTTTCACCAGGGACGCCCAGGTGCTGATGGAGGAAGAGGAATGCCTGGAGAACCTGGGTCAAAGGTCAGCAGTTCATCCTGGGTCAGGGATTTGGATCTTCACCTCTTGTCTGTCATTTTACCCTGGGAAATTATATATGCTGTCACCAAAGTGGAAGATGCAAAATGAAATTTGACATTCGAATTGCAGTGCATGTTTGGACTGTTTGGTGATGATGATTGTGATTTTTACAGGGAGATCGAGGGTTTGATGGCCTACCTGGTCTGCCAGGGGACAAAGGTCACAGGGTAAGCTTCTGCTGTTACATTTTTGTCCTGGAATAATGTGAATGCTATGAAATATGCCAGTACTAAGGGGCTTTAGGAAATCAGAAGAAAACAAATACTTGTGAATCCAATTATCAGTCATTCTATCTAGTTCTGGGAAAGACAGATAATATCACTTATCCAGTATCAGTTCTAAAATTGTTTTCAGACATTTCATATAAAGAGACTCTAGTATCTATACTAAGTTGAGATAGGACGTTTAGTTTTGTGGACGTGGGGAAAGAAGATGTCAATAGAAAGACATGATTTAATTTTGTACCTTCTTCCTTAAAAATTCCTAAATTTCTTTCTTAGTTTTTGTCCATGGAAATACACTTAAAAGACATCTGTGATCAGTCTGCCATTAGTATGATAACAAGTGTAATAACATACTGCCAATTTGTTATTACTTTGTGATGGCATGAGGTTTTCTCCAATGCAAGAACTCATAATTTGCCAAAGCTAAACAAACCACCATTATGAAGAGCATTCCCGTGGATATTTTCAGTGGGATATTAAAGAGAGAGTTCATATATACAGCTGTTGTTTGTTTTGTTTTGATAATGGTGATTGGATTTAGAGCTCTTGAAAGAATCTAGAGCTTGCTAGATAATAAACACTACCTGCTATTTTAGTTCAACTCCCTTTATAATTTCTCTTAAAATAAGAAATTCATTTAGTCTTCTTGAATTATGCTTGATTAATGCAAATGATTGAAAACTAAAACATATTTATATAGACATACACAAAGTAAATCCTTACCTAACAATCTGTGGCAAGTAAGTTTCTTAATGCTTTAACTCATTTGAGAAGTGCTTTGGGGACTTATATTACTTAAATATTTGGTGTTAAACAAAGAAGATTATAGTTTTCCTAGCATAGTAATATGTAAAGCTAGGGAGAATGGCAAAGTTGTAATTATGTCTGAGGTACCAGAGAGGCAACTAGAGCCTAAGTTTTCACAGCCACGGGTCCTGCTATGCTTGTACGAGATGGCAGCCTGGTAGATTTAGTTCCTGTGCTAATTATATTTGTCTTTTTCTGTTAGGGTGAACGCGGTCCCCAAGGCCCTCCAGGCCTTCCAGGCGATGATGGAATGAGGGTATAGTAATATTTCATTTCTTTAAAAGACACCTTTAATAAATAAATAAATCTGTTTAAAAATGAACAGAAAAAAAACTGGGAGAAAATGAAGGAGGGCGTGACTCTGTTTAAAAAGATATATACTTAATACCTGACTTATGAAACTGTAAGCCTCCCTGAACCTCACCTTTACAATAAAAATTAATTTTAAAAAACTGTTTTAAAATGATACCTAATTGTACTGCCCTCGCATCTGCTTGGTGACAGGGAGAAGATGGAGAAATAGGGCCACGTGGTCTTCCAGGTGAAGCTGTAAGCATTTTTTATCTTTCTTTTTAAATAATAACATTCTTGTTTGGGCGGACTTGTGACTGAGCTTACATACAGAAAAGCAATGATAAACTAAATTAACTGTCATGTGAAAAATAGAATAATTTCCAGGCGCTAGTGACTCAGGAGATGGAGATTTGAGGATCACGGTTCAAAGCCAGCTTGGGCAGAAAAGTCAGTGAGACTCTTATTTCCAGTTAGGCACCATGAAAGTAGAGCTGTGGCTCAAAAGATAGAACACTAGCTTTGAGCACAAAACTCAGGACAGCTGTGAGGTCCTGGGATCAAGTCCCAGGACCAGCACAGAAAAAAAAAAAAGAAACAAGAGAAAGAGTAATCTATATAGGCTTCTTTTGTTAAATAAGAAAATATTAGATACGTGAGAAAAAAAAATGAGGACTGTAACATTTTGCAATGGAAATCACTGTCTAGTTTTTGTTCTTATTTGCTTTATTTCTTTTCATCATCAACACCATGAAGTATTTGAATAAATTTGAATACATTAATCTTACGACCAGAAATAGTGAAAGAATGAGCAATGTAGTAAATGCTAGATATTAAGATTATATCTTTTTAATCCACCATCTATTTGTAAAGGAAAACACACACACACAAAAACCTGATCCAGGAATATTTACTCAGAGCGAGGGGACAACAGCAACAACCAAAAGGATTTTTGGTTGTCAAACAAAAGGACTTCTGAATTTCAGTCATAATTTGCTCTGTGAGAGAGATAATCAGTTACACTATAGTCTGCCAGTTTGGGGAGACAAGTGAATCGATAAAGGGGGGAGAAAAGAGGAGGAGATTAAAGTGATTAAAGAGAAACAATCTAAGAAATGATCTACCAAGAAACTGATTTTTCTAATCTAAATATGTAAGCATCCAGGTGCTTGTTTCTGTTCTTCAATGAGCATCCTCTCAAGAGGGGATTTACCTAGATGGAAAGTAAATGAAAAGCAGGGCCCACTTAATATCTGTACAGTCCATCAAATTGCATAATAAGCTTCAGCTTGCCCTTCAGATCAGAAAATAATACAAAGTGCCTTACTATAAGTATTAAACTATTTTATTTAAAAAAATTCCCAGGTGATTCGTATGTAAATGGACAAAATCTGAATTTCTGCACTAAAGACTTCATGTTATTTATTTTGGCTTTTGGGTCAGGAGAAACACTATGTATTCATGTTTTTGAAAAAAAAACACCCCAAAACGGTATTTTAAACATTCTTTTCAGTATATTAAAAGAAGATGAGCAAATACTTTTCTTCTAAATGTTACATGAGGTGGTTTTGCAATGTGAGAGGCATTGTTTTGAGAACATTTTCTTTTCTTTTCCCTCTTAGGGCCCAAGAGGTTTGCTGGGACCACGAGGAACCCCAGGCCCTACAGGGCAACCTGTATGTATGGCTGGAAAGAATCTGGTATTCTAAGAGGAAATTAATGGCCAAACTGTTTTCTGAGAGACCATTGTGTCTCTCTTAGCACAAGGCCAAGAGTTAACTTCCTCATACTTCTAAGTGCTAAGAATGTGTCTCTCTGACTAACCTGTCCTCTCTCTCCCTCTTTCTGTGTTTTTCTTTCCTTTAGTATTTCTGTCTTACAGTTTTCATGATAAATGTCCAGCATACAATGGAAAACAATGCTAGATCACTTGTAATGTAGACATGAATAGAATATAGACCTCATTTTTATGCAATCCTAAATCATTAATTCCTATAATCCTGAAAATATAATTTAGTCACCTTAGGCTAGTGAGTGGCTGGTATTAGAGTAGCTTTTTCATTTGCCATTTTGGATGTAAAAATTTTAAACACCCATGTGTATTGTTTTCTTCTTTGCAGGGCATTGCAGGCATAGATGGCCCCCCAGGACCCAAAGGTAACATGGTATGTAGCAAGCACCCTTAAATAAATATCTCAACTATCTCAGAACTAAATGGTTTTGTTGCTAAATGTAAAAGAAAAAAACACTTTCCTGATTATATTTTGTTAAATATACTAGCAACTCCTAGCCTTCATCTTTTGCAATATTTTCCAGATTCTCTTGAGCAAAATCTGGTCTAGGAGGTTACTTTTCAGTTAACAAGGAAAAAAAATACATTAAACCTGAATAAAGATTATCTTTCCTATGGCAGGGTCCCCAAGGAGAGCCAGGACCTCCTGGCCAGCAAGGAAATCCAGGACCTCAAGTAAGTTCCAATGGGCGGGTGAGGGAAGAAGCATCATTTCCAGGAGAATGCACAATTGCAAATGCTTCTGGGGAGGACTAAATAAAACTATTTCAACTGTGGATAAAGGAAGATACTTTGTATTCCTTCTTTTTTCTTCTTCTTCTTTAATTTAGTCAACTTTCAGAGGGACCCCTCCCCACCCCTACCTTTCTTCCAAGAGAAAAATGAGTCATTCAAGATGCTTTCATGAATAGACACACTTGTAGAGGGCTTTGACTAGAATCACATTACAGTCCCTTTGCAAAATAGAGTAGCTTCTGTAACATGCATGGTATTCTACAGTCTCCGGAAAGAGCAATGGATGTGGGTGTGGGTGTGTGTTTGTGGGTCTGTGTGTGTGTGTATTTCTGAGTCAGAATCCTCACATACTTATAAATCTTTTCATGTTCAGTAGCAGTGTAACAATTAACTTAATAATACATTCTTGTCATGTGATTCCTAACATTAAATAAATTCTATTAAAACAGGGTCTTCCTGGTCCTCAAGGTCCAATTGGTCCTCCTGGTGAAAAAGTAAGTTACTTTATTATTATCATAATGTCTGGAGGACAAATAAGGACAACCTGCCTCAGACAGGTGTCTTCTGTCCTTGTTAAACAGATATCGAAATAGCAGGACACATAAAACATCAATCTGAAGTTAAGGAGAATATGGTGTAGATAAAATTCATTCATATGTCTTTAACCTGCAAATGATAAAATTTTGCAGGGTTAACACAGCAATCATTCAAATGTAACATGTTCAGGATTACTAATTTTAGAAATTAATTGGTATGAATGGATATTTTGTTTCCCCCTTTTTTCCCTTTTGTTAAAAAAATGTGACTATGTTCACTTACAACAAATACTTTATTCTAGAATCTGATTGAGGTGAAATTGTGAAGTTCTCATTGTCATCATGTCTTATGTATAAATGACAGATGATGTACTTATTAGCAATATAATGTGGATTAAAAGAATACTTCTCTAATTAGAGAGATGTCTTTCAGAGTTCTATTCTATATTTCAGGACTACCATTTGCTCTCTAGGTTTTAAAACAGAGTTGGTACCCATCTTTCTGTAATGCTATTTTTTTCTTCCTTTTGTTGCTATCTATGAGCATACCATCTTATTTTGTTTTATTTTTTCTATTTTTAACTCCTTGTTTTTTGTTGTTGTTTGTTTTGTTTTTGTCATCCATGGGGCTTGAACTCTGTGTCTGAGCACTGTCCCTCAGCTCTTCAGCTCAAGGCTAGTGCTCTAACATTTGAGCCACTGCTCCACTTCTGGTTTTCTGAGTGGTTTATTGGAGATAAGAGTCTCTCAGACTTTCCTGCCCAGGCTTCGTTTGAACTGCGATCCTCAGATCGCATCCTTCTGAGTAGCTAGGATTACAGGTGTGAGCCACTGGTGCCCAGCTAACTCCTTGTTGAAGTATACTTGATTAACCACAAGATTTCACTTCTCTTAAATTATTTTCACTATATTTCTAGTCCTCTCACCATGTAAAATTTTGTAATATTTACATCACTTTAGAAAGAAGGAATCCTTGCTTCCATTTGCTGTTTACATGCCCTAGAGTAAGACAACAACTAATTTGCAGTCTGTCTGTATATATTATTTCTGCATATTTCCTGTGAATATAGGTGTGGATTTAATCAATGAATTTAATCAATGATTAAATATAACAGGATGTTTACAACCTTCTTTTTGATATAATTTTTTTATGTTTACCCACTTTGGAGCATCTATTGATGTTTAATACTTCCTATTAGCTTAAATATACCACATTCAAAGCTCTTTTCACTTGCTCAGCAGTTATACCAAACAGGTACTTTATACTTTTTAGCCATTAATCAGAAAATGGCACTTCTGTGAATATTTGCATGCAAGTATTTTCATAGCCATATTTTATTTCTTTTGATAGGTACTTAGAAGTGCTAGTTATAGAGAAAATTCATGTTTAACATTTTGAGAAACATATACATTGTTTTCCTAATGGTTACACTATTGTTGTCCTTTTTTCACTAGCAATACAGAAGTAGTTTCTTCTTGTCCCCATTAATACTTCTTAGTGTCTGCCTTAAGATAATTCTTTCAGTGTGAACTAGGATTGCACTGTGTTTTCAATTTGCATTTCCCTTATCTCTAGTGATCTTGAGTATCTTTGTCATAGCCATTTCTTTCTTTCTTTTTTCTTCTTCTTTTTCTTTTTTTTTTTGGTCAGTCATGGGGCTTGAACTCTGGGCCTGGAGCTGTCCCTCAGCTCTTCAGCTAAAGGCAAGTGAGTGCTTTATCACTTGAGCCACAGCACCACTTCTGGTTTTCTGGTTGTTTATTGGAGATAAGTCTCTTGGACTTTCATGCCAGAGCTGGCTTTGAACTGTGATCCTCACATCTCAGTCTCCTGAATAGCTAGGATTATAGGTGTGAGCTACCTGCACCTGGCTTGTCATGGCCATTTCTATAACTTTTCTCTTACAGTTTCAATTCAGACTGTGAATAATATTCTAATTAAGCTACATATTATTTTATGGAGTTAAAAGATTTATTGAATTGGTCTTTGAATAACTTTTTTGGGGCAAATGGTTTCTGTATCATTGCAATTGAGATATGTTATTGGAGTATGTTCTAATAATTATAGATCTTAGTTTCTAAATATGATTTTAACCTTTTAGGCACACACTGTGACAGTGAGCTGCTTACTTAAATTTACTTTTGAATATAGACTTAATATAATACATGTACCATACATATGTACTTTAGGCCAGCAGTATTATTTAGAGTCAATTGTAGCTCACCAGCATATTTACTCATATTTATATTATATTCAGTATAAAATTGAACATAAAACACTTAACTCAAATTTTTTATTGTGATTTTTCTCATGTATACTTAAGTATAAAGAAGAATTTGCTAGCCAGGTACTTGGTGTCTCACACCTATAATCCCAGGTATTCAGAATGCTAAGATCTGTGGATCATTATTCAAAGCCAACCTAGGAAAAAAGTCAATGAGACTCTTATATCCAATAAACTATTAAAAATCCATAAGTGGAACTGTAGGTTAAGTGGTAGATTGTTCATCTTATGCCAAAAGAAAAAAATAAATTAGGGAGAGTGCCTAGTTTCTGAGTTTAAACCCAAGATTGCAGATAAAGGAAGCTCTGCTTTTAGGGAACATTGATATATGTGAATTTCCTTCCCTGGCCACTAGTGAAATACAGGGTTTAATTCATGAATGTCTCATGTCAGCAAGAGTGTTGTGTTACATAGATGCTGCTTCTGACTGAAAATATTCAGCTTGTGAATTCAAAGCAATCTTATTCAATCAGAAAGAATAGGAGCTCAAAAATATGAGAGAAAATATTTTATTCTCATTAAATCTATATTAAGAATAAATGTTATTTTTTCTTATCATATATTTTGATTTATTTATTCTGAGTCAAATTTTGTTTTTCAAAAATTGGTAAAGGTATTTTTAACTGTTTGTTAGTATTACATAACATTTAAATATAATATGATCAATATCATACATGTCAAGCTTAAAATGTTTGTATGTTTGGACATTATTACAGCTCGAATTCTATTTTATGTATGATAAGATATCTCATAAAGATTAAGTCAATGATGTAAGCTGGATAAGTCAACTATACTTTTTTCATACATTATTGGGATATGTAGTGGATACATCCTGTGATATATGACTCAGAACTCATATCCTTCATATATTAGTGTGCTTTTTGCCCAATAAATGGTCACTGTATGAGTTCAGGGTGAAACTTCAAGACACAAAATAAATGCCTGTTAAAAGGAGACAAGGGTGTGGGTCTGGAATCATTCAGACTGGGACTCTGTCACATATTGATGATGTTCTTTCATGGGATTCAAAGCAGACAAAAACAGTATGCTGTCATAAAACTCATTCTCCAAGAGATAGATTGATTTCAATTTTTTTTGAGAAATCATCGTACAAGAGTTTTAATGTTTCTAGATGACCCTCAAATATAGAACAACACAAAAAAGTCCATTTAGTATTTTTCGGTCACCAAGTCAATGTCATACAAGAATTCCACAGCTAGTCCTGTATTTGAGTATCATTTTGTTTTGAAGACACAAGACCACTGTCTTGAAAGTGAAAGTTAATTTCCATGAAAAACAAAATTCTGCCATGAACAACTTAGTGTTGGGCAATAATTATTAACCACCCAATGTTCAATTACTTGTCTTGAGTATGAATTTGCAGACTGATGAAGGAGATGGAAAACTGAAGTCCTTTGAATGAGAGGCAGTTAATTTCAGCTACAAAAATCTAACTCTCCAATTTGAAGTTTACTTTTAATGTGTGTGCTCTGTAGTGACTTAATTAGTGCTCCTCTCTACAACTTGGAAGCATGGCAGTATACATGCATACATTACTAATTCTGAATCCTCTCTGAGAAAGGAAAAACTCTAAACTATACTCCCTGCCTTTTCCATTATTTCTCAGTTATGGATAATTAATTGGCCAGTAAATAATAATGACTAGAACTAAATAACATTAATAATGTCAGCAAAACAGCTACTTTTCTATGAAGGGAGAGTATTCTTCTTTCAATAGGAGTTCTTACCGTGTTCCAAACTTAGTAAGATATAATGTCACTCAAAACTCTCTGTGGTTAAGAAGGTGGTAATATGATGAATACTTTTTATTATTTGTTATTTACATATTACATCATGCTAATTTACATAAATGCATATATTAATGAATTCTACGAGCAACTATTACAAAATAATTTTTATATAGTAAATGTACTATATAAAAATTAATAATTACTGGAATTTCTATTAATTTAATAATACCTGGAATTTGATAACTGGAATTTCAACTGGAATTTCTATTACCATGGAATTATAATCACATGTTCCTTAACAAAGGATGCATTAGGCCATTTGTCATTGTATGAATATCACACATAGAAGACATTGTTGGGGCTGGGAAGGTGACTTAGTGGTAGAGCGCTTGCCTTGCATGCCTGAGGCTCTGGGTTCGATTCCCCAGCACCACATAAGCAAAAAGGAAAAAGCCAGAAGTGGCGCTATGGCTAGCCTTGAACTGAAGAGCCGAGGGACAGCACCCAGGCCCAGAGTTCAGGCCCCATGACCGGACCCCCCCCCCAAAAAAAAGAAGACCTTGTTCAACTACTTCTGTAGCCTCTTATTTCAATCATGATATCCTAGTGCTAGTGTCTCACACCTTTAATCTTAACTACTCAGGATGCTGAGATCTGATCATGGTTGTGTGCCAGTCCAAGCAGAAAAGTCTTTAACTAACTAGGAAAATGCTGAATTGGAAGTATGGCTCAAATGGTAGCCATGAGCCAGTAACGCAGAGTGAGAGCACAAGACTCTGAGCTCAAGCTCAAGTACTAGTACACAAACACACACACACACACACAAAGATGTAGTAAATGGATATGTGTGAAGTTGCTGCCAGCATAATATGGCACAGTATTTCACAGTAAACTTTTCAATAAGTACAATTGTACTCTGGATTTATAAAATTCATAGTAGAGTAAATATACAAATGGATAGTTATTAGCTTTCTCTAAAATTATATTATACATAGTATATATGCAGAACTATTATACAACTGGAAACATGGTTTGTTTGTAAAAGATAGCCATAAATACCTGGGTAATTGGTTATCCCACTGAATTTAATGGCTGTAATTTCACTAAGGGATAGGAATTCTCCCACGGATCCATAGTTGTATATGTTGTCCATCTTTTCCTGAAACATGACTACATAGATCATGGCTATATCTGAATTGGTGTATATTAACATTGTTTCTAATTAACTTATTACATATTCAGTGTTAAACTCTATGTACTCCAAGTCTATGGATTTCTGGTTTATTTTCTTGTTTATTTTTAATTCCAATCAATTTATTATGGGATTTTAAAATTAATAGGTTCATTTTAAAGAGACATATTAATGACTGCATAAGCAGACTAAAACCTAGCATGTTTTTGACAAAATTAAAGTCAGTGTTCATTTTAACTTTACATTGCCTTTCTTTACACATAAATTGTTAAAACATAATGTATATATCACTTTCAAATAAAAGCCACTTGCTTTTAATAGTATGTATAGTAATATATTCCTAAGCATAATGTGAAGCTCTTTGTTGTTTTCTTTGTAAAGATAAAAGCATTCTCCTTTTCTATTTGATTAGGGACCACAAGGAAAACCAGGACTTGCTGGACTTCCTGGTGCTGATGGGCCTCCTGTGAGTAATGATTATCTGGTCATGAGAATATTCATCTGGAGTCTCCAAAAGTAGATTTCTTGTATGTTTTAGTAATGATTATATGTAGATAGTCATGAAGTAGATTGTAACAGTTTCTCAACCTTGATCTCTCTAAAATACTATCTGTACTGCTAAAATTTTAGTAAGGCCACTACAATGACTTTTAAATGAACTTATCCTCGTGTGGCACAATAGAACCTTCCAGAAGCCTGTTGATTTTTCTTTTCATCATGACTCATGAATTACAAGGAATCACAGTTTAGTTCCCATTCACAGTTTTCTCAACATGTGTTCGATGCCCACGCCTTTCTCTTTCTATGTATTTTCACTAACTTATCTATTCATCCTCTCTTCCTTTTCTGTTGTTTGCTAGGCCTGAGTGAAACTGTACAGGTTCATAAAATGTGTCACATGAATTTCATAAAAGTATTTCAGACTGTGAAACTTAGCTGCATCTCTCCTTTTCCCACACACGGAAGTCAATCATGCAAACATTTGCCCTTGTTTTTGAAAGAATTGTTAGTTGTGCATTTTTCCCTCTTCAATCTATATAGTCAGATTTATGAGAGTCACAATACAAAATTCCTCATCCTCCTTCAGCTTGTTGAGTGTAATTGTAATGCAGTTATGTAGATTTACTGATGCTACCTCAGGAATGCAATTATTAATGCTATCAGTATTTTAGATCTTGCTATGTGTTTACATTTTGCATCCAAATGCTGCTTCTTGCTTTTGAAGATATGCATGCTCTCCCTGATATGCAAAATATGTCATATTAAAATACTTTGCATATGTTTCTGAAATATAATTGAATTGAAAATGAAGAATGCATATTTTCTTACTTGAAAGTGCTTTTTATCCATACTCTCTAAAAAACATTGCCTATTGAATGCAATAGATACCAACCAAATCTGGACTAATTGTATTTCTTTCTAAATATAATAATTTCCAATATTATTTTGAGCTGGAAACTCTGAAGCAATTTTTTAAAATATTTTCTGAAAAGGTTTAAACAATGACCTCAATAGATTTGAACAAAAGTCAGTGGAAGAAATTCATATTAATATCTACTGTCATTATCATTGTATTTTTATCAATGTATATATCTTTGCTAAATATAGGGTCATCCAGGAAAAGAAGGCCAGTCTGGGGAAAAGGGAGCTCTGGTAGGTTATAAAGTATTCATTTCAATGACTGTCAACTTGTTTCCAAGTAAGGGATGTCTGGATTTATTCTCCATCATATGCTTTCTTTCTTGTCCAAGGAATGTGAATATTAGGAAATGAGTACCAGCAAATATTGTCACTCTTTGTGAATCATGTTTATTTTACTAAATGGTTTTCTCTATAGTATTCATATAAACCAGGTCTTGGTCATTTTTCATATACTATAAAAGTATGTCTTGTGTAATTTTAATTTTATGTTAATAAATTTACAAAATAGAGTATACTTTCCATTTTATAAAAATTCATCTCATACTCAATGCTTATGTTCAGCATATGTGGCATATGTGTAGTTTGTAATCATAGTTGTAATAATGAGATTGAATAATAATGACTGAATATCATTAAATTCTTTTTTTTCTTTTTTCTTTTATTTTATTTGTGAACATACTGTACAGAGGGGTTACAATTACATGGGCAGGATAATGCGTACATTTCTTACCAAGCATTGCAGCCTCCTCCTTTTGTTTACCCTTCACATCCCTTCCCAGCCTCCCTCCTCCCCCCAATCCCAATATCATTAAATTCTTTATGTAACCCCCATTTTATATCTACGGATTATTTTTTGTCACATTTAAGGAAGAGGATATTAATTTTTAAAAGCAATAATTATCAAAATTTCTCAATGGGACATCAAAATAAAAGCTATTAAAATTATTTTAGATTATAGTAGTAGTGGCACGATCATTTTTGTTTAGATACACGACTTTAGTATTATAAGCAGAGCACTGAGATTCTTCTTATTACTACAGAAGTATTGTTATGCTTTATGTATGTAAGTTATGCTAAGTTATGCTTTATTTTTTTAGACCTACTAGACAATGGATTCAATTATGGGAACGGTTTATTGTTGACTGTGTTTTTAGTGATGAGAATGCTACAAACATATAAACTCTGTATTAGAAAATATTGATTCAGTTGTTTAATTTATCTATAGTAGACAGTAGACACAATGAAAATTTCCCCCCAAACATTATCTAAATGTTATTAATGTATCTAAATATGAATTGTTTAAGTGATTCATTAGAATGATATTTCTGTCACTCAAATGAATTAGTTCCGTTACTGTATGGATATATTTCCTACTATGATATAACAAAATGTTGCATGCTAGGTACTGTATGAGGAAGAGAGATTTAATCAGCTTATACTTTGGAAAGTGATCCCACAGTGTAGTCTCTGTGGAGGCCCTCTGTGCTGCACCACAGAATGTCCATTTTCATAAAGTAAGTGCAATGTGTGAGAGACAAAGGGATCAAATGATGAAGCCAGAGGAGACTGAGGGCTTTTCTCCAGTTGCCTGCTTTCCTAGTTCTGGTGAGCACAGCATTAATCTCTTCCAAGGGAAGAATTACATCTGTCCCTCACAATGAGCAGCTGCCTATTACCAGTCCTATACCCTTCAAAGACCCCTTCACCTTTCTCATCTTTGTCTATCATAGTTGGCTACCACAACGAATGATAAACTAACCAAGACATGTTGCCAAATGTGAATATTAAGAACAAATATACCATATGGGGTTAACATGATAGTATTTGTGTGAGTATCTTGTCAATGTGCCATATATCTAAATTACAATGAATTCTTTGCAGGGCCCTCCTGGTCCCCAAGGTCCTATTGGCTACCCTGGTCCCCGAGGAGTGAAGGTAAATATTCAGCTGTTTTTCCCTTCTTCAATTTCACCATGGCATGCCTAGACACTTAATACTTCTTATTTCTTCCATAGGGAGCGGATGGCGTTAGAGGTCTCAAGGGATCTAAAGGCGAAAAGGTACACTTATCATTGTTAGGCTATTTTTCATTCCTTCTTTTTCTGGTTTATAAAATTGCAACTTATTCAACTTATATTTTCTTTCTGAAATAGACTGAATATTTACGTAGCAGACAATAAAAGTTTACTTTTGTAACCTGTATTCTACAAACCTTAAAAAAAGTAACTCTTTGTATCCTAGAGTGAAGGTTAAATTGTAGGACAGAAGCAAAGGTTTGTGTTAGTCTTGTTCCCAGGTTTACTTAAACTTTTATAAAGCATATGGGTCACCTCATGGCTATGCTAGTGTTTGGACAGAGGAATATTTCTTCTTTATTCTATTCCCAAGTCCACCAAACTCAAAATGTATTGTAAAATATAAAGTTGAACATCTTCTAAGTCAGTCAACTGGAGGAAAAAGAAGTCATGCATCACTATGTTACATACAAAGTGAAAGGGTTATGAGGAGGGAAGTACATGAAAACTAGGCAGAGGTAGGTGAAAGTTAACATCACTGTGTGTTTTCCAGATGTTTATGGAGTGTTTACTAATCATCATGGTTTTGAAGGTCAGGAGAGTATTAGCCACCAAATTGTTTATGATTCTTGGTTTTAATCTTTCTTGTGTGGAAACAAAAGTACCCTGCTCTCTAATAAGTGCCAGAAGGCATACTTTTGCAATAATGAGTAGATATCTGGGGCAGACATAATGGACAGGTCAGTTTTAGGAGGAAAAAATTAAGATCAGGAAAATCCTTCCCAGAAATAAACAGAAGTTGAGACTTGAAGAATGAAAAGTAAAAAGTCACCAGATATGCAGAGAAGAGACAGGACTTACAAGTGTGTTGTGAAGGAAATGCAAGTAATTCTATGTTTTTTTCTAGAAGTCAATCCCCAGACTTATGTGAGGAAGGAGGGGGAATTCCAGACATAATGGCTGAAAAAGCATAAAAAACATAAAAGCATAAAATGCATAAAAGGCCTACATCATGGTTTGGGCAGTTTGGAAGTATTGAGGACTTTTAAAGTAAAGCTGACTTCATCAGCTTTTGAGATTTGGAGTTACTTTGGAAATATATAAATATGGAGATGCACGTATGTCTGTCCTGCCTAGTTTTGTTTTTATAACCAGCCTCCAAAGTTTTGTATCCATTTCATTCAAGGAAGCAAATTAACAATCCTCCTTCAAAACTTCTCTGATTCACTTCTTGCCTAACCACCACCACCATCATCATTGTGCTAATAGCTTATTTCCTCATTCTGCCTCCCTGGTACCACAATTAGAGCTGATGCTTTACTGTTTTGTTGTCATTGGTAAAGCCAAATTATTAAAATACAGTAATGCTCATGCTCACTTAATATTATCCAAGATGCAACTGATTATCCTTTGGGAATTTAGTATTTTCTTGAAATTAAGAAATAAATAATAATAAAATAAAAAATAATAATGTTGATCCTGAAGCTTTCAGACTTCAGTGGGAATTACATCTCTATAAATACCTATTGTTAAAGTATAGCTGTTTATAGAAATACTATAAGTATTTTTGGTCTTCTTTGCCAGTAGATACCTGTTTCCAGCATTGTTGCTTGACAAATGATATCACAAGGAACAATCGCTCTCTAGAAAATAACTAATTTTCATAGTTTTCACCTGAGAAGAGATGAGAGTATGGAGTATGAGGTGAACTAGAAGTTTCATCTAAAAAGTAAATTACAAAAGAATAATTTAAAAAATAAGCTGAAGTATAAATAGTGAATTAATGGTTAAAAATATTTTCTCAGCTAAGGTTTCATGATCCACTAAATTGATTTTAAAGTTATTTTAAGTATTTACTATTTTTTTATTTAAGTAGCATCAGATAAATATTATTATGAGAGAAAGATCGTTTTTTCCTTGAGATAAAGAAGCCATCACAGCCATACTTGTGAATAGTTCCGTAGTTTACAGCAATAGTATAGGGACATGGAAAGAATCTGGCAATAAAAGGAAGGGAACAGAAATGGAAAAGAAGGAAGCAGATTTTCTACTGGGCTTCCTATGACTTAAAACAACTTTCTCCTAATATCTTACATATCTACTTATCTTACATAGCCATATGTAATATAGATAATGCCAAATGATGGGTTTAGCTCTTGTTTATTCATGTTTGTTGCTTGTTATTTTTAGGGTGAAGATGGCTTTCCAGGATTCAAAGGTGACATGGGTCTCAAAGGTGACAGAGTGAGTAACAAGAAAATCTGCACTGATATGTAAAACTTTATATTTGCATAATCTTTTCTTATTTTGAGTACAGCCAGCTCTGGTTCTATAAAATGTTCATAATACCAAAGAATTTGCTCATTTAAGGTTTTATGTAAAGATTAGTGATTATGATTTTTGGAAAGATAGTGATGTTTTAATGGTTTTCTTTTCATTTCTTTTCTTTCTTTTTTTTTTGGTCTGGTCATGGGGCCTGAACTCTGGGCCTGGGCACTGTCCCTCAGCTCTTCAGCTCAAGGCTAGCGCTCTACCACTTGAGCCACAGTGCCACCTCTGGCTTTTTTCTTTTTGCTTATGTGGTGCTGAGGAATAGAAACCAGGGCCTCAGGCATGCAAGGCAAGCGCTCTACCACTGAGTCACCTTCCCAGCCCGTTTTAATGGTTTTCTAGAAGCTATGTTGCAAACTTTTTATAGGTCACGTCTGTACACAGAAGTCTTTATACAGATCATTCTCTACTTTCAATAAAGTAATGGCTCCATAGATCCATTGTATTGGAAATATTGTAAGTTAAATATGCATTTAAAAGCTGGACTATTATGGCTCATGTTTAGCCACTCAGGAAGCTAAGATGTGAGGATCACAGTTTGACGTCACCTTGGCAAAAAAGACTGTGAGACTCTAATCTCCACGTGACCAGCCAAAAGCTAGAAGTAGAGCTGTGGATCAAGTGATAGAGCAGAAAAAGCCCAGAGGAAATGTGAAGTCTTGAGTTCAAGGCCCAGCATCAGCACCTCGCTGCCACACACACACCCACAGAATTTTAAACATGTACTTTAGCGACAGTAATTCATTGTAGAGAATGACTGGTTCACCTCAGGATCACATGGTGAATGAGATCTATATTCTGAGTTGCTGCCCAGCTTTGACAGATACTAGCTTACCTTGTGCTCCTATCCTGGGGGCAGATCGAAATTCAAAAATCCAAGGACTGTTTTTACCTAATGCTCTTCCACTATTCCTGTAAATCCAAAAATCTGTAAATCAAAGTCCTTATGTCTTTACAAATACTTCCTATGTTTATAAAAATAATCTCTGACTTGATTTTGACTCCAACATTATTTTAAATTCATGATAGTGAATTCACATAATCATTTTGTTTCTCGTTTTTAGTAACTCTCATTTGGTAACTTACATAGTCAACGCTTCCTTATAGAATAGACTTTTTGTTGGATACTTTTCCCCCAACTGTAAATATTTTAAACATGGTTTAGGTAACCTTGGTTTAGCTATGAATCTCAGAAGCTTAGATGTATTAAATATATATTGCTTTGGGGATTACTGGGATTTCAAGTGAGGTCCTCATGAATATTATTTCTAATGCAGACAAAACTCTACCATATCATATTTATCATATATTATTGGATATTATTCTTCATAGATGGTTTTAAAATAATGATCAGCTTAATTCAAATAAGTGATTGGGTAGTTTTTTATTTTCCCCTAAATTTCATGCATAGTGAACCATGCTTCCTTAAAACAATAAGCCAGCAACTTTCATGATTATTCATTGTTATGGTGGTCTGCAATTTCAGAGTTGAAAAATAAAGTATATCTGGTAAGGAGTTTTAGAAAGCAAACAAAAGCCAATTAAATGCTTTCTTGGGAAGATTTATTCAATAACTTTCATAATCGTACAACACAACTGTTGTAAGAGCCATACTGTGAGATAGCTTTTCCCTAAATGTATAGAAAGTTTGTCCAGTTGGGAAAAATAACTTTCTCAACAGTTCTTAATACATAAAATATAAACAGCATGTCCAAATTAATGATTTTTGTGAGTTATAAACAATGGTTTTCAACAAATTGCCTTATCATCTTTCATCTCCTTTCTTCCTTTTTTTCTTTTGTATTCCTCCTTTTTGCTTCCTCCTATTCCTTTTCCTCCTGTCATTTTTTTCTCCTTTTTTTCCCCTACATCTTTTTTTTTCTGGATCCCACAACAATTTAGTAAGCAAATTCATCTTATATGTGGTAACATCAGGATTCTATTAGTTTTCAGCATCAGAAGATACCTTGTTTCTTATTCAGTAACAAAATGGTTTATGAAGCCAAATATTTCCAAACCTCTTTTGGTCACATATGAAACGTATATAAAAATGTAAGACTCCAAGAATACATTACTGATCATCTGAAATCTCTGCCTATCAAAACATCTGAATGCATTTTAAGTGAGGAGAATGTTATTACTTTGTATTTCAGGGAGAAGTTGGTCAACTAGGCCCAAGAGGAGAAGATGGTCCTGAAGGCCCTAAAGGTCGTGCGGGGCCAACTGGAGACCCTGGTCCTTCTGGTCAGGCAGGAGAGAAGGTTGGTAAAATGAACTCCTCCAGTTCTTTTCTGGATAATACTGTAGTGTCACTTTAGAATGATTGTCACCACGGACACCAGGAAATGGTAGGGTTGTATGATATTGGAAACATGTCCATGAACTCCTGAGAATACACTCATGAAATGGGCACACTTTCCATTTTTACCCAGGCTGTTTCTTGTCTTCTCGTGTGGGATCAGCCAGAGTTAAAGCTTCCACATTAAATATTGAGAATTTGAGTATGACTAAAGTATCAAAGAAACAATGGTGTGATGATCTATTTATTGTTTGTACCAAGCAGAACTGTCTTTATTGTACTTGGTCTGTAAATATCTTTTTTTGAAATTAAATATAAACATATTTTCAAGTAGTATTTTAAGAAGTATTTGTGTCCAGGTCTACTTATGTTACATAGAAACATAACATGGAGCAAAGAGTATTTATGGTAAAATCACATTAAGAGATTTTAATTTTAGGCCATTATCGACACCAGCTTAAATGTTTTGAAAGATTCCCAGATAATTCTAATATTTACAGTTTTGAGACACACTGGACCATACATGCTGGGTCCAAAAGGTTTGCAACAGATTGAAGAGAGATAAGCTAGAGTTATCTATGATAAGCATTATCCCATTTGCACATTAAAGCCAAAGATAAGTAGTTGTTGTATGCTGGTGCTTTAATTCAAATACTTCTCTAAACATATTTTGTTTTTTTTACAGTGAGCATGCTATAAAATAAAGCAATTTCATGCTATTCAATGAAGTCATTTTTCCCGCTTCTATGCCTCCTACCTCAGGAGAAAATCATTATAGGTATTATATAGAGATTATGGGACAAATGAAAAAAAAAACATTTTCTCGTGTTTTTTGATGGGACAGTTTCTAAAGGTTCACAAATGAAAAAGCTTGAGATGTGTGACTGGATGAACCATGCAGTTGATTCCACCATGGGGCCAGCAAAGCCCTGCACCCAGCACTTACTGCCCAGTTATTGGAGTGAAAGGCTCTTTGGCCTGGTTGCCAGCCCCACACTGTTGTTTGTGCTTTCTTTCCCACACTAGTCTCAGGCATTAGGAATCGCATCTGCCCATGGTTCACTAATACATACCCACTTATTAGTTATCTATCACCCTATTGAAAATACAACCACTTTTCCTGTCCATGATTCAAAAACGAATGAGTGCACATTCTAATGTAGCCATTATCAGAGAACAGAGATAACTTTGGGATCATAATCAGAGAATTTCATTAACCTTAACATTAGTGACACAGAATACGCTATGAAACCTTAATATCCCCAAAGCCACATCATTATCAGTATGCTTCTTGGGGCTTGTTTTCATATTTTGCATCTGAACATGGCTTATCTGTGCACAATTCCTTAATTCAGTGTATAACAAGTCATGGACTATGTTCTGAATTTATTATTATGCTTCAGCCACTACAATTTTTAAGTTGTTCTTCACATTCTAGTCTTTTGAGCATTGCATACACTAACCTTTGTGTGTGTGGCCTTTCTTATTTTATCATTCATTAGATATGTTGATAAACTTATGTTTACTAATCTTTAAGACTGTAAGGCATAATATTTTTTAAAATTATACATGCACACTTTTATTGCAGAACACAATGCACAGGAAAATTTTACAAACATTTCTTTAGCTCATTTATTTATCAACCTATTTGTATTTTTACTAATGTAATAGCTTTGGGAGGGCTATTTCTTTAGAATAACATTTTAAATATCTTAGTATTTGTAGTGTGTTGTGGAAACTGATTTTACACTACATTTTATCCAGCTATTTTAGATTGAGAGATAACTTCACTGTACAGTGACAAAGTACTGTCACATTCAAGTATCTATTTTAATAATTTAATGCTCCACAAAAAGTAGCATTTGATTTCCAGCATTCCACAGGTAGTATATTTATAAATTCAGATTAATCTAATCTTTGAACAAGTAAGCAAATTTTGTTCAAAATGAAATTCAAAATTTCTTTTTTGTTTCTTTTCCTCCCTTCTTTCCTTCCTTCCTTCCTTCCTTCCTTCCTTCCTTCCTTCCTTCCTTCCTTCCTTCCTTCCTTCCTTCCTT
>NW_012267355.1:1803578-1829643 GCF_000151885.1 Dipodomys ordii
CTTCCTTCCTCCTTCCCTCCTTCCCTCCCTCCCTCCTTCCCTCCCTCCCTCTCTTCCTTCCTGCCTTTCTGCCCATCTGCCTGCTTGCCTTCCTCCTTCTTTTCTTTTCCTTCTCTTTCCTTTCCTTTTCCTTTCCTTTTCTTTCCTTTTGCAGTTTTGAGATTTAGACATAGGATTTGTGCTTGCTACACTGATACTGTAGTGCTTAAGTCATGCCTTCAGCCCTCTGGATATTTGTTGAGATAGGATCTTTCTTTTTTGCCAGGCTAACCTGGATTACAATCCTTCTAATCTTCACTAGTAGCTGAGATAAAAGACATGCACCAGGAGACCAGTGTTTTCTTTCTGCCTGAGCTGGCTTGGAGCCATGATCCTCCAAATCATAGTGTTCCAGGTCACTATAGTGACAGATGCCTACCACAACTCTCAGCTACTGATTGAAATAAAGTTTTGCAAACTTTTTGTCCACGCTGTCCTCCAACCTTAATCTTCCTGATCCCTACCTCCTTCTTAGAAGTAGGATTGTAGGCCTGAGCCCTGGCCTGACAAAATTTCTTTTTATTTATTTATTTAATTTTTAAAACTTATCTTCAGTTGTACATAGGGGTTCCAGTTCAATATATCTATTTATTAGGAAAATGCCTCTTGATCCATGTTATTGACACAAATATTTATAATTATATCATTTATACTGAATGAGGAAAAAGTTACATATACTTACTTACATTTAGAATCAGAAAAACAAAACAATGAAATAATCCTACTTATAACATCTAAATATGCTTCCATCTATATAAACTGACTTGAAATAACAGAGATTAGGATTTGCTTTTTTATTTTTTTTTGGTCAGTTGTGGGGCTTGAACTCTGGGCCTGAGTGCTGTCCCTCAGCTCTTCAGCTCAAGACTAGCGCTCTACCACTTGAACTACAGTGCCACTTCCAGTTTTCTGGTGGTTTATTAGAGATAAGAGTTTCATGGACTTTCCTGCCCTGGCTTGCTTTGAAAATTGATCATCAGATCTCAGCCTCCTGAGTAGCTAGGATTACAGGCGTGAGTGAAAAATCACTGCCTAGGACACATTTCCAATGCTTTTATCTTGCTTAATAGTCTCTGTTTAGAAAGAAATATACCATCTTTAGAAACACAATACCCTTAACTAAAGAGATCTCACTATACCTTTATGACCTCAGAGGTATACCTAAACAGAGACTATTAAGCAAGATAAAACCATTGGAAATGTGTCCTAGGCAGTGATTTTTCATTTCTTGTGAAAATGAATATGAATAACAAAAGTACATTAACATGAATATTGGAAATCTTCCTTTCACACGTACAGTGTTGATGTTCTATATCTAAAAAGTGATTCAGATTGACAAAAGCAATTCTATTTAGGGCATTTATATATGTTATATTTACATACATAGATACATATAGATACATTATTTTTTTAATTTTAGGGAAAACTTGGAGTTCCAGGATTACCAGGATATCCAGGAAGACAAGGTCCAAAGGTAAAATTATTCATTTATTTTATATAGTTTTTCAGCCTATTAGAAAAACATTAAAATTAATCACTCATGATTCCTTTACAGTTTGTAGAAGAGAAAATAAAGACTTAAAATTCAGTTTCCTTCTGTTTGGTCCTCAGGACTGCAAATAAAAAGTATTGATATATTAAACATTAAACTTAATATGCATGTTTATTACAGATGTGTGTATATATGCTTGTATATGTGTGTGTGAGTGTGTGTGTGTGTGTGTGTGTGTGTGTGTGTGTGTGTGAGATAGAAAAGGGCCATACATAGGGCATGTGAACATCTGAAGTGCAGGGATAATAGGAACCCTGGCAATCTGGGATTGGAGGATCATGGGAAATAGGATCATGAGAAGTACAGTTAGCTACTGCCTTGTAATTGGAATAAGGTCTTCCATGGAAGAAAATGAATATATTTTGAGTTCTACAGTGATATCCTTTAATTGTTCCTTAATAAATGAGATATGATAATATTTGATTATCTTACTTGTAAAGTTAAATACTAAAAATATGTGTTCCTTTTTAATCCATTCATACTTTTCCATGCTTCCAGGATTTCAGATACCATTGTAAGTTTGTTTATAAACTTGTTATAAACTTGTTATAAACTTTGCAATGTGAAAGGTATTTCATGATATCCTAAACTTACATATATGTTTACTTGTATGTTTGGATATATATACATATATGTATATGTATATATAGTCACCTGTGCCATATGACTGCTTTCCAAATGAATGGCAGCTGTGACCTGCACATCTGAACACTGTAGAGTATTTTTGTTTATATTTTATTTATTTTATAATTTTAGGGTTCCACTGGATTTCCCGGATTTCCAGGTGCCAACGGGGAGAAAGGTGCACGGGTATGACTTACTTTGTTTGGAACTAGTTGGTGTAAATGTCCCTGAATGAGCACCCATCTCTCATGAAGAAACTCGCTAATGTGGTTACCCTCACTGAGTACTGATGGAGTTTGCATTGTCTTTGGCAGGGTGTAGCTGGGAAACCAGGCCCTCGCGGTCAGCGTGGTCCAACGGTGGGTACTGTGTTTCACAACATTGACTTTGATTCGGGATTAATAATTTTAAGATATGTTTAGATCACATCTCTTTTGTACTCTCATTTGTAGGGTCCTCGAGGTTCGAGGGGAGCGAGAGGCCCCACTGGGAAGCCGGGCCTAAAGGTACCTTGGCAAATGTCATATTGGATGTCTGCCTCATCTCCTCTTCCCGAGGATGGAGGCTGTGGCAAAGAACCGAGACTCTTTTTTTTCAATTATTATTCTCTCTTTTCTTGTTGCCAGGGCACTTCTGGTGGAGATGGCCCTCCAGGCCCTCCTGGTGAAAGGGTATGTATCAGAGAAAATCTAATTGTGTGTGTGTGTGTGTGTGTGTGTACCAGTATTTAAAATTCTGGGAAAAATATGCAAATGCATATATGGAAACACATATGCAGATACGCAAATGCATGCACACATTCATCCTCATAATCTAGTCCCAGTTAAGAAATTCTTGTTCTTCAATTATTTGTTTTTACTCCATAATTTAAAAAGTTAAACTGGTTATATGCACTGAGTTCTGTTATAGAAATAAAGAATACTATGTGCAATTGGCCTAAGACATCACTCTTAAGTTCAGGACAAATAAAGATTTTTGTCTTAAATATATTTTTAAGTACCTTTACATATACCCTGTGTCTTCTTGTCCTTATTAGTAGTCAATTTGCCTCAGGTTTTGCCAGTGACATTACTATATTAGGCTGGTAGTATACAAGCTACCATAGCCATTAAGCCAGAATCAATACACATTCAAGTCAGGATAAAACATCTATCTATTCCAGTAATTAGGAAAAAAAATAGTAAATTGACTTGCTATTGATGTAAAATAAATTCAAATACAGATGAGTAAGCATATCCTTTGTTTGGCTTTTAATTTTTTTCAAAAAGCAGCATTTTGATAGCTAGATTTTTCTGTAAGAATTTTCAATTTAAAATCTGTTACATACAAAGAAAATTGAAACTTTTCTTCACATTCTATTAAAAATAATTTAAGTATCATGAGGGCATTTCATGTATTTTCATATATTATCACATATTTGAAACTTAAAATGGTTGATGAACAGAAAATCACAAGTATGTTACTTTAAACTGAAAACAGCATAAATATTTCTTTTTTGTAAGAAGCAGTAAGTGAAATTGAGTTTCTATTGGTTAATAGAAGTATAACTAGCTAAGTCACAGAATAAACATTTAATTAGAGTGTCCTTACAACGTCATCTAATAATAAATTAAATTAAATTACTAAATTAAATTACTAAATGTTTCTCATTCTCAATGAACTATTCCTAATTAGGTCTATTCATGCTGTACATTTTGAAATCATAAGTAATACAAATATTTGATATATTTATGGATTAAGACATTTTAATGGGAGAATTCGGCTAAATTACTCAAAATGAATGAATTATTTATAGCACAGTTTAGTTTTTTATTTAAAATAGCAATTATTCTCTTCCTATGTCTTACATTTGTGTGTTTTATCAGAGTCTCTTTAAAATTGAATACAATGATTATATTATGATGTTATACTTTAATGTGGAACACACTTGTGTGATCCAACAGCTGGAGTACTAGTAACTGTAAAACCATTCTCAAAGTTAGGGTTATTATACACATAATCACAATAAACATTTGTATATATTCAGTTTTTGTATAATGAGTACCTGTTTTTCATGTTCTCCAAATTACATGGCACACTGCATTCTGACTTGACCTCATTTATTGGCAAGCATTTTTGAATATTATGAATTATTTTAGTTTTTCTTAAGCACACAGTTAAAGAATGATATAAGTATTTTCATATCATAATGTTTTTTAAAATATATGAATAGGTATATTGAAGTAGACTAGTGTCATTCAATTAGAGAAAATGACACTTATTTTTGACCATTTAAATTACTACATCTTTAACTAACATATTGATAGTTAACTATATATATGACATATGTATGTGTTTTGTGTACATCTATCATCTGTCTACCAACATGCATGAATGCATCATGCATACATGTATACATACATGCATAGCTATCTAAATTCTTTAGGAAATTCTTCTAGTTAAACATGTCCCCTCATACTACTGATTTGCTAACTATGTCTTTGTTAAAGTTATCAGTTGTAGCTTCTAATTGGCCTGAGTTTGCCAAATTTAGGAAACCAAAACTAAACCAAAATAACAAAAGGGTAGATATAAAAATAAAACTGAAGTTTACATAAATTAGTCATTTTTAAATTTTTTTATATTTTTTTATTGTAAAGACTATACAGAGGGGTTACAGTTACATGAGTAAGGTAATGAGTACATTTCCTATCAGGCATTGTTACCCTCTTCTTTGTTTTGCCCCTACCTCCCCACCTCCCCAACTACTCCCTCCCCCACCCCAAGTTGTAAAGTTCATTGTCAACATGGGGTTTTGTACATCTATAAATGAGTAATTTTTGACCTAAATAACACTCTTGCAAGATTTACAGCATATTAAACGTTTTAATGATTTACCTACAATTCAACTCTCAGTAGGCTTGGGTAATCCAAATGGGTTCCAAAACAGTCTTTACACAGTTTTTATAAACACTTGTACTAGAGTAGACTAGAGCAGGGGGTACTGGAAACAGCAGCCGGCACTGAATGCTGCCAACTGAACTCTGCACTAAATGAACTCTGCCTTTTCCTATTCAGATATGCCTATAATCAAGTTTAGATGATAAATTAGGCACCATAAGAGTTAACAAGAACAACTAATAATGTACTAGAAGAACTGTAGTGCACTATTGAAAAATTAATAATATTGTTCCTCCTGTGCTTTTAGGTTATTATTAAGTAAAATAATGGGGGCTTGAACACAAACACAGCAGTACCTTGTTAGCCCATGCTGAATGGCTGACAAGTATGTCATAGATGTACTGTGGATATTCTGAACAGAGGGTGTTACATCTGGGGTTCCACTGAACCCCATAGCATTAGGTTTCATCATGTTAATCACAATGGGGCATAGTTTAAAACATGTTGATCGTTTACAGTTAGGAGCAGGTACCCAGTAGTGAGTAACGTATAACCTCAGATATGAATGGGACATTATATTTTGATTAACACTAAAGAACCTGTGAACATTTTTCTATGGAATTCACAAATCAAAATCTACTTTCCTACAGATTTATTTTTTTCCTTAAAGGAATTAAAATGAAATTTAATTCTTCTGACACCTATGAAAGTTTGATAAAGCAAAGACATTTAAGAAATTAGGAAAACAGGGTTATTCACAAAATTTAAAGCATTCTGTCTGAAAATTTTATGCTTAAATAGATTTTTGTTTATGATTTTTATGATAAGCTTTTGAAAATCGGTATTTTCTAGTTTAATGAGATTTTTTAAACATATAAATTCTTTACATTTCCCCAGTGCTTTGGTAATTTTATGTCACATTAATTTTGATGTTAGGATAAATGCTGGTAATAATAAAAAAAATTGTGTTGGTTTCTGTGGTAGCATTGGAGGAGAACTGGTAATGTGAATTTTCCTTATGAAGGCCTAATTAATTTATACAGTAGTAACTCAAAAGCAAATTCTGTTAAAGACCAATGCCAGTAAGTTTCATTTTTAATTAGAAAATAGGTAAATCCTATCCTAATTTTATTACTTAGAAAATATTACTTATATTATCTTCCATTTTACATATCTTCATTTGAGAACTAGGACTATATTTTGGACATCTTATCTTTTTCTCTTCTTTTTCTGCCCCCAGTTCCATCATTGTAACTGGGTCCGCTATATGCTTTTGAAAGACATGTAAGTGAGAGTTGAATAATACAGCCAATTAAGCATCAAACAGGAATAACAATATAAATATATATTTGGATTGAATCTTAATAAGAATAATTATAAAATAAAGTTCTTTTTTTAGCTTGCCTAGCAAAATGCCTGATATATTAGACACACAAGTTATAAATGATAGCGAAAATGCCACAACATAGCTGGCCTAGTTAGAAATATCTTTTATGATCTTGTTGTGATAATTGCATACTTTTCTTTGGGTCATGTGTTCCTGGAACCAGAATTTTGATAGAGGTAATTTTAGACATCATTTTTCTTTTGGAGTGCTAAAGAATTGAATCGAAATATATTTCATAAATGTTTCTATCCAATGTTTAAGTAAAAAACCAAATCAGTCAAACTTTTCATTTCAATGTACATGCTATTCACTGTATATAAGAACTGTAAATATTGAGAGTATCCCTATGATAGGAGTACTGATTTGAAGGGGATTCCATCACATGAAAAAGCTCCAGCCATGTGATTATGGGTGATGATGAAGTTGCATAACCACTCTTCTATTCCTCTGTAGAAGTTGGACACCATGTTGTATTTAGTCTGTAGAAATTATCTGCACATGATAGATTATGGCTTTTTAAACACATTGGTAAAATGTCCCCCCCTTTTTTGTTTTAATTTTCAGGGCCCTCAAGGACCTCAAGGTCCAGTCGGATTCCCAGGACCCAAAGGCCCCCCTGTAAGTGTCACAGGTCCTCTTTTTCTTCATTTGATATTGTTTTCACTTTTTGGAGGGCTTAGTTTACAATTTAAATAGTTTTTAGATGTAAAGATTGGTAAAATTCTCTATAAAGTTCCTTTAATGTGTCAAAGAATGTATTTTAATGTACAAAGTTCATATCCTGTATTTCATTTATAAATACTAAGCTGAATTTAACTTAAATTCCTCTTATTAAGTACTCTTTGAAATATACCAGTCACCTGAAGGTATCTATCTATCTATCTATCTATTTATCTGTCTGTCTGTCTATCTACATTTGTTAACTAATCTCTATTGCAATGAATATAATTTAAGGCAGTAAAACTGTTATCAGATAACAAATATTGCCTATTTATAAAACTCACTTTTATTGTCCATTATTAAATGGAATCTTCTCATCTTCCTTCATTTACTCTTTCCCCAGTTTTCCTTTCAGCATTCTGGTATTTACATGCCGTGAAGATTCATTCAATAATTCATTCATATTGTTTTTGTGTGTATAATGCATTGTGTGAAAATACAAAGAAAACCCTTACTGAATAATAGCTCTTTCATTAAATTTTCCCACAGAAATGTTCTTTAGAATATCACCATCACAGCTCTTTACAAATTCATTGTAACACATTATTTTTATACTTACATGTTCATGGGAAAAGAGCATAGTCTCTGATGTTCAGCTGTTATTGTTTACCTTTCATTTGCAATCTGGTCAGCTTCTTAATCCAATATAGCCCTGCAATATCAGCAACATGTATTTTGAAGCCATATGCTTCAATAATGTTTAGTAACAAAAAATGTCATGAGATATACAACCTTTTCTTTCCATTTATACTCACCTATGTGGGTATGAATTATTTTCCTGATATCACATGATGTTGATTCTTTAAAAAAGAAACATTTGCATCATGTCCCCTGAGACTTTTATCAGTCTATTCTTTTAAGTGTCTTTCTGGCAGGGTGAGTCATTGATCACCATGCATTCATTCTTATCTCTAAGGGGTACTAGCAACATAATAAATACCTACACTCAAGATGCATGTAGCCTACTTGGAAAGACACGACACTGTTAGAAATACTGCTCTCATGGCTAAACAGAATAGCTTTTATACTCTTTTCTGTAGAGTGAAATAATAAAGCATGAAATAAGAAGTACCCACAATTTCTCTGGCATTGTTTTTATGTAGTTGGAAAAAATACTTTTATCTCTTTGGCATAAAAATAAAAAATGGAGGTGAAGGAAGAAGATTAATCTACATACTAAGTGGTATATCTTTATGGTATCAGGAATTAATTTGCTCAGACAGGTACATGCTTGCATGAGTGTGTGTGCATGCACACACACAAGGAATATTCTAAGAAAATTGGAAATTAGAAGAGAAGAAATATTCTTAGACAACTATTTATATTTTCTTTTTATGAATTGTCTCTGATTTTTACCCAATAGATAAAAAGGCAGCAGATTTTAATGAATAGTAGTAGTCTTTTAAATAATGCTTAAACTTTTTGAAATCTCATGACAATTGGTTTGCTTTATTTTATTAAATGGTAATATCAAGCCACTACAATTAAGAGTGATTGCTTATATTAAAAATGCAGACTTAGGTCAAGATAAATGATAATGGTTAATCTTAAAGCCATTAGCTCTATTCTCTGAAACTAAGATCATAACTAAACATCTTATAATGTTTATCCCTAAATGACATCATTTACATCTACAATCTCTATTTTAAAGGATTAAATTTTATAAGAGAAGTACAGATGAGTTGAAAAGGAGAAGTTATTCACTGGTCAAACATCGAAGAGCTAGTATACTAGCTTGAAAGAAATTAAAAAAGTAAACCATTGCAAATATTGCTTTTGAAAGTTAAGAGTGAATGAAATGCATTCAAATGTTTGATGTTCAGGATAAAGTTCTAAATCTTTTTCTTATGCTTAGTTATCATGATAGAATCCTAGTAAAGTCACATGGGTACATACTATCATGAATAACTTGAACTGAATATCAATATCAACAACCTAATGCTGATCATCTCTGTCAGCAAACAGCAGAGGTATTAGCTGTCTATATTTATGAATGTGTTGGAAATGGGTCTCTTGTTTAGTGATTATGATATACTTTACTTTAGAGCTACTTTTTCTATTGTGGGGGAAATGGACCCACATTTACTGTACTTTGGAGGGCATGCTCTGTATTTAGTAAAACCTTCAGTATTGACCTAAATTGGAAAACATTCATTCCCATCTGACTTAAAATAGCGACAAAGAAGAAAAATTGTTGATATTTGATGTTCTGAGAAACTTGATGTAGATGAAAGATTCTAGTAGTGAACACTTTCTATGTTTTATGTCAAAACTGAGAGCAGAGAGGAGTATGACATTGCTATATACCTAGAGACTAATGCATTGATCCATTGTCTTATGTTTTTGAAAGGAAACCTAAGAAATATAGTTAAACACTCTTTATTAGAAACAGTCCAGTCTTGAAAGGAGAGAAATTACAATAGAATCACTGCGGTGGTCCTGAAAAAACATGAACAAGCCATGCCTCTGTGAAATAGAAAGCAGTTTTTAATTAAATCTGGTAATTCCCATGACAATGTGCAATGCAGATGTGATTAGAGAACAAGAGTGCCTGTATCTCCACTAGCAACTCCAAAGAAGTGTTACTTAGGTGAAATTGGTGCAAGAATGCTATCTGTGAAAATGATAGTATTTTTGAACTAAATCTTTGGTTCAGACCCACCGTGTAAATACACACACACACACACACACACACACACACACACACACACCTACACGCTTGCTTTGCATGGATGAAGCCCTGGGTTCTATTCCTCAGTACCACATAAGCAGAAAAAGCCAAGGTGGCACTGTGGCTCAAGTGGTAGAGTCCTAGCCTTGAGCTGAAGAGCTGAGAGACAGCACCTAGGCCCAGAATTCAGGACCCATGACTGACCAAAAAAAAAAAATATATATATATACATATTTATTTCAAATATATACATATATATTTATTTCATATACGTACATATATATGAAAATTTATTTCCATAATTATCATGTTATAAGAGATTAGTCTATTATCATTAAAAGTGTCACTATTGAATCAATATTCAGTTTCTCAGAGAGTTGAGAATATTTCTTTTCTTCCCTGTTAACCATGTTTTGACATTTGAATTCCTAAATAACAGATTCTGGGGGCAAATAAGTAATCTACAAAACAAATCAGGAAGGGATCTCTTGCTACTATGTCACTAAAATATAGGAACTTGGCAGTTTGCGTTACATAATTAGTTAATTTCTTTTATTAATCCCCATGACATGAAAAAGGGCATTAAATACCATAAATAGCAGTAATTGGAATAAATAGCACAACAGATTTGCTCTTTAGTACTTAACTTTTTGCTTTCCAAGGGCAATTTTAGACAATCTGAAGGAAAAGTTGGTTCTGATGACATGTAGACTTAATCCTAGCATATTGTTTCCTTTACTGAAAACAGATTAAGGGGTACAGTGCATTGTTTTGGTGGGGTTTTGTTGTTGTTGTTGTTTTTGTCATTTCTTTTTCATTTTGGTTAAAAACGACAGATCACCACTAGAGGACACTAGCTTTCTCTGTTATCCTTATTTCAATGTATAAGGAGCCCAGTTATAAAACATGTTTGGAATATATTCTATTTTTTAAAAAAAATTAGCCTCAGTTAGAGCTAGAGAATTATATTAGCAGACTTATGCACTTATATATAAATTCTCCTGAACATCTGCAAAATAAACAGAACATTAAATGATGGTATAATGGACAACTGTTTAAATGTACTGCATTTAAATGATAATCCAAGAAATATTGATGGCATGGAATGTTTAATATTTGTGATTTCAGGGGCCGCCTGGGAAAGATGGGCTTCCAGGACACCCTGGGCAACGTGGAGAAACTGTAAGTAGCAGCATTTTCTTGATTGAAATTTCCTATTTCTACTACCTCTGCAGGTCATAAAGGATAACTTCATCACTAACAATCAAATTACCATTTGTAGGACAATCAGGTACATGAATTGCATTGGATCTCTATTAATACCTTTAAATAAATGCATAAGTAAAGCAAAGCTTATACTCAGTCAAATTGGAAAAAACAGAGTATGAATTGATATGATTACTCTTATTATCGAGACCAGAGTTTTAAGATTGAATAGACAGGGGAGGACCCCTTGTATTTTGGATAGTTCCACCAGGGTTTGTCCTTGACCCTTTCTCTGAGATCTATTGACAGATACATAACTCCCAAACTTATCACCTTCTTCCTATCTAAAAGAAAAGAAAGATACAAAACAAACGCATGTTGTGAGCATAATAGCAGAACAATTCCTCCAATTCCACAAGGATGACATGGTTGATGATGTCAGAACCATTAAGGGCAATGGACCTGAAACTGCATCAAATGTTTAAAAGGAAACTGTAGACTGAAAAAAAAAGTATATAATTTAATTTTATCTGACAACTGTAACCAATTGTGTTCAACAATACATTCCTGCAACAAAATACCTGACACACATACTTGTAAGAAGGAAGATTTATATTAGCTAATGATCCTAGAAGTTTCCATCCAGGATCCATAGCTCCAGTTTCAGGGCCTGGGGCAGTGGGACTATGTGTGGAAGAGGCTGGTTATCTCATGGATGCCAGGAAGAAGAGAGGGGGAAGGCCAGTCATAGTGAGCACTCTTCTTTCTTTCTTTCCTCTTTTTTTCCACCAGTTCCCCGTCTATTGGATAGTTAAAATTATGTTCAGGGAGGTGTTACCCATGTGGTTAATTCTGTCTGGAAATATTACTACAGATATACCCAGGGATGTGCTTGACCAGTTTCCTAGGTACCTCTGTATCCAGTCAAATTATAATCCAGATCACAAATTTACCACTCATCAAGCTCTTCCTTAAAATTAAGCCAAATATAAGCCTTTTGACTTGAGCCAAAAGGCTCATGTCCACCTTGTAATCCAAAATTAATTCAGTACACATCAGTGAATCCCCATAGTTCCAACACTGTCTCATATTACACTCAAGGTAGATTCTGAGCTGTAAATCTCTAAAGATACAAGTATGTTACATACTCCAGATGCACAATTGCAGAGTATAAACGGTACCATTCCAAAACAGTGCAACAAGGTACAGGAATACGAGATGAAACCAAAGCAAGACCAAAACCTTGTGGGGTAGACACTAAAACTTACGGTTCTGGGCTTGGTGTTCAAGGGACAGGCTGGTGGGACTGTGGACACTACATGACTTGGGCAGCCTTGTTCCTGTGACCTTTGCTTTTGTAATGCTCATGTCCTCTCTCTCAGGCTGGTTGTATTCACTTGCTGTCTGCAGCTTTCCTTGTCAGATATTCCATGTACATGCACCTCTAGTTTCCTGACCTTTCTTGCATTTTCAGCTTCCCCCTCACAATCCCCAGCTGGGGGACGCTGGTAGGGATTCTGACCATGGCAGACATTGCATGATCCCCCAGACCACTTGAAATGTGGCTGGAAATGTCTGCAGCCTCATCACTCTCTAATTCTGTATGCTTGCTAAGCCAGCATCACATGGACAATGCCAAGCTTTAATACCAGCTTGAGTAGTTGTGCAGTGCCTTCTGAGTAGCTATATGTCAGAATACAGAAAACTGTCCAGTTAGCTCTATGAGTAGTATGTTCCAGTCTCTCTTCTCAAAGCAGTCTTTCAAATGAGTTAAATTTTTTGCATTGACACTCAGATCCCTAGGCACTGTCTGTGAGCTTTCTGCTCAAGTCATAACTCTACTTCTAGCTTTCTAGTGGTTAATTGGAGATAAGAGTCTCAAAGACTTTCCTGCCTGGGCTGAATTTGAACCCCGATCCTCAGATCTCAGCCTCCTGAGTAGCTAGGATTATGGGTGTGAGCCTATAATCTGAGCAGAATGCCCTGATAATTCTTAAGATGGCCTTAGGGCCTCTTTGCTAGTGTCCGAGTACAAAACATTTTTCTTCTTGTAAGAATTCTTCTATTTATTAGGTTCTCATGGAAAAAAGCAGTAATTTCTGTACAATTGTACTCACAAATTCACAAATATTTAAGTGAAGCAAATAACCCTGTAGATAAGACCTATACCTTATTACCATATTCTATCCTGACTGGGATTTAAACGATATCCTTGTACAAGAGTTAGAATAAAAGAAAAAGAGAATTTAACTTTGCTGTATTTATATATGTGTGTGTGTCTATGTATATGTATATACATATATATGTATTTATACATGTATATATATATACACACACACAAATATATATATATATATATACATAGACACACATACAAACCTAAGACCTGCACACGTGGGCTACAAGATAATATATATACACACATATATATGTATATACCCATACACATATATACATATACACATATACATATATGCACATATCTATATACAAATATACACACATATATATGTGTGTATATGTATATACATATACACACATATATATACATATATATATACATGCATATATGTGTATATATATATGTATATATACCTAAGGCCTGCGTACATGGGCTACAAGAAAATGAATAAACTAGTACATGTGTGGATTGCAAATAAATTAATCAATTAATTTCAATCTATTAGTATAACTGTTTCTGTGTGCTGTTGATCTCATAGTTACTAAGACAAAAAGCTCTATAAAATTTTCAACTTTTTGAGTTTGAGAATTAGATCATCCCCTTCAAGTCACACTTACTGAATAACTGTTGGAAAGATGGTAATGCAAATCAAGTGAACATTTCACACAAATATGTAGTGTGTAGCTCTTCAAAGACAAAGGGACAATCAGCACAGCTAGAAAGGACATGTTTTCAAAGCTGAAGATGCCAACTAGAGATGCAGACTCGGCTGAACTTTGCCACTAATGTTGCTTGATGCATACTTATTACTTGTTTTGGCTGTCTTTCTGTGAGATGGGAGATGGTGATTCTAGCTAATGTGGACAAGTGAATGAATTTGATTGGAAAAGTGTTGTAATTGCCGAGAAAAAAAAGAAAATTACCCTTTGTATAAGATGAGTTTTACAGGAATAAGAGAAGAGACTATCTTTTGAGAGTTTCATAAGGATTAAATGACTAATTGTGGAGGCTACAGGAAAGAAATTTTCTTATTATTTCCCTCAGCATTAATTGGCTTAGCTATTGAGACTACAGCTCTATTTGAAACTTGGGAGTTGGAAGAACTATTTTTTTTATCTTCCTTTATCATGACAATGTGTTTTGAAATAAGTCACTTTTTTTTCTTTTTTGTCTTGTTCTGTGTGTGTGTGTGTGCGCGCGCACACGTGTGCGTGCACGCAAGACCTTGGGCTTGAGCTAAGAGCCTGGATGTTGTTCCTGAACACTTTTTTTTTTTTGCTCAAGGATAGTACTCTACCCCTCGAGCCACAGCTCTGCCTCCATATTTTTTTGGTGGACAATTGACAAGAAGAGTCTCAAGGACATTCTTGCCCCAACTGGCATCGAACTGGGATCCTCAAGATTTCAGCCTCCTGAGTACCTAGATTTTTAGGAGTGAGCCACCAGCACATGGCTTACCCTTTACTTTCTCATTAATGGACTCAATAGATACTCTTGCCAGAAGGGTGCACACAGCAATCTCAGTTATGTGAGAGTCATCATTAGGAGGATTGCAGTTTGAGGCTGACCTGGACTACTGACTTGAGGTCATATCTGAAAAATAACTGAAATGCACAAAAGGCTGAGACAGGATTCAAATGGTAGAGTACTTGCCTATTCAGCACAAGCCCTGAGATCAAACCTCAAGTATTAACAGAAGAAAGAAGGAAGGAAGGAAGGAAGGAAAGATGGAAGGAAGGAAGGAAGGAAGGAAAGAAAGAAAGAAGGAGAGAGAGAGAGGAAGGAAGGAAGGAAGGAAGAAAGGGAGACAGAAAGCAAGAAAGAAAGAAAAGAAGAAAGAAAGAAAGAAAGGAAGGAAGAAAGAAAGAAGAGAAAGAAGGAAGAAAAGCAATATGTTTAAATTATGAGTTATTTCATCCAAAGATGAAATATGTATATTCTTTGGCCTGGAATAGCATTACTAAAGAAAAAAATAAAGTCCATATTTTTACACCAGCTTCATCATATTAACTTAATTTTTTAAAAGCTTACTGAATATGGTAGCTTCATCATAACTTGATATGTGGAAGAGCAAAACAAATTGAGTTTTAGGAGAACTGGACAGTCATAACTTATACTTAACATTTGAAAAGAAGGGTTTCTACCCAAAAGGTGACTTTCTTTTATCTTAAGTAGCAATCCAATTGTCCAGTTAAATATCTACATTTAATTCTTCCTCCAGTTTTTATAGATTATGCTTTTGTTTCCTTAGGGATTTCAAGGCAAGACAGGTCCCCCTGGACCAGGAGGTGTGGTTGGACCACAGGTATGTGGCTTTCCTTTATTGTTCTAAAGATTCATTTCTTATGTGTATCTTTACACTTTACCAAGTGCATAGAAATATATCCATTGATTACAATTCCAAATGATCTCATTTTAGATTTCTGATTACATTTCAATATATGGAAGTTGCCACGATCCAATGTACCTCAGTTCACTGGTGTCACTAAAGATAGTTTTCATTTGCCTAAATGAATAAAAGAGAATAATGATAATGAAGCAGAAAACTCACAGAGAAATTGACACTAACGCATAACCTCTATATTGTAACATCCAATTTTAAACCCAGGGATTTTAATTAAATGAACTAACCACCCATAATTTATCATAGCATAAGAACTTTTGAGTATTAATTAGATCTAGAAATATGATAGTTTAATACACTGTCCCACAGATATTTTAGTATTTGCAATGAACTGCATTTTAAGTTTTAAGATATTTGAAAAGATTTTTTTGATTTTATAAGTGTTATTTACCTCAGAATGAAAATCTTAGATTTTTGGCAGGGGGAATATGTGTGAGTAATTGCAATTTCTAGTAGTACTCAATATAGATAGGACACAGTCTCAATCTAGCTCACTAGCCTGAGTTAAACTATTTCTTAGCAAGAGATAATAAATCATGGGAATAGAACATAATACTTATCCTTTTTATCAAAATGTATTGACTGGAAAGAAGATTTAGGTTATTAAGGTGGGATTTTACCACAGTGAAGTAATCAGAGCAGTTAATAAGTGTCTCACTTAATTGCTTTAAGTACTCTTTTCTTTCCCCCAAAATACTTTTCAGCACTCTCGCACACACACAAAAAACGAATGTACTTGAGCACTGTTCCTTAGCTTATTTTGTTCAACACTACCACTCTACCACTTGAGCCACATCTCTGTTTCTGGCTTTTCAATGGTTAGCTGGAGATAAGAGTCTTAGAGATCTCAGATCTCAGCCTCAAATTATAGGCATAAACCAACCACCAGCACCCAGCACACTTTTTATCTTTATTTTTTAAATTATCTTTACCTGGTTGCACAAAGGAATTTTAACTCCACCTGTCGCTTTTTAAATTAAGATGCACCTGGCTCATGTTTTTTCAGTGATGATTGCTATTGAATTAACATGTTTTTAATTTTTGTTGTTGAAGTTCTAATCTTAGTGTCCAGATTTTCAAGGGAAAAAAAAGCCATTTGGGGGAATGTGTTTGCACATTAATGATACCTTGGAGATTTTCATTAATTACAGAGATAAAGGCATTTAAATTCAGAGCTTTATGTCATCATTTCTTCTGTCTCCAAAACTGAAAGTTAGAAATATGTTGCCATTTTAGAAAAAAAAATCAGGAAGTGCTATGACAGAGCAGCTTCCATCATATATTCTACCATTTAATGACCTCAGCATCTGGAATCTTTCTCTTTGACTTAAATCCTTTGCTTTGCTTTTCTGCTCTAAGTGGAGACAGAAAGCCACTGGTCACCATTTTCTATTTATACTTCAAACCTTATTACACTTAAGCACCAAAAAACAGCACCACTTGGGGACTTGTAAACAGCCTGACATTTTTCACATTGGCATTGCTTGCAATTTAAAACAGCCAGCTATTTGTTACAGCCTTCAGCCTGGAGGTGCTGCAGGCCCCAACACACTGACTTCCAGATGCCTCTGCCACATTCTTTGTCAAATGAATATAAATTAACATTCCGGAGTTCTCTAGTTCATGGAACCCCCAAAGGGAGCCATTTAAGGTTGTTTGGGTTTCCAGGGATCTTGGCTTATTAGCAAGCAGGGATTCATTGAGTCTTTACCAGTGTGGAACCAGTGCCATTTATCCATTTATTCTTAAATTAGTTTGGCACCTTATAAAAAAGAGAAATGAGATGAAACCGCAGTTATAAAAAATAAAAATTCAGTCTTTGCCAGGAGTTGGTGGCGCACATCTGTAATCTTAGCTACTCGGGAGGCTGAGATCTGAGGATCGTGCTTCAAAGCCAGCTGGGGCAGGATTGTCCGTGAGATTCTTCTCTCCAATGAACCACCAGAAAACTGGAAATGGTGCTGTGGCTCCGAGTGGTTGAGCACTAGGAGAACAGAGACAGCACCCGGCCCTGGAGTTCAAGCCCCATGACCAACAAAAACAAACCAACAAAATTCATACAGTCTTAATACTCGATCCAGCCTCTCACGCTGAAGCAATTCTAGTATTAAAGAAAGTATCTCTTCAGACTTTATGTTTTTCCGTTGGATATTCTAAACAAGATGGAGTGTCATCCTCTCAGAACTTTACCCGATCCGATTCTCTCATTGTGTTATGAGATGTGCTTCAAAGGTTATCATGAAACCTAAATGAGAATAGAGAACTTGTGTGATACGCAGTGCTCCTTATTATTGAAAGGACAATATTGAAACAAAACTCTAACAGAGTTTTATTGGTTTAATTTAGGGACCAACGGGTGAGACTGGTCCAATAGGTGAACGTGGACATCCTGGACCTCCTGGACCACCTGGAGAGCAAGGGCTTCCTGGTGCTGCAGGAAAAGAAGGTGCAAAGGTACTGAATGCCTATGGTCTCCTCTTGACTCAGAACATCCATTTACTTCCTTTATAATTCTCACCATGTTCCCTTCATTCTGTGTAGTTTGCCATAGTGTCACTAAGGTGTGTCAGGAAGACATTTAATGTAGATATTACCAAATAGTACTATACAACCAATTAGCTCACTGACCATAAACTAATTCTTGCTTATTCTTGTCTACATATCATTCATTCATCTTTATGTATTTATATGTATACACATATTTGTGGCTTACCACAGAATAGTCTCATGATTAAATAATATATAAGTTTGGCTTACAGGTTTTATTTATAGGTTGGAAATCATCACAGTTTTATTGTAGAAAATATTTTGAATTAACAGATACATGTTGCATTTTTTTAAGGGTGACCCAGGTCCTCAAGGTATCTCAGGAAAAGATGGACCAGCAGGGTTACGCGGTTTCCCAGGTGAACGAGGTCTTCCTGGAGCTCAGGTACCATCAACATATACATGAGCAAATAAGTCAGATTTCTTCTTTGAAGCACTTTTCTTGGAGCTTCACTAAAGCATCATGAATAATTAAGAGAGAATATACAAACCTAAGTACTTGAATATCACGGTGTTTGTATTTGTGTCAGGTAGTATTTATGGGTGCATTTTGTCAGTTATGTCTCCTTCTATTTATATTCATTCCTCATTGCTTCGTTTCTCTCTCTTTTTAAACTTTCCCAGGGTGCACCTGGACTGAAGGGAGGAGAAGGCCCCCAGGGCCCACCAGGTCCAGTTGTAAGTATGGTGATAATAAATAGACCTGCTATCTGTGGTTGCAAATTACAGCCCTTCTTTCATTACTCTCCTGCTGTGATCCCACAGCATGTGGAGAGAAAATAAACACATGTCAATCAAACCAGTCAATGCTTGCTTTCTACTAATTGCATGCACTAATGAGTGCAGAAACAGGAAGGTTTAGACAATTGGAAATGTTTGCTTCTGCCTCTGTCAAGCTTATGGAAGGTTTGGAAATAATATAGGTTGAAGTTTTTTATTCATTCAAGGGCTTCCTCTTATTTAAAAATGTAATATAAAAGATTGTAAACTAAGACTCAGTTTCTTATTTTATATATTGCCATTCATTTTTAGAAAACCTTAGTTTATCTGATTCTAAGTAATTGACAAGACTTGAATTTTTTCAGGGATATAGAAAAACCTCACAAACATGACAAATATGTGCACTCTGTTATCTGTGCTATTTTATGGTAATTATCAAGCATGTAATAATGGAAAAATAGGTAAATATCAGATTTTCCTAATTTTTTCTTGTTTTTCAATAAATATATTTCATTACCTTTAATAAGGTAATATTATAAGGTAATAAAATAATAAGGTGAAAAATGGTTGTAACTCATTCCTAATTCTTTCCTTCCTTCCTTCCTTCCTTTCTTTTTTCTCTCTTTCTCTCTTTCTTTCTCTCTTTTCTTAATTTTCCAGTCCTAGGGCTTGAACTCTGGGCTTAGGTGGTGCCTCTGAGTTTTTTGATCAAGGCTAGTGCTCTATCACTTGAGCCACAGCTCTACTTCTGTTTTTTTGTGGTTAATTAGAGATAGCCTCACAGACTTCCCTACCTGGTCTGGCTTTAAACTATGATCCTTAGATCTCAGCTTCCTGAGTAGCTAGGATTATAGGTATGAGCCACCAGTGCCAGGCTCATTACAAATTCTGAGTACAATGAATAGTGATAAGTGTTACCCCTTCCATCATTCCCCCCAGTTTTTCCAACCCCACCCATCCTAGTTCCATTTGCAAATATGTACATTGACTCTTCTGATGATATATATATATATATATATATATATATATATGTGTGTGTGTGTATACATGCATATGTATACATACATACATATATATATGTATATACATGCATAAATACACACATACATACTACACAGTGAAGTATAGAATACAGCCTTTGCTTTCTCTACAAATTCACCTTTGTTCCATCTGGGCTGTGAAATGTCACTAGAACATCCACAATCCAGTATGCAATGGCCTTTCTCATTCTTGATTTTATTTCTTTATCTTGAAGAGCTGAACATTCTCTTAAATCCCTTTACAACTTCTATCCACATTGTTTTGCATCTATATAATTACACATTCAAACCCTTTGATTTATCTTTCTTTCTTCATTTCTGACCCCTGTAGTATTTGTTCCAATATTTCATTCTTTCGTTGACAGTGATTTCATTCATCTCCTTGAGTCCATTGTTCTAAACCTTTCATTCATTATTTACATTGAGGTTTTATTTTTATTTTTACTTTAGTTCTATCCAGTCTAATTTATTAAACTTCCTTTCCCTTTGATGTTACTGGGGTTTTAACTGAAGACTTTGTCCTTACTAGTCAGTGGCTATACCACTTGAATCATGGCTCCTACTCCTTTGTGTTGTGCTGGGTCTTGTTGGTTATGTCCACGTTGCCCTACATCATCATCTTTGTCTTTACAGCCCTACCATAACTGGAATGACACATGTGGCTCAACATATTCAGAATTTGTCTGTTATAATAAGATTACACAAAAACTGTCTTTTCATGATTGCTTCTTTTTCTATTGAGGCGATATCCCCCCCTCCATTTTGTTTTTAACTTCATCCACATTGGAACCATGATCTACCCACTTCCAGTTTCCTGTGAAGCTTGATTGACAGACCTGTGCTGCCATGCACAGGCTTTTATTGGGGGAGATGTGTTCTTATGCACTTTTATCTCAGGCTAGTTTGAATCATGATCCTTCCAGTCTCTACCTCCAGAAAACCTAAGATTATAAGCATGAGCTACAGGTACTCAGCCATGTGTTTTGCCCCTCAAATCACTATGGTATTTTCTACTTTGTGAGTATGCATTTACATTTCTCCTTAATTTTACAGTACTCCACTCCATTTGTTACAATACTCCACTCTGTTGGGGAAACTCCTCAATCACAAAGTGGTAATGTTCACTACTAAGTTCTCTATAGACATATTGCCTCTATTCTAACCCCTCAGAGTTCCTGTTATGATTAGTATTTTAAAAATTATATCTGAATATAATTGTCTCTCATTAAGAGGTGAGCTTCCTATATTATTGTGGATATGTTTACAATTCAGTGTTTGGAACATAGCACTCATCTTTTTTCTTTTTTGGCCTGGCTTCAAAGTCTTTTATTTATTTATTTATTTATTGTGAAAATATTGTACAGAGGGGTTACTATTACATGGGCAAGGTAATGAGTACATTTCTTATCAAGCATTATTGCCTCCTCCTTTGTTTCCCCCTCCCATCCCACACCCCTGCTGCCCCCTTCTTTCCCCCAATAAATAACTGGGCTAAAGATTTAAAGAGAGACATCACTGAAGAGGAAACAATGGTGGCCAATAGACACATGAAGAAATGCTCAACCTCCCTAGCCATAAAAGAAATGTAAATCAAAACAACATTGAGATACCACCTCACCCCATATAATCAAGAACTATAATAACAACAGCTATAATCAAGAACTCTAATAACAACAGATGCTGGAGGGGATGTGGACAGAAGGGAACCTTACTTCATTATTGGTGGGAGTGTAAATTTGTTCAACCACTTTGGAAAGCAGTATGGAGGTTCCTCAAGACTCCACATAGAGCTCCCCTATGACCCAGCAATCCCTCTTTTATGCATTTACCCAAATAATCATATTTTTCTAACTATTCAAGTTAGCACAAGACTAATATTGAAATAAAGCTTGAAAAACAGCCAGGCACAGGTGTCTCATGCCTGTAATCCTAGCTACTCAGGAGAATAAGATGTAAGGATATTGGTTGAAAGCCAGCCTGGGCACAAAAGTCCCTAAGGCTCTTATTTCCAATTAACTACCAAAAAAGCCAAAAGTGTAGTTATGGCTCAAATGGTAGAGAGCTATCCTTGAGCAAAATAGCTGAAGGAAAGTACCCAAGCCCTGAGTTTAAGCCCCAGGACCAGCACATTAAAAAAAAGGAAAAGAAAGGAAAAGAAAAAAGAAAAGAAAAGAAAAGGAAAGAAAGGAAAAGAAAAAGAGCTTGTAGAACATAAAGATTCTGGGGATATGGTAACTAGTGTTTTTTGTAAGTGGATTGATGCTGCCCTTAGAGATGTAGAAAGTAGACTTGTTTACTCCAATGTAATGTCACAAAGATTTATGTAATTTTGGACATCTCCTGAAAAATTTTTAAGGAAGTACTCTAGTTATTAGATCTAGAATTTTATGGGATTGGTAAAATTGAGTAGAATATTTTAAATATAATCATAAATGAGTAGCTATGATGTTACCAGGAAATGTAAGTTGTTGAATAAGGAAAATTATATTTTGGACACAAAATATTCAATTTTCCAATAAAATGCCATCCATTTAATTAGCCCTTCAGATTCTATAGTAATCTCATTTAAACGATAAATGATTTTTAAATCAGGAATCACTGAACCATTGAAAACTGAATCATGACAGCAAGGATTAAATGACTTATAGCCATCCTTTTAGGGATTAAGAAAGCAAATTGTCCTGGGCATTTGCAGAGGTTGTAGCCAATGTATATCTCCAGGAGATAGAAGTATTCATGAATAATTATCCTGTTATTTATAGACTAATGCATCAAATGGAATGTTCTAATATGTTATCCATTTAATTGACTTCAGAAATCCTTTATTTGACAATTAGCAACAGTTAAGCACCACAGAAGATAGTGCTGACTCAATGTACACGATATGTGGCAAATGAAATAACACATGAAAGATGTGATAAATATTATTATAAGTTGGAGGGTGAGAAACAGGCTAAGGAAGGACATAACAGTAAATTTATGATTGCAGGGAAGGGAATCCTTGGAAAGGCCAGGGCTGGAGTTCACTAGACCTTGTCCTCACAGATTACAGAAGACTGTACAACTATTTAAGATAAAGAAAATGTTAGGCAGAAGAATATGATGGTTATGGAAGCATCTACTCCTTCTAAAGTAGAACATGCTTTGGGAGAAGCGAGGTTCATTGAATTTTTGTAAGAACAATCCACTTTGCTATGTATTTTACAGAACACCAAGGTAAAGCGGAAATATAATGTGGCATATGATTATCAAAGTTCTAAAGTGGCAAATGGGAGTGAAGTGAAGGTTTGAAGTAACTGGAACAAGTGAAGCAGAGTAAAAGAAATATTTAGGGATGCAACTTTTTCATGCATATTATGAAATATAAGAAGTTCTGTGATTCATATTAGGTCAAGTATTATTTTTAGTGGAAAATCATATGTTCACTATGTTGTTCACATGGATGTCAGTAAGCTACAATTATATCTAACTAGCAGTGAACTACAGAGAAAAATTGCTTTGGTGGGGACCAAAGACTGGTGTCTGTAGTATCACAAGGCTCTGAATCGATTATTCAAAATCAATTATTCATATGGTTTTTATACTAGCACCAGAATGATTACAGATTCAGATGACACTATTTTTATATATAGGGCTTTCTGGTTTGAAGAAAATACCAGAAATCTCTTCTTTGGTGGAACTGATTATTATGTTATCTTACAGTTAAATCTCAACATTTTGTTTACATACATTTGTTCATTTATTTAACAATTATATAACCTTTTGATCTTTACTACAGCCACCTATATAACAATGCAAAAAATGTATTGCTAGTAAGTACTTACCCTTTATGGAAGAAAGTTCATCTACACTTTGAGTTTCTCAATGACTGGCATCTACTATAATACATTTTATCTTGATGGTTAGTGTCCTAAGAGGACCATTCCCACCGTATTTATTTTGAATCTGTAAGTGGCTCCATGTTTTAATATTTGATTTAAATTTAATTTTACATAAGATAGATCTTCTCAGCAGTTCCAGTGAGTTTAAAGGATTTGAAAAGCATATTCCTTAAAAAGATTACTTGGAGATATTTAAGATTTGCAAATTTGCTCCATATTATTTGTTTAATCAATAGGTACCATCAGAGATTTTTCACTTTTCGTTTATTTATGTGTAAAATTAAATCACTGCAGAGCTCACTGATATTATAGATATCCAGGCTTGCCAAATATTTGTAATAACTAGTAGAAGAGAAACTTTCAATTGCAATTTCTGCACAAATATCCATCAAAAAATTCTCTGAATTTTGATCACTTGTTTAAAAGTTTATGAGCTGTGACAAGATCATGAGCAATATTTTAACCACAGACAAGTAATATATTTGTTATTAATTTTAATGCAGGGCCCACAAGTAAGATGGTAATCTAAAAATCTAATCTTATGAATGCTCTAAGGGAGAAATTAAAATAGTTATGCTTTGTAATAAAAATATAATATATTATAGCTACAAACTACATATACTCTCAGTGAGTCTAATCATTCTGTCCTTACTTGCAATACATTAAAATGATATCTAAAGAAACACTTTTATATGTCTTAATTAATTTTAATATCTTAATTATTTTAGATATCCTGATTAATTCTAACTATTAAACATGCTTCATGATCAACCTAACAAGTATTAGTTCTTTAGTAAAACCAATGAGTTATTTTCATAGGATAATTCAACCATAATACATTCAGTTAAACAATACATGCTTTTTTGGTAAATATTGATACTCCATATACTCGAGGAAAATGTACATTTGTTATAATGTTCTGCAAAATTTGAAAACTTATGCTGACTTCACATGAGACTTTTGGAGAATATATTTTTGAAACTTATCTAACATCCTCATACTTTCTTACGTACTAACTTATTTACATTCAATATGCATTATGTCCTTTCCTAGTTATATAAGTGAAATGCTAAATGAAAGACAAAGCCAAGGCATCTTGTATCGTTGGTTGTCGCTAAGGATTAATCTTGAGGGTGTTGCTTTTAGTCAGAGACAATTGGAAAATCTACAGTTGGATCACACATTGTCTAGTGCTGGTGTTTATTAGAAAAAATAGGATATTTTTGTTATTAGACTTGTAAGGAATATTTTTGCACTCTTCCTACTTCAGGAAATATTCTTTTGTTCTTTGTCTGCCTCCTCTCCTCCTGAATTTTCTCTCTTTTTCTTCCTCTAAAAATTAGATACAGATCTATGTTATTTTTATACTTAGGACTGTGTTTTTTGTACATAAAATACTAAGAAAATCTAACAATTATTTCTTTCTTCTGCACTGTCCTCCAGAGTCATTTACCAGAAATCTGTTATCTGGTTTATAATATACCACATGTTGTGGATTTTCTTTGTTAAAATAGTTTAATATCACACTAAATGTAATCAGTATTGATGGATGTGTAAACATTTGTTATCTAAAAAGTACTAACTACATTTTTCCATTGTAAGTCCTTATAAATAGTATTTGGTATATTCAATTTGCAAACAAGTTATTTCACAAAATTCTTCATGAATTAGTATGCAATATGGAAATTCTTTCTTAACATGTGTTAACATGTATACATAGATCTAAATACATTTGTCATTTAAATCAAGTTTAAACTATGTTTTTAGCCATAGTTTTAGCAAGTATTTTTCAAATTATTCATCTGACCTAGATTTAAGATTACCCACTATAAGTTAGTAAAAGTAGTGGTTCAGTTAGTCATGAAAACAATTTTAGGGAGAGATCATCATATTTTTTTACTTGTCTCTGACAACATCCGATCTGTATCTACTCCTTTTATGTGTTTTAATAATCAACAAACTTATTAATAGGAAATATTCATGTAGCTCAGAGAATTAGGTCAGGAAAATACGGTCAAGAAAATTAAGTGGCAAAGTAATTCCTCATACACTTGTAATAAATTAATTGGCCAGTGAAATTGATTGGGATGTGAATTTAAAGAATATCCTAGCTCAATCCTGTAATCCTAGCTATTCAGGAGGCTGAGATCTGAGGATCACGTTGCAAAGCCAGCCTGGGCAAGATAGTTTGTGAGACTCTTTTTTTTTTTTT
>NW_012267355.1:1832788-1933166 GCF_000151885.1 Dipodomys ordii
CTTTCCCTATTTGGATCCCTTTTATGTCTGCATCTTGTCTTATTGCTGTAGCTAGGCATTCTAATACTAGATTGAAGAGAAGTGGAGAGAGTGGGCATCCTTGTCTTGTTCCTGAGTTAAGAGGAAATGGCTTTAGTTTTTCACCATTGAGTATAACGCTGGCTGTAGTTTTGTCATATACAGACTTTATTGTATTGAGGAATGTTCCATGGATTCCTAATTTTTCCAAAACCTTCATCATAATGCGGTGTTGGATCTTGTCGAATGCTTTTTCTGCATCTATTGAGATAACCATGTGGTTCTTATTCTTGCTCTTGTTGATGTGATGAATAATATCAATTGATTTGTATATATTGAACCAGCTTTGCATCCCTGAAATGAATCCTGTTTGATCATGGTGTATGATTTTTTGGATGAATTGTTGAAGTCGATTGGCCAAAATTTTGTTGAGAAGTTTTGCATCAATGTTCATCAAAGAAATGGGTCTATAGTTCTCTTTCTTTGATGAATCCCTGCCTGGTTGAATTTCTTTTATTCTTAAATCTTTTCTGAAATTTTTTGTACAAGCAATTCATAGACAATATCCATAAGATTATTTGTAAACAAACAAACAACACCTTACATTCAATATATTCTTAAGTTAGTTAAAGCTAGGTCCCAGTGACCTCAACTTGTAATCCTAGATAGTCAGGAGGCTGAGATTTGAGGACTCCAGTTCCAAGCCAAACTAGCAAATAAATCCAAGAGATTCTTCTTCTTCAATTAAACTGAAAAAGCCAAAAGTGAGTCTACCTTGAGTGAAAAGGTTAAGAAACAAACTGGCTTCAGGTGGCTCGTGCTTGTAATCTTAGCTACTCAGAAGGCTGGGATATGAGGTTTATGGTTCAAAGCCAGCCATGGTAGAAAACATTCCATGAGGCTCTTATCTCTGATAAACTACTCAGAAAAAGCCAGAAGTGGCGCTGTGGCTCAAGTGGTCAAGCGCTAGCCTAGAGCACAAAGAAGCTCAGAGACAGTGCCCAGGCCCTGAGTTCAATCCCTAGGACAAGTGAAAAAAAAAAGCTACAAAGCAGTGAAGAGACAGTGCACAAGTCTTTAGTTAAAGCCTCCAAAGTAGAACACACAACACACCACACACACCACACACATACAGACAAAATTAAAGTGAATCATATTAGTGTTCCTTATAAGATCAAAATGTCTCTAGAAAACCAAGATAGATCAGAAAACTTATTTTCTGAAAAAAATCCAGCATCTAGATTTTCCAACTTCAGTTCTTCAATAGGTAAAAGTTTATACTTAGAATTCCTGAACTCATATTCTAGATTTAGAAGTTTTCATTTGGCAAGTTTGAAGTAAATAGTCTGTCAATCCCTAATAATAAAAGAAAACTCTAAAAAGACATTATCTAGATACATGTTTTATGATGCATATTGACAATCATGAGCACACATTTACAATGGTAGGTAGCATCCATAAAATATTAAAGGTTCATGCATTCTGAAGTACTAGGAGTAGGAATTCATCTCTCCAATAGTGGTTATTCCTCAGGAGTCTGAGATCTCAGAATCACCATTCACAGCCAGCCCTGGCAGCAAAACCTGTGAGACTCTTATCTCCCATAAACCACCAAAAATCCAGACATGGAAATGTGGCTTAAGTGATAGAGAGCTAGCTATGAGCAAAAACAGCTCAGATGTGGGAATCGATCTACATGCCCCCACATACACCAAAATAAATCACAAAATGAACTGACTATTCTTTTTTGAGATTCAAAATTGTCTCAAAGTTATTTTTACATTTTTTGTGTGTGTACCTTTGCTAGGTTGTAAGTTCACATGGTTAGGTAAGCAATCATTAAGCAATATTCCATGATTAGTAACACAATCCTTCTCTGTTTTCCTTGGTTCCCAGGGCTCACCTGGAGAACGTGGATCAGCTGGCACTGCAGGACCCATTGGGTTGCCTGGGAGACCAGGACCCCAAGGCCCCCCGGGCCCAGCTGGAGAAAAAGGTGCACCAGTAAGTAATGCGTAGGAGAAAATTCTATATGACTGCCCTGCACAGGTTATTACATTTTATTCAGGAATATTAGCTCCTCATACCTCACTGCCTTCTCTCTGAGTATGTGCCTGGGTTATAAAAAAAAGAAAACCAACTCCTTTTATATTTATAATAAAGTTTCAAATTCAATTAAATGAGGTGACATTTTTGCACACTTTATGAGACCCTAATATCTGGGTGGGAGTCTAGCATTATTAATGTAAAAGGCTTCTCTTTTTGCTCCTTTTTTAGAAAGAAAATTGGGAGTTTTGATTAAAACCATACCTTCCTGCTTCCTCTAATACCTTCCTCTAATACAGTGTCTGTTTAAGCTCATAAATGAGTCCGGAAGAAAGGAACTGCTTTTTCCTGTAGTTTGAACTTTGTTCTCAAGTGACCCAGAAAACATCCAACCAATTATTTCATGATGTTCTTATGAGATTTTAAACTGCTATATTTCAATGATTTGGGGCTTTATTCACCAAGTTGACAGGGTGTGTTTTTTGGAAGTGAAGCGGGGAAGTCCCTTTAATTTTTGTTTGTGCCTTTGATTCAATGGTGGTCATTTAATTTTTTAAAAGCAATCTCTCGTCCTCCAAGATAAAAACAGAAACTGATTCAATACAAAGCAGATTAAAAAAGTGCTGTCTATCATATACAAAAATGTAAGCTCAATACTTTTGTAAAAATGATAAAAATTGAAATCATTTTGGGATGTGGAAAGAGAAAGAGAAAGAGATAGGGGTTGAAGTTGGAATATATACATATATAGTAAATGTATATATACATATATATTCATTAAATATATATAGTAAATATGTGTAGAAAAGGAACAGATTCCTCCAATTTGAAACTAGTATAAGCAAACAATTTTTTTTCAAATATATGACTTGATTGAGCAGTGTTTAGTTCTGCAGATACATTGAGTTCATTGTCTGTGTATTTTCTCTCAATATTCTGTGACAGTATTCTGATGGGTCTGGCTTTGTGTTACTATTACAGAATACAAGAGATTGGATATTTTTAATTGGAGACTACTAAGTCTAAAATCAAATGGCCTTGTCTTGTCAGAGCCACTCATGGCAAGGAGAAATTGAGAGATAGCCTGAGAGGTGGATGAATGTAAAATCTTCCTAAATATGCATTCTGAATTTTGCTTTCTCTGACTGTCTTGTGCTATAAAAATGTCATGCAATTATCAGCAAATGTAGGCTTCTATGAGGAAAAGGATTAGATGATGAGCACATGGAACTCAAGATGATTGTCTGCTTACCTGACCTTCAAGGTTCTTGGAAAAAGTGGCAAACCTGAACCAAAATTATCCACATGACTAACTCATTTCAATGCAGAAGGTCTAGTCAAAATCCTTAAATTATCAGTCAAATTACATACTCTTGAATGTAGCTCTGTATAAAGGAGCTAAAACTTACTACCAATTACTACATTGACTGATAGAAATATTTAGTAAAGAGAATGAATATTTCTTTCTTCCTGAGAGGGATTCCTGAGTCCTCATTAATTTTACAGATCAAAGTTTCAGGAAAATCAGATTTGAAAGGAAGAATTTAGTTGGTGCCAGTGGCTCATGCCTATAATCCTAGCTACTCAGAAGCTGAGATCTGAGGATAATGGTTTGAAGCCAGCCAGAACATGAAAGTCTGTGCGATACCATCAATTAACCAGCAAAAAGCCAGAAGCGGTAGTATGGCTCAGTTGGTAGGGCACCTGCCTCAAGCTTAAAAGCTACACGAGAGTGTTCAAGTTCTACTACTGCTCACCCCAGAATTAAATAAAAAAAGATAAAATTCCTGAAGAATTCACTAAAGGACAATGTACATATTTCTTCAGCTATTATTTGCTATTTGAAATGCAGTGTTAGACTACTTTTTTTCATTTACATATGAAAACCAAAACATATCCACATTCCCACCTAAACTGCAGTTTAAACATGTAGCAAATAGTTAATGGAAAAGTTTTTACAGCAAATTGATGATCTTTGGGTTCTCAATACAGGGAGAGAAAGGTCCTCAAGGCCCTGCAGGAAGAGATGGGGTCCAAGGCCCTGTGGGTCTCCCTGGGCCAGCTGGCCCTGCCGGCTCCCCGGGAGAAGATGGAGATAAGGTTCGTGTTCATTATTCATATTACATCCTTCAAGAAAATGCAGTTCTTCTTTCCCATGAATTTTGTAATTAATTTTCCTAAAATTAGATGGAAAGTAGAATGTTTCCTTTTTCAAAGTTTTCTGTAACTCCTATATATTCGAAAGTTTCTGTTTAGTTGTTAGGAGTTGACTATGTTTCCATAGATAGGATATAAATGGAAAAAGACAGTTCAGTGGCTGGTATGACACACTAGAGATTAACTTAAATTCTTTCCTACACAGGGTGAAATTGGTGAACCAGGACAGAAAGGCAGCAAGGGTGACAAAGGAGAGAATGTAAGTTTCCTCCTTAGGAGGCTTGGTTCATTTAACATCTTTTGTTATTTTCCATGGCAAACCTTGTAGTCCTTCGGTTCCTAGTCAAGTATTATAACATCACCTCTGTGATTACATAATCTGTAGCAGTGTGTACATCTATGAGGCTTTCTAGTTGTGTGATGAAATATAGTATGATGTTGGTAGATTGCTGCTTACCCATAGCTCCACTACAACAAATTAATATGATATGAAATAGGCTACTTTTTCAGATGATTTTGAGAAATAATGTACATGTGTATGCCCAAGGAATTATCACTATTTTGATGTACATGTGTATAGTGTGTATTTTAACCTGGGAAAAAATCTGTTCCTAGCCACTAGAAATAGTTACTTTGGAAATTTTCCTTAACAGATCATGGCTCTATCAAAATGATTTCTGATTTTCAGTTAATTCATATAGTTAGGACTTTTTGCTTCACTGTTAAACAGGTACTATCCTTGTCTATGTATATTTTTAAAAATTTTCCCTCCCTTTTAGATTAAATTATATGCTGTTATCTGGTACACTTTACCACTTTCTAATGAATTTATGCTCTTTAAAGAAGTAGAAATATTTTGTTCTTTAGATTTTTCATTCCCTTTCTGTGTTTGCACATGTTAATATGTGTATGCACATTAATTCACATATTAGTATGCACATATTACTGTCTTCCACTTACGTTTTATGCAAGATAGAAATTTACATTTGAGCACTTGCAGTCTAATAGCCTACTATAATTATTTCCTGAGATCTATCTGTCATCTCATGCTATTAGAGTTGAAGTTACTGTTTATTATTAATTAATTAATTAATTTAGTGCCAGTCCTGGGGCTTGAACTAGCTCCTCAGTACTGTCCTCTTCACTTTTCCAAGGATGGTGCTCTACCATCTGAGCAACAGCTCCACTTCTGGCTATTTGGTGGTTATCTCAGGTTTGTCAGCCGTAGATAGCTTCAAATCTCAATGTTTAGATCTTAGCCTCCAGAATAATGAGAATTAAAGGCAGGAGCTACTCACACCTAGTAAGTGCATTTGTAAATGCCACACTTTGTATAAAAGATTTGCAAGAACTGATTGTGTTCTGACTGAAATAATGACCCCCAAATCCTACAAATCCTACAAAATTATTTTCTTTCTAACTGAAGAATAGCATCAAGTACAAACCACCTATAAACCATTACAATATTTAACCCATAATAGGCTCTTCTGTTACTTTTTCCCAATCTGTGGGACAAAACTTAAGCTAATAAATAGCAACAGTGCCGGGCGCTGGTGGCTCACGCCTGTAATCCTAGCTACTCAGGAGGCTGAGATCTGAGGATCGCAGTTCAAAGCCAGCCTGGGCAGGAGAGACCTTGAGACTACTATCTCCAATAAAACCACCAGAAAACCGGAAGTGGCACTGTAGCTCAAGTGGTAGAGCGCTCGCCTTGAGCTGAAGAGCTGAAGGACAGTGCCCAGGCCCAGAGTTCAAGCCCCACGACCAACAAAAAATAAATAAATAAATAAATAAATAGCAACAGTGATGTCTGGCTTTATGCAGCAAAATCAGGACAAGAAACTGTTCAAGAAGCTAGCTGCTTGTGGCTGGTGAAGTTACTCCTAGACATAAATTCATACATTCTGTTTCAGCAAATAACATACTCAAATTTTTGTTTAGCTACCTTCATAATAGAGAAATGCTATTTGTCTAGAGTCTTGTATGCACTAGGCAGAGTCATGTTTGCAAAACTTTGTTTCTTACAACCTACTCCTGAGTAGGATTGGGTGACTGTCATTGAAGTCATCAGTTCTCAAATGTTTTTGCCTCCAGACTCTTATCTCAAAACAGTTCCTCTTTTCTGTACTTGCTGATACTGTCTTAGCAGAGTAATCAACAAAAGCCAAACCAGTACACCAAAGCAGGAACTGTGAAGCACACCAATTTGATAGAATAGACAGTTTTTCTCAGGACAGTGCTGATATTGTAGTTGCTATTATATATAGTTGGTGCTAGGAAGGTAGTCCTATTAAGCATTAATTCCGTAGCTTTAGTGCTGATGTCTATGTGGCCTTAAAGATGAAGTCTTAGAGCTGTGATGGGAAGCTCTGAATATGCAGAAACCTGAAAGGTCTCTATGTACTCCTTGATATTCCGTAGACACCTGCTTTAAAAAGTCTTCACCTAAACAGGAAGCTATCATGAAGCACACTGCAATCCAATGACTATTATTTCTTTAATGCCTGGAATTTTTTTTTATAGAGCTTGACCAGGGATTAATAAATTTCTCAAAATAAGGCATTCTCTACACATTAAACATGACACTAAATTTATATATTAAAGAACTTCCTAACTTTCATATGTTTTACCTTTTTCTGTATAGATGACTTAGAATCTTGAGGCTCAGTTAGACATACTAGACAGATACATTTTTCATGTGCTTTCTCAGATTCACACGTATATCATTAGCAAACCTGAGATTCTGAAAATTTTCACACGTGAATCTTCAAATTAGTATTGGCATACAAATGCATTTCTAGGTATGTACATTGGATGAGTATGTTTTCAGCCAGTGTCCATTGTAAAGGTTTTCCAGCTACAGAAGATTTCTAGTTAATGTTTCTCTTCTCCCAAAGGAAAGTACAGATGTTTAATAGGTTGTGATGAGACAAAGGGTTGTTTTATTTTGTTGAGACCTGTTATGGCCTTGCTTATAAAATCACTGCTATTTATCATACCACAGGGCCCACCTGGTCCCCCAGGGCTTCAAGGACCTGTTGGAGCCCCTGGAATTGCTGTAAGTATTCATTCTGCTGAGTTCCACAAAGGAAAATCCTTATAGCTTCTTGAATAAATAAGTCATCATATAGCATGTACATATTTTGTAGTTGTTGTTTCATTTTACATGCTTACCATACCACTGAATCCTTTTTAAATGATTTAATAGAACCAAACAGATCTTTATTAAAGTAAAAACAAAAACATTATTAAAGCGAAACCTAAAACATTATGTCTGAAGTTGAAGAACACAATCGTTTGAACAAAAATGCCAAATTAACTTTGAACAACTTCACTTGGCTTACAAATCAAAATCAACCATGTTCCAGGACCAAAGAATATTTTGAGAGCAAACAATGATAGAATTCGCAGCAGATGATAGAAATTCAGTCTACATTGTAATTGACTTTTTCAGGCAGATTGGCTTTGAATACACTAAAAATGCCACATTTTTTTATCATAGCTTATCATAATGGCTTTTCCATATGTGATAACTTTCCTTACTATTCTTTAGGGAGGTGATGGCGAACCAGGTCCTAGAGGCCAGCAGGGCATGTTCGGACAAAAGGGTGATGAGGGAGCCCGAGGTTTCCCAGGTCCCCCTGGTCCCATAGGCCTTCAGGTAAGATGCTCTTCACACAGTTGGCTTGACCATTTTCATACAATCCTCATACCTGGTTTCCTCTTGGTAGTAAAACATAGCATTTATATCCTTTGTATATACGTAACCATAATGATTACTATAAATATTCATATACATATCATACATTTTAAGTATATATATGTATATGTATGATATATATATATATGTGTGTGTGTGTGTGTGTGTGTGTATACAATATCTATAACTTGTTCCTGATTTTAAATCAAGTATTATTAATTTCTCTGAACATGTGTCAGCCACAGATTTGTTTCTAAGGTGTATTTAATGTCTGTCTTCCTATTTTATTTCAAAAATGAATGACAAACTTGTGGTCCTTGATAATGAAAAGTAAGATATTTGGAATACATCAGAAGCAGTTAGTACTTAAGAAGACATAACAAAATTTGAAAACATGTGGAGGAATGGCAAACTCAGAACAGCAGCTATTCACCAGTAATAGGGAAAACTGTTTTTGGCTAACAGTAAATTGATGGTTGAAAATAACTTGCTATTAAAAAGAGTTAATTTACATTTTATAGAGGTGGTTTGAGAAAGGAAATATTAAATACTACAGGCTGGGAAAGTTTCATTCAAATAGGCCTGGACACAGGCAGTCCATTGCACTGGGGCCAGTTATCTATGTTATCTTTAGATTGTTGAATAAAGGGGTTTCAACTCAATATGATTATTTTGAGTACAAGGCATCTTGATCAATGCCCTCTCATCCCTCATGCTCTCCTCCCCTATCTTTTCCAACCATACCCAGCCACTCAAGTTACCTGGTTGACATTTTATTCTTCTGCATGGTTTCCTCTGGACTTGATGTCTTCTGATTCCTACAGACTCAGAAAACATCTGGATTTTTCCCTTCCATCTGGCTATTCTGTGCCTACCCAGTGATTCTCTGAAAGACTAAAACAAACATAATGCACTATAATGCCAATTATGTATTTTAACATTTATGTAGTATCTGGATATTATTTATGCCACATTAGCAATTACTAACAATTTTACAAATGGTCCATTAAGCAATCTCATGCACTGCCCCTAAAAATGTGTGAGATCCTTGTTTTTACAAGGCTAGAGCCATTTGCAAGAGATTAAAACAAATGAATGCTTTAAAACCACTGCCATTTGCAGTCCCTGATTACCTGATTACAGGTATACAAAGAAGGGATAGGGTCACTTTTACAGATCACATAGAAAAAAGAAGAGGAAATACAGACAGTTATGCACAGGGAAGACCAAGTGAGGCATGAAAATGAATGAATAAATAAGTAAAATGACTTTCTCATGAAGACAGAGCCAGGAAGTTAAGCCTGCTAGGAGTTCGCGTTCCAATACAGGTCATCACACACAGCAATTTCCATGTGATTAGATATAAAGGAAACAGAATTCGAGTAGCAGAAGAAATAGAATACCATAGGCTTCATGATCTTGTGAATCTTTATGATTCCAAGAAAGAACAGGTCAAAAATTTTCACCTTGCAACTGTATTGGAATATTTATTTTTCAGAAAAGTTTTGCTTTTTTATTTTTTATATTTTTATTGTAAAGATACTGTACAGAGGAGTTACAGTTACATGAGTAAGGTTATAAGTACATTTCCTATGGAGCATCCTACCCACTCCTTTGTTTTTCCCTTACTATCCCTTTCCTTCTCACTTCCCCAACTCCTCCCTCCCCCCACACTAACGTTGTAAAGTTCATTGTCAACATAGCTTCTTGTATGTCTCATTGTTACAATGGGTCAACCTGTTGCTTACTTTTAAAATGGCACTGTTCAGCGGGGCTGCGAAGATGGCTCAGTGGTAGAGTGCTTGCCTTGCATGCATGAGGCCCTGGGTTTGATTCCTCAGCACCACATAAGCAGAAAAAGCCGGAAGTGTCACTGTGGCTCAAGTGGTAGAGCGATAACCTTGAGCTGAAGAGCTGAGGGACAGTGCCCAGACCCAGAAGTCAGGCCCCACAACCGGCAAGAAAAATAAAATAAAATGGCACTGTTCAAAGTGGATGGCAGCAGAATTTTCAGAAGAGTTGTGCCATGGCTACATAGATTGAATAGTTAGGTCTTCATAAATTTCAAGATACATGTATGTATTTACTTATTGTCATCTTAATATAACAATACAAGATTTCAATTAATTTACAGATATGCCTCCCCATGGTTGGCTTTACTTTTTGAGATGGATCCAAATTAACCTTTGCCTAGAGTCTCCTCAAACCATAATTCTGCCAATCTGTACCTCAAGTATTTAGGATCGCTGACATGCCTCACTCACTTTTTTAATTACAAGAACTTTCCTTCTACTTTCTTAGGGTCTTCCAGGCCCACCTGGTGAGAAAGGAGAAAATGGTGACGTTGGCCCCATGGTAAGTGGTATTTCTAGTGTTTGATGGATACGGTTCATTTCCACACTGCTCACATCTTCCTGAGACACTATCAATATGGCTAAATGGTCCAAGGTTTAGGATGGTTTTTGTATTGGCCCTCTCATTTTTAACCTCACTCAATCTCTGTGTGTGGTCATTAAATATTGAAAATATTTATATATGTTTATCATTTCTGAATATGTTATATACATATGAAAACACATATATGCTACAAAAAGCACAAAAAAGCTACTTTTACTTCTCCCATTGCGCTTTCTTAATCATTTGCCACTGTCCAGTGTTCAACCTTTAGCTTTGGATTTTTATGAGAAGAGATATAAGAATCAATGATCTCCATCAAGATTTGCAAAATTAGCAAGTGTTGGTAGAGCATAAAAAGAATTTTGTAGTGCCTCAGGCCTATAATCATAGCTATTCAGGAGACTGAGATCTGAGGATTGCAGTTTTAAAGCCAGCCCGAACAGGATAGTCCATGAGATTCTTATCTTCAAATAACCACCAAGAAGCTGGAAGTAGAGCTGTATCTCAAGTGAAAAAGGAATAGTCTTTGGCATAAAAGCTTAGGAACAGTGCTCAAGCCCTGATTTCACACACACACAAAGAAAACAAATTACAAATTTTCTTGTGAGTACATTGAGTCTTATAATAACAATAGGCTTTCTTGCCCCCGCTTTTTTGAAATGCAAATTTCCATGGTGTATAACACAATGTTGTCTCTGTCAAGATTGGCTTTCACATTGATACGCTTCATAGACTATGAATTCACAGTCTTAACTGCTTTTATTTTTCTTCCACACAGAATAAAGATCCTAGACATGTATTTCAGTGTACTCATTACCTTACTCATGTAACTGTTCCCCCTCTGTACAACATCTTTACAATAAAATGAAATTTAAAAAACATTAAAAATGAAATGTATTTCAGTTATGTCTTTGTAATCTTTTTTATCTTTCATAGGGTCCACCTGGTCCTCCTGGCCCAAGAGGCCCTCAAGGCCCTAATGGAGCTGATGTAAGAAATATACTAATCATTTTTGAATGCTTTAAGTATTGGTATTTATAAAGGACAGATCTTTTCTGAGGTGTGGTAAGAAGGGGATGAGGACTGGAGGATTACCTCTTCACCCCGCTTCATTTTATAGGGTTCTGCATGCTTTGTAAGCAACTAGTCACACAAGCATAGTCAGGTTTCATAGTCAGAATAGCGATATTACTTGTGTTGTTTGGATTATAGTTGATCACGTTGTTCTGAGCAACTCTCTTACTGTGGGCCTTGCATGGAGTAACTATTTAATAACAGTTGCTGAATTCTTTCAGATTTAAGCTGCATCTTTGATAGTGACATGAAGATATGGTTTATAATTGGTTGAACTGTGCAGGCCTTGGTCTACATTCTGAACTTCTTTCACGTATGCATCTCTATAAAAGCTTTAATCCAAAAGCTTTGCCTTTTGTATTTGCAGTGTAGAAAACATGTTAGGGTAGTATGTAACTAACTGGACTTCTTATCAGTTTGGAGGATTTGCTATTGTTTAAGAAGATATTCTCCCAGTCTGAAATTAATCTAGTGTTTTAGAGTTTGGAAATGCAAACCATTAAGGGATTTCTAGGTTGAGTGACTTCTCACTTCATGTTTGGATAATAATGAATGAGTCTGTGCCACTATCTCTTTTGGCTTGGCTTTCATGTCTGCATTTAAATTCTAGAGGTCAGAACTCAATCAACCATCCTAGGAATAGTTGAATTAAAAAGAGCTTTTTGGTATAATTTCCTTGAAGTAATTATAAGGCTGACAGTTTTTAAGTTAATTTTTTACATAAATTATGTAATTCTTAGATGCAGTCACATTGTTGATCCATTATAAATTCAAATCCTGTGCCCTGGACCTGACTTTCATTGGCAGAGAAATGGAATTTATGGTCCATGTAACATCCGGAGCCTTGCAAGAAACTGGTGTTTTATGCTCAAAATTCTAGTGAATTTGAAAGGCAATGCAATCAAATATTGACCATCAGTAAATTTGTGAACACAATAATTCATGGGTTTTATACCATTTCGCAAACTGCATACTAATCTCACATATATTTGTATTTGAAAAATGAACTAGGTATACATTCATGAACTCAACTATTTCACTATAGAAATAAGGATAATTTTGTTGTATTTTCTACACTGCAGGGACCACAAGGACCTTCAGGATCTGTTGGCTCAGTTGGTGGTGTTGGGCAAAAGGTAAGGAACTTAATGATAATACAATTTGAAATATCAAGAAGGGCTTTTGATAATATTAGGGCACTTTTTTTTGCTTCTAATATTAGTGTGGTTCTAAGAATCTTACATATGCTTGTAAGACTCACATCTCATCCATTCCATTGTTTACACTAACTAAAGTTGAAATGATTTGAATGTACTGTACTGAATGGTATGTGTGGGCTACTTTTTAAGCAATGCATCTCCTTCATGAGGACGCTAACATCATTATGTGCTTTTGAAAGTTAGAAAGTTGAGATTTCGACTTTGAGTCATCTCATCAAAATTTAATATTTATCATTAGAATGTGACTACATGAGCGTCCATTCCAAACCACCAATGTCTGAGAACAGAGTGCCTCTCAGTACTAATACTCAGTAAAGAAAAATAGATCAATTAATATAACTGACTTAAAGGGGAAAAAGAGTTCTCCACATCTTAGAACAATGGACCATTGATTTGTGTCATGGTTTGAGTTATATTTCCATTACCAATATTACCACTTGTCTTTGGCACTTCTAAAAGTACTTGGCATGGACCATAGCAACTGACTTGGAATCTCTTTCTTTTCTGGTAAGCATGATTTCATTCAGAAAAATCTGGTCTTCCTCTCATGGAAATGTCAAAATGATTCACTGATTGCTTATTTATGCATCATGCTCACGTCTTAATGGAATTTTCAAGAAAGCCATCATTGATACTTGCTTGATTTAAAAACTAAATGGACAGTTTTGAAGGAGTGAAGAATTCTTAACTGCCATATCATATAACATTAAGATATGAAAAACCAAGTTTTTTTCTGAATTTACTAAGTACTAAAGGATATCAATGGTACAGATTTATCCAACTTTCTTAAAAGTGACTTTGTTTTTTGTTCTCAATTCTTTTTAGTGTATTTTATCATGATGTTAAATTCATTTATTTTATTTTTATTTTATTTTACTTTTGCCAGTCCTGAGGATTGAATTCAGGATCTGGGCTCTGAGCTTCTTTTGATCAAGGCTTTTGATCAAGGCTAATGCTCTACCCATTGAGTCACAGTTCCACTTCTGACTTGCTGAAGGTTAGTTGGAGAAAAGATTCTCACAGATGTGAACATGATCCTCAGATGTCAGCCTCCTGTATTGCTGTATTACTCAGGCCTGAGCCACCAACACCCAGCTAACTTCATTGATTTTAATTAAAGAATTTAACCTTCAGAAAATACAATATATTATTTTGTTGTTAATTTAGGCTTAATCATATTCACATTATTATAATTCAGCTTATATGATTATTCAAACTAGCTTCTTAATTATTAAATTGGAAAATATTGAGAATTTCATGTTCTTGGTGGGTAAAGTATAGATCCTTTGGCACTCTCAATTTTTATTATTTTAAATGGGAGGTTGGGTCTTGAAACTGTTCTGGTATATGGGAGTAGGATTAAGATCATTTTTCACGGCGCTCAGCTGTCTAAAGAAGAATGGCACAGGTGACAACGTTAAGTAGGTCTTTGCGGATACAGCTGTTTCAGCAAAGCAAGGCAACCTCGCACCCTTCCCTCTTCCCTTCTTCAGCGCCTCTTGGCTCCAACTCTGTCTAGACAGTTGTGAGAAATAGTCTATTTTAGTAGCTGTCTCAGCGCATTTTACTCATCTCTAAAGACTCTGAATGTAGAGGGAGTAGTTTTAAGTACTTCCTTTGCTTATTTTTATGCTCTTGCTTCTGCGATACTTGAAGAAGACTTTGATGCCAGGTGTCTGGAGTTTGAGGGAAGTTCTATTTAGTTTCATTCTGGTTAAAACCTGGTTTAGTGACACTATCCTCACTTTGTATCTTAGGAAAAAGATTCATTCACATGGGTGATTTTAACTCCTACATCCTTAAAAGTCCTGTCTCAAATTTGTTACATGACACAACACGGTTTTAATTTACTCTTCTATTTACAATTTTCCATGTCACAGAAAACAGGATATAATCAGGCCTTGAATCATATATTTTTAAATATCTGGGGAGGCTGAGCATGGTAAGGCTGCCTATAATCCTGGTAGGTGATAGACACAGGGTTATTTTGTCTAAGGGCAGCCCAGGCAAAAGTCATGAAACACCATCTGAAGAATAACTACAACAAAAAGAGTTGGGTACAGAGTACTTGCCCAATATGTACAAGGTCCTGAGTTCAAATCTCAGTACTTCTAAACAACAATATGAGTCTGAGGTAGTATAATATTTGCTACAGATTATGCAGATTTCTGATATCTCCTTTGGTTTTCATTAAATGTTTCAATTCCTATTTTGGAATTGACACTTTACTAAAATAGAAGCTTTTAGTTATACTTTATTCCCAGATATTCAATTTCTTTCAATGTAGTGTAAATTTTCTCTAGCTGGCATCTGCACTTCAAGTTTCTTGAATCAAGCATATCAACACCTTTGTTGAATATTCACTCCATGGTTATAATTCTAGACAAAATTATTTACTGCTGCATCTAAAAGAAACTTTACCTAATCAAGCATATTAGATAATGACATAAATTTAAATAATTGGTGAGTAGTGAGGACGTTACAATCTTGTGTATCACCTACATACCAGTACACCATCATATGATCAATCTGGCATTATTGTTCTTAAGAATGAGCTGAGGCTAATTGTTCATGCCTATAATTCGAGCCTCTCAAGAGCTTGAGATCTGAGAAAACTCTATATGAGATTCTTATCTCAATTAACTATCAAAAAGCCAGGAGTGGGGGTGTGGTTCAAGTGGTAGAGTACTAAGCTTGAGCAAAAATGTTCAGAGATAACTCCCAGTCCCTGAATTCAAGACCAAGGGTCTGCCCTCAAAAAAAATAAAAAGAATATGTAATGCATAATCTCCTTGTTTCTGTAAACATAGTCTTAATGAACATAATATAATCTTGTTTCATTGTTTTATTTACTTGTACTTATGCCCTACCTAGCTTCAAAAGATTTGACACAATGGATATTTTAGGGAACATTAATATTGTTTTCAATTATTACTATTTATATTGTGAATGTTTTTTTCTAATATACATAATGGTAGTTTTTCCAAGTCCTTTATGAGAAAAGGGCCTTTATATATTGTTCTTCATTTTAAAAATATTTCTTCATTTTTAAAATATTTAGTGCTCATTTTGTTCTTTTTTCTAAATATTTTACATAAGTTATGATGCTAGAGAAAATAATTGCAAATCATGATGTATTAATCATAAGGTATTAACAATCAAAACATGCAAAGAATATCTACAACTCAAAAACAACAAAATGCAATTTTTAAAAATAAGCCAAAGAACAGACATTTCTTCAATGATAGACGAGAGATCATGGAAAGCCATAAAAGGATAATTGACTCAACAATTAAGTTTTTGATAAACTTAAATCAAGCCACAAAGAAGTACCATCCCAGGGCTGGGAAAGTGGCTCAGTGGCAGAGCGCTTGCCTTGCATGCATGAGGCCCTGGGTTCGATTCCTCAGCAACACATAAGCAAAAAGAAAAAAGCCGGAAGTGGCACTGTGGCTCAAGCAGTAGAGTGCTAGCCTTGAGCTGAAGAGCTGAGGGACAGCGCCCAGGCCCAGAGTTCAGGCCCCACAAACAGACCCCCCCAAAAAAAAGAAGTGTCATACCATACCAACTAGAATGATCAATACTGAAATACAAACACAAAACAACATCCATTGGGAAGATGTGGAGAAATTCAAGCTCACACATTGCTGTGAGCATGTAATATGGTGAGACTTTGTAGTAAACAAAGTTCATTCTTAAATTGTGACTGTTTTTTAAAACATACCTCTTCACCATCTACCCTTAATTTGAAGATATCAAAGTGATATATTAAGCATATAGCTTTAACTTAGGATTTGCAAGATGAAGAACAACCATTTAGAGACTGCCTAAAAATATTTAATATTTCTGCCTTTAATTTTAACTTTCTGTTAAAATACCATGAAATCGTATTGTACATAGAAAATACTTTGTACATATTCAGTAAATTCCCTGTATTTCTAAATAATTTATGGACTTTACATATAAAATATGTAGTTGATAGTTGATTTGAACGGCAAACTAGTTATTTCAAATATGTGAATAATGGCTTATAAAATGTTACTTATAGTTCATTCCATCATCTGAGATGGCTGAATGATTACTTTCTTTATAAATAATGTAATTGTAACATTTTACTCATAAATTTCTACACAAAAATATTGGAAATATTTCCAATTTATCTAGTGAGAGGCCAAAATTCATACACAATATTACTACTAATAAATTCCTGGAAAGTCTTCTGACATGATATAGATAATGTAAGGATTTAAAATGTGATTAATTATTCTCAAAGAACAAGTAGTTTTATATACAAAATTGTCCATACAAGCAAGTTTATATTTAATATAGTAAAGTTCAAATCCCAATTTAGGAGAAATTTGGGATGGGAATATTAGAAATGCTGGAGTTTTAAAAAAATTTCAGAAAATTCAGTCCTTGATTTTTGAGATTGCTAGGGTCACCAATTCTAGAATTTCCAGTCCCATAGTATTGGGAAGAAATGCAAAATGTTGTATTGCTTGAACTCACTAAAAGGTCCTTTGAGAAAGTTACAATTTTATACATTCCTAAATTTGAGGCATTAAAATTGGACTTTTTTCACTAAGACCTTTTAATCTAGGAGATTCCTAATTAGTCAGCTGACCTAAAAATTAACCATTGCTATCTAAACAAAGAAATCATAAGAAGCTATCAAATATATAACATACATTACTCAAATTGCCTAATTTTAATTTTCATCTAAGCACCTTTTAGATCTCATATTATTTTCTCTATATCCTATATATTTCTACTAAGCACATTCTACAGAAATATCAATACACTAGCAAATTGTTTGCTCATTTAAAATTTATATTTTTATGAAAACAAGCGCTTGGGCTCTCTCTCTGCTCTCTCTGCTCTTTTCTAGCTCTTTTCTCTCTCTTTCCTTTCTTTCCCAGCTCTGGCTCTTTCCCAGGCCTTTCCCAGCCATGTGGAGTGCCAACCTTGCCTGGTCCCAGCAAGTCTACTGAATAAACCTACCCCTCATCTGAAAAAAAAAAAAGAAAGAAAACAAGCGCTTGGGAGGTTTGAGCAGTACACTTGGTTATAATATGAATTTCTATACCATACCAAGTACATTGTTAGGAAACAGGCAGGCATGTAGTATTATAATGGTATGGTGCTAACATGGTTTAATGGGAAGAGCACTGATTAATCTGCAAGAAATGTGGCTTCCTCCTGTCTAGTTCTATCTCCTCACTTGAGAAACAGAAGTACATTGTTGTGAACAAGGCAATAAAGTTCCTTTGCTTACTCAACTTGAACAGTATACCAATGGATAGTATGGCCAGAGGTGAAGGAAGCATTTCAGATGCAACTTATCATTGTTATGTTCTAAGCTTCACTTGATTTATTTATTTTTTTCTCCTTTGTAGGGTGAACCTGGAGAAGCAGGAAACCCCGGACCTCCTGGTGAAGCAGGTTCTGGCGTAAGTGCTGTCTTGGTGTCAGTATGGAATGGCAGTTGTTACAAAGAGTACCCTTCAGACACTTGAAGTTGTAACTTACTACCTAGTTGTAACTTCGTTTTATATTCTCCTTTTCCCACCCACTAAAAGTATTCACAAGTGCAAGTGCAGAATCTTCATATTTAATAACTGTGCATTTGTTCTGTATATCTTGATTCACATGTAGTTGAAAAAAAAGATCACATTTGTACCAAAAACTATAAACATTAAAGCATTAAAAACTGTAAGGTGTTTACCATTTGCTTTCTCACTGGTGGGCTCTACTTTTTGTATTGAATTTATTTGCTGCATCAAATTGATGACTTCTTTCAGGATGGCTTGTTATAACATAAATGGGTTTAAACAAGGGGTGGGTTTTCTAACCCCCTCCCAAACCCCAGGAAACACTTGACCATACCTAGGGACATTTTTGATTGGCATACTTGGAGATGTGGTGGCTATTGGCATTAAGTGAATTTAGATTGGGCATACTTGGAGATATATAACAGATTCTTACCACAAAGAATTGGTTGGCATAATGTGTACTAACATTAAACACGTAGACTCAAGGACTAAGTTGCATAAGATCGAGAGTTCCTACCTTAGTGCTACCAATATAGTGAGAGAGAGGTAATGTGGGGAGCATGGGTTCGCAAGCTTTTAAAGTAACTTCTGCGCTCATGTGCACTGTAGGGTCCAAAAGGAGAAAGAGGAGAAAAGGGAGAAGCTGGCCCACCAGGTGCTGCTGGACCTCCAGGTGCTAAAGGGCCACCGGGTGACGATGGTCCCAAGGGAAACCCGGTGAGTTGTGTCCCCTTTCATGAGGCATTCACGCTGAACTCACTTTGAAGCATTTTTCTGAGAAGAGTAGACATTTGAGACTCTGGCTTCTATTTGCTGACATGGACGTTTTATCCTTTTCTATAGTCACAACCATTATTAATTGATTTCACTTGCAAGAAATGTTCCTTCTCGGGAGAACAAATATGCTCACCCAAGCTTTTTAATGCCTGATATTTCAAGATATGTTAACATTATTAAGAAAATCACTTTGCACTTAATTATTTTCCTCTAACAAACCTCATTCTAGGGTCCTGTTGGTTTTCCTGGAGACCCTGGCCCTCCTGGGGAGCCCGGCCCTGCAGTAAGTATCATGTAAAAAAGAAAGGGATCAACCTGCTGCTCCTTTTTGATTCTGGCTAGGGTTAATAAAGAAAGAAAAATCTCTTCTTGATTAAAAACAGAAAGGCAAATAAAGCAAACGGGAATCATAACTATGAGAACATCCCTGCCACTGGAGACTATTAGATGTAGCGTAAACTACATGATTAAAGTGTTCATTTTTATTAGTTTCCCTCTCCTTTTTAACTGTACAAATAACTCTGAGTAGAGCTGTTGCTATTTTGAAGTCACGAGATCTTTGTTTTTAGTCTTCGTCTCTTTTATAGTAGAAACCCTATCTCAGACGTCACCTTATCTGGTAAGAGGACTGACACAAATCACATCTTTTTCCTTTCTTTGAATCAAGAGCTTCATGCATTTTCCATTTTGATGGTGAATCAGTTTTACAAACCTTTATGGAGAATGAGAGGCTCTACCATCCTAAAAAAATAAAGGATAGTAATTTTATTTGCCCATCAGATAAAACTTTATCTCAGAATGCACTTAGTCTAGCAAAGTTTTTTTTCCCCTGAAAAAAGAAAAAAAAATCACAGAAATATTTGGGTTGATTTTCTACTGCCAATTTATTCTAGGGTCAAGATGGTGTTGGAGGTGATAAGGGAGAAGATGGAGACCCCGGACAGCCGGTGAGCACGCACACTTATTTTTCCCATCTTCGAATAGTCTTGAGTTGGCTTTTCTCTCTCTCTCTCTCTTTCGTTTTTAAAGAAATAATCAGAAGCACTCAGCTTTTCAAAAGTAGAGTTCAATGTGTTTCTGATTTCCTAAAAGAATTGTCAAAAATGTTTTTCAGTTGAAAATCAGTCTTCCATGGAATAAATATAAGCAACAAAGAAATATAAACAGCAAAGACTTCATCAAAACCATACTTATGCTCATAATTTTGCCATAAGAAATGCATTTTGTGTTAAATAATATTATTTCAGAAATGTAAGTTAGACCGATGGAGCAAATCACGTTAGTAATTTACTAGTAACATCCAGTATTCATTTAGGAAGTAAATGAAGGTAGTATAATAGAAACCTTTTTATTCAGTGTTTTCAGATTTGGAATGAGACAAGAGGGTAATTTGACCATATTGATTATTTAGGAAGAAAGCAGAGGAAGGCATTAACTTAAGTAGGAGCCAAGTGGAACTCTATTCCTAACACATATGTCCTGAATATTTGCAGATAGAGATATAGGCCTGGTTTACACAGGACACCTGTAGGTCAGTCACTTCGGTATAAAAATGTTGGTATTTTACAGGGAGAAATTTAGAGACAATGTGTATATGTCTAATTTATATGTTATTAGTATTATCACCAATGGTAAGATTCTGTTAATAAATGTTTGTGGCAGACGCTGTGGGTATAAATTAGTACTTTCTAAAAGGTCAGCTTTAGAGAGAGGGAATATGATTGTTTTTTAGTGATATTTTCCATATGAACTTACTAGCTCTATTGGAACGTGTCTACAAGAAGTTTAGCTATATTACATAGGGTTCAGTTTTGTTGATTTATTCCTGTTTTAGGAAAGATGGATTGGTAGAAATGAGGAAAGATTCATTCTGGCTGAGATATTAAGAAATGATGTGGGCCATGAAATAGTGCTCAGATTTTTTTTGCTGCTGTTGATTGTGGGGCGTGAACTTTTGGCCTGGGTGCAATCCCTCAGCTCTTCAGCTCAAGGCTAGCGCCTACCACTTGAGCCACAGCCCCACTTCTGGCTTTTTCTGATTAAGTGGTGCTGAGGAATCGAACCCAGGGCCTCATGCAAGCAAAGCAAGTGCTCTACCACTGAGCCACCTTCCCAGTCCTATAATGTTCAGATTTCTAAAAGAAGAGTTTCACAGTTGTGTGTGTATGTTTTATAGGGTCCTCCTGGTCCATCTGGTGAGGCTGGCCCACCAGGTCCTCCTGGAAAAAGAGTAAGTTTCTTGAATTTTTTCTTTGAAATCTCTGCTCATTAGCTAATGTATGTTTACGCATGTATTATGTATGTAAGCTGTAGGTGGCAAGTTCTGACATGTGGAAAAATATCATATAGTGCCTTAAACACGTTAAAATATTTCCTGAAACAAAGCAAACACACTTTAGCCATTTCATTGTAACAGCAAGAATTACAAGAAATGTATGTGTTCACCCTTTGTCCTATCCTTTCTGTGTTCCTTCTTACCCTACTCAAACTAGATACACTTACATACAAGACAAAAAGTACAGAAACAAAACCATTGATGAGGGGAAAAAAACACAGAAAACAAACAAACAAACAAACAAAAACAGAATCAGACAGCAGCAGTGATGCTCACTAGATACTATGTAGAAAATGAACCACACAGCTTGTAGGGGGAGAAGGGTCAGGAGGGAAAACCTGGAGGCAAGGAGGGAACGGGCGGCCCTGTTCAGAAAGGAATGTACTCATTAGCCTCCTTTTAACCCCTCTGTACATCACCTTTACAACAAAAATAAATTAATTAAGTAATTAATTTAAAAAAGAACCAGAAATGCCAATTCTACTCAAAACTTTGCACTTACAGGCATTCCGTGATCTCCTTTTCACTGATATAGCCAAGCTTTATTTAAAATTTTGTCCATCCATGAGAAAAAATAATAATGTATCATTTGGAGGGAAGTGCGTGGATGTACAAAATATTAGGTTAAGTAAAGTAACATAAGACTCATAGAGGCAAAGGATGCATGCACATATACACAAACAAACTATACCATGGCATGCACAGGAGAGGATTCCAATGTTGTCACTCCTTTGAACAACCAACTTTACAGTTTCTGGTATACACACTTCTCTAATTCGGGGAGGGGAAGGGAAAAAACAAAATACTTAAATAAGGATACAGAGTGATCCATTGTAACAATGGTAGGGGGGAAAACAAAAGAGGAGTCAACAATGCTCAATAGGAAATGTACTCATTACCTTGCTCATGTAACTGTAACCTCTCTATACAGCATTTTTACAATTAAAAAAAAACCATACAAAAATACCAGGAAGGCCGGGCGCTGGTGGCTCACGCCTGTAATCCTAGCTACTCAGGAGGCTGAGATCTGAGGATCGCGGTTCAAAGCCTGCAGGAGAGACCGTGAGACTCCTATCTCCAATAAAGCACCAGAAAACCGGAAGTGGCGCTGTAGCTCAAGTGGTAGAGAGCTAGCTTTGAGCTGAAGAGCTGAGGGACAGCGCCCAGGCCCAGAGTTCAAGCCCCACGACCGACAAAAAAAAAAAAAAAAATACCAGGAAGTTGACACATGCTTTATTGGGAGATGGTAGAGTCAAAGGAAAGTGGATCAGGCAAATAGAGCGAGGGAGGATGGACAAATATAGTCCTCATGTTCAGGGTACACATGTGAGATTTGCATACTCATTGTTTCTTTCCTGTGATCCACCTGTGGACACCAAAGTTGACTCCTTTTCTTAACAGTTGTGAAAAGTGCTGTTTGGAACATGCAGTACAGATATATGTCTTTGGTAGACTGATTTTATTTCCTTTGGATATATAAAATCCAAAGGAGACATAGATCATATGATATGATATGATATGATATGATATGTATGTATATATATCTATATATATAGATATATATACACATATATATATAAGGCATTTTTCGAGAACCGCACTATGATTCTTCATCAAATTTTGAACTGGAAAAGATATATGATTTATTTTCTCTCTAACTACCTTTTTGTTTAGGCTAAAAGAGAAATTATTTGCTTGAGCTTTTCTCAGCTTAGTGGATAAAACTTTTCATATCTTACTATCATCAAAAAATAGATGACAATGAAAGTGCATTAGAATCAGACAGGCCTGATTTCAAATCCATGTTTTGTTAAAGGAAAAAACGTGACATACAATAACTCATCTTTCTGTCTTGGTTTTCTCATTTTATAAATGGGCACAATAATTAATTTCTAAAGCTAAAGAGAGTAAGTTAGCAGAATGTTGTGTGTGGCAAAAGCATAAAACCAAATGTCTGGATTTGTCACCAACATGAAGTAGATGCTGTTCTTAAAACTGACATAGAGTTTCAAATTGGGCCATCACAAGTTAAATAAACATGTTGCCAAATAAAATTGTGTGTCAACTTAATCAAGATTAAAACATTTTCTGCCAGTTTCCCAGGTATATAAGTTATAGGAAAGCTTATTAGCAATACATATTTTGGTAACTTTTGCCAATGCAATTTTTATTTTGGAAGTTTGCTTTATTTTAGTTGTACAATGATCAGTGCTGAACTAACTGAGCAATGCATAAAGAAAATCCCATTAATATCATAATTAAATACATTTTAAAAATAAAGGAGGATAGTGTAAGTCTGTCAAAAATGTCAGTTACCTATAAAAAGAGTATTCCTAAATGTAAATTCGTGTAACATATTACAAAGAGATTGCCCAGGAAAACTACTGCAAAAGTGGGAGCATTTAAATTCATGGCAGGTGCATTTTATTTTTTAAATGAAATAGATTTGCCAAACAAAAGCAATTTAGGAACAACTTGTGAATGAGAATAATTAAACTGAGAGTCATAGAGAGGAAATAGTTGGGAACATAAAGTATTGTGTAATCCTAAAGCCACTCTGTTCATTTGTTGGGTGAATGAGGCATATGACCAAGTAGGGATGCTGTTAAGAGTTAATCCTGTAAATGGAACTTGACCTCTGATCTGTCCCATAAATGATTAGATTCATTTGGCTTACTGCCCTCCATGTCTGCTGTGGCAGTAAATTTAATAATACCAAACTCTTTCTCTGAAGTATTTATTTTAAAAAAATCACAATATCTGCCTTTTGAAGACACTCAACAATAGAAGACAATACGATTCTACAAACATAATTTTTTAACTCTCCTAGTAAAAGGGTTTCTACTTTTATTTTAGTAAAATAAAAAACAACCTACATAGCATCGAGGTAAAAAATATAAAAAATAAAATTTTTTAAAAAGAAAACATGAGGGCTGGGAAGTTGGTTCAGTAGAGCGCTTGCCTTGCATGCATGAGGCCCTGGGTTCAATTCCTCAGCACCACATAAGCAGAAAAAAAAAAAGCCAGAAGTGGTGCTGTGGCTCAAGTGGTAGAGTGCTAGCTTGAGCTGAAGAGCTGAGGGACAGCGCCCAGGCCCAGAGTTCAGGCCCCACAACCAGACCAAAAAAAAAAAAAGAAAACGTGAAAATATGAATAGAAGAGTCCTTTAATGTGGACTCTCTGCATGACATCCTTTGGAAGTGGAGAACCCCTTTGTTTTTATTACAGATTTGTGGCATGCTGTAGTTTAGTTGTGACAAATTTCTCTTAGCACTTCCCACTCAGATAGTTTTCCTCTGTTATCCCCATATTTTTAGTAAGTAGATGTCTTGCTTCTTTTAAGCTCAGATATTCGTAAATCTTACACTATAAAGTTCATGTGTCTAAGTACAGTATTTTGAGGTCAAGACAACAGACAACAGACACTTATTTCAATATTTTTGTGTCATCTTTGCTGAATAATTACCTATCCTTTCATTGAATCTTATTATTTCTATTTCCAAAATAGTAGTCACTATAATGATTTTACTTTGTATTGGTTACTTTTGGCTAATATTTGGTTACTATTTTATGGCTTAATATTTAACCACTAGAAAAATTCAATATTTATATTTCAATACAGAAATTTTTTTATATAAATAATACAAACTTTATAAAGAGCTTTTATGTTTCTATTTTTGTTCATCATATTGCTATCACCTTTATGAATTGATACTTCATAGAATTTATACCTTTATACTTTGGGATTAAGGCCCAATAAATTTTGTATACAGAAAATATTGTGATTGCTAGTGATATCTTCATAAGTCTGCTAAAAGAAAACAAGTTCATGGAATTCTCTGAGTTTGATGAGATCCTTGATACTCATTTCAAGTAAGACTTTAAAATCTGATGTGAAAGTCTATATTGTATCCACTGGTAGAATATAAAAAGAGCACCTAAAACATGAGCTGCTTTCCTCAACTTTGTCTCATCAAGTGACATAATTTTAATTATTCCTTCCATCCACCCACCACAATTTCAGTTAATGACTTTGAGAGTAACAGATGAGGAACAAGAAGAAATGGAGGGAAATTAAATGCAATTTCTTTGAGATCATTAAGTTTCTAATTAGTGTCCCAGTACTTAAGCTTATATGTTATTTCTTAAGTATAACGAGTGTTTTTCATTGTTTACTATCCTTACTCTCATACTAGAAATTAAAAAGTGGTATTTTATTCTATTAATTCTATTTGTGAATTACACAGTTCCACAGAACATGAATAGGTATGCTTGCTATCATAATTGTAAATGTTATTTTCTTTAGCTGCAACATGATCCCATAAGAATAAACATATAGATCTTCTTAGATTAAGAAAGAGGCTATTCCTAAAACAAATATGTGACAGAAGAGAAATTTTGTATATTCAATTAGTTTCTAGTAATTAGCTTTCAGTGTCACATAATAAATGATAGCTTAGTATTTGTACTCATAGGAAATATTTTATTTTTTTTTGTTTGTGATTTTCTTTTTTATTGTGAACATACTGTACAGAGGGGTTACAATTACATGGGCAAGATAATGAGTACATTTCTTATCAAGCATTGCAGCCTCCTCCTTTGTTTACCCTTCACATCCCTTCCCAGCTTCTCCCCCCACCCAATCCTCCCCCCCCACCAAAGTTGTAAAGTTCGTTTTCGACATGACAACTTATACTTCTCATTGTTGGAACGGGTAAACCTGTATCCTTAAACGACTTGTTTTTCCTCATCTCCTCCACAAATTATACCGACATCAAATACAGTGAAAGCAGGGGTTATACTGTGGGGGAGGGACATACAAAACAACAAAGAAATAATCTTATAAATTCATGAAAGAAAAAAAACATTTAAATTCATATCTAAGGGTTCATTTTCTTAACATCACATTATCTGACCTTTTCTGCTTGACTCATACATATACTTGATATTGCAAATAAGGGAAACCATGGGACCTATGTTTCTTTGGGCCTGGCTTACTTCACTTAATATATTTTAATTCATCAGTATTTATTAAGCTTTCCTTTATGTTGGCTCACATTGATAGTATATGATTATCTGTAGTCTACTAAATTATGTACTCTATCTTTAGTAATCTAAGTGAAAGTTTGTATGTAAAAGGGTAGTTCTGATAGCCAGTTGTTGGTAGCTTATGCCTTCAATACAGACTACTTGGGAGGCTAAGAATGGGAGGATTGTAGCTGAAGGCTGGCTGGAACTATTGCTTTTTTCAAGGCGGAAAAGTTTGTGAGACCTGCTTTGCAGTGCATAGCTCAGTTCTGTGTAATGTGCTTGCCATCCAGAATGAAACGAGAAGTTGATATTTGGAGGACCATATGTTCAGGCCAGCGAAGGCAGAAAAGTCCCTGAGACTCTGCTTTCATATAGGAATCTGGACATAGAGGATCAGGCCTGTGATCCAGCCAATTCCAAACCTAAAAGTAGACAGAAGATATCTTAGGCTGGTGGCACCTGCCTGACATGAAGCGAGACCCTATTCTTACAATTAACCTTTAAAAGAAACAGGGGGTATCTCAGTGACGTGAGTATTGCATCAGGGTAGCAAGCTTGGGGCTCTGAATTCAAACCCAGTTTCACCAAAAAGTAAGCCATCGTGTGATATTCAATATTGTGGTTTTCTGTTTATTTTTTTTAATTATCTTGAAGTAGTGTGAAGGAGTGTCAGTTCAACACAGCTAAATACAATGCATTACAAACACAATGCCGGTTGATCAATATAACCCCTCCATCGTGTTCAACCATGTGCTTTATTATTTTTCATTTTTTTAATTGTGTCTACCTTTCCTTTCTTTTTATTATCTTTAAGTAGTTGCACAAAGGAGGTGCCATAGAACAAAGAAGTTTATGAATATGCTTCTCTTCAACATCCTCCCCTCCCCTCTACCCACCCTTTCCCTTACTTTTCTTAATTTCGTATTATATACAATGCAATCTCCTGACTGCATTCTCCCTTCCATTCCTCCCCCCTCCTCATCCTTCTACCCCTCCCTCCTTGGCCCTTGGTACCTTACAAGAGGTACCCATTTTCTGGTAGCAGTTTTGTTGGGCTTTGACCTGGTGTTTCTGAGAGATTATCCTGTTTGAGCTACTTCAGGAAATTCATTTGTTACCACTTCCATACCACCCATCATGTCTACTTAGAGATTAACAGGTACATTCTAGCTACCACAAATGAAGGAAACTGTTTTAGATCTACCACCAATTAAATCCCAACCCAGGAGTCGGTTACCAGTAAGGGTACTGTATTTGTCCATCAGTTCTCAGTGGTGTTCATTTCCTAGGTGGCACTTAACTAAAATGTACCTTTGTCTTTCTAGGGTCCTCCTGGTACTACAGGTGCAGAGGGACGGCAAGGAGAAAAAGGTGCTAAGGTAAAGGCTGGGTCTGCAATCTATCAGAACACTGCCTGCCTACCATTCACAATTCATTCACTGTCACTCTGGTCACATTTTCGTTTCCAACAGGGAGAGGCAGGTGCTGAAGGTCCCCCTGGGAAAACTGGTCCTGTGGGTCCTCAAGGCCCTTCTGGAAAGCCTGGTCCTGAAGGTCTTCGTGGCATCCCTGGGCCCGTGGTGAGCATCTCTACTGGAATAGAACAATCTAGTTCTTCAACAGCGGAGGGAAATGTTTATGAAGGGATGACTTCCTGAGTGGTAGTAAGGGTGTTTTATGAGAACTCACTAAATAATGCGTAATGATGTCAGATGTCCTTACAGTGTTTAAAAGTGCCATCTATTTAATTAGTTGACAGTAGAATATTAACTTATAAAAGCAAAAGAGACGAGTAAGCCTAACATCTCACAGATATAAATTTTGGGTGAATGCGTGTCTGCCTGCACATGCTTGTCTATAGATGTATTCACACAGTCAAAAGATACGGCACTGAAAGCTGTGCACTGGTGGCTCATGCTGGAATACTGGCTAATAAGGAAGTTGAGGTCTGAGGATCACAATTCAAAGCTAGCTTAGGAAGGAAAGTCTGTGAGACTCTTATCTCCAATTAACCTACAAAACAGCTGGGTGTGGAGCTGTGGCTCAAGTGGTAGAGCGCTAGCCTTGAGTCAAAAACGACAGGGACAAAACCTAGACCCTGAGTTCAAGCCCCAGAACTGGCACGCGCGTGCATACACACACACACACACACACACACACACACACACACACACACATTTCCTTCCAGGGGCTGGGAAGGTGGCTCAGTGGTAGAGCGCTTGCCTTGTACAAATGAGGCCCTGGGTTCAATTCCTCAGCACCACATAAGCAAAAAGAAAAAAGCCAGAAATGGCACTGTGGCTCAAGTGGTAGAGTGCTAGCCTTGAGCTGAAGAGCTGAGGGACAGCGCCCAGACCCAGAGTTCAGGCCCCACGACCCCCCAAAAAAAAGTTCCTTCCAGCATATATATTCTTAAGCTAGTATAAATTGGTAGGTGATGTTTACTTCCTTCATTTTGACATTTTAAAATGAAAACGTAATACTCTTCTGTGAATTTAAAAGATTATCATTTTTTTTTTCTGTAGGGAGAACAAGGTCTTCCAGGAGCTGCAGGTCAAGATGGACCTCCAGGTCCAATTGTGAGTATCCATCATTTTCATCCCTGGTTAAAGAGAGAATTCTTGAAACCAAATTGCTTACCAGTTCAAACTCCTGAAATTTTAGCTTACAAATTAGTATGTACATTGTCTTATACTCAAAAGAAATATATTCATACATCAGGCCTACAGTGAGGAAAATAATCACAACTGATCTAACTGGGAGATTTCCATGGTGGATTAGTTTTTCTTTCTTGTACCCTTTGAGGAAAACATATTATTTCTACACAGAATAAAATGTCACTAATGGCCCAGCTCATCATTTTCCTGGTACAGACAGTTCCCTCAAATGCATGCAATTAAACTTTGTTTCCTGGCAGTCCGTTTGAAAGAGCACTGTTGGCACAAACAGGCAGTGACTTCTTGACCAAACAGATGGTTCTCTTTATGAGAGAAATAAGCTGAGAGATAAGACACTAAATCTCGGGAGTAAAAGGAAAAAAAAAACAACAGAGATGATCATTTTAAACAATGTCATTTGTTCACTCTCTAATAAACTCTACATTTGAGAAATGCAATAAAGCCTCAGTTGGTAAGCAGTTTATGACAGGCTCCCAAGCTAAGGTTACTAAAATATGGACAGAAATAGAGAATGGAAAGCCTGCCCTTCAAAACACTTGCTTAGTAGGTCCCTCGGTTGCTTTGTACACAGATTCTATTTGGTGGTAGAGACACTTGAAATGAGTTGTTCTAAACTATTATGCACAATGGATTAATCAAAACAATAAACAATGCTTGGAGGACTAAGCATGAATGCAAATAGGTTAAATGGTCAAGTCTTCCGTAAAGTAACCTAAGCTTTATTCAAGTATCCCTTATGAACTTCACTAATTATCTCATTTGTTCATGGTACATACTCAGCCATTAGACCTGGATTCAAAATACCAATTAATTAGGAAGAATTTCAACTATTCCTCTTAATAAGGATTCTGTAATAATTTCCTCTAGCTTACTTACCACATATTTCATAAATATTAAGGGCTTATTTTTAAACTGGAATTGCTGATTATTTATTTGCAACTGCATAAATGTCCGTTCCTAATGGAATGAAAGGGTGAGGTTATCTACAGTAAGTTTTGCCTACAAAGTCATCATCATAGAAATAGGGCTCTGACTGAAACAATCTCAGCTCAGGGTTCTCAATATTATTTAGGGAATATTATCTTTAGATAGGGTGAACTCCTAGCTGCAGACTCAGACTGGAAGAAAAGAGAATTTGCCATAATGTCATCCTCCAATTTGCTAGAGATGGTCTTTTCCTTGTTATTTTGCATTTTCCATTAGTATTATGACCTTCTGTAGATGAAATAAAAAGCACCATGTTTTTCTTTCAATTAATATTAAAACTAAAAATAAAACCATCAGACATGATGATTCCAGGCTGATTCCAGCTTGGCACGTTCATGTTTCTGAGTCTTAAAGTAAATGTTATTTCCTTGGATGAGAAGGATGAGCAACCACAATCCTTATAGGCAAATTGGAATGCAGGGAAAGCAGCATGGGTCCGCTGCCTTGTCTGGGTTTTGTTGAGGAGCACATGGATGTACATATTGCAACTTGATAAATGCTCCAGATATAATGAGTATGATTTCTCAGTCACTCAGAAAATGCCCCACAGGGCTTTGAGGTGAGTGTGGATGGAGAAACCATCTTCAAATGCTATTCATGGCAACATAATGAGCTTTTCAACTGAGCTATGAGTAAAGTGAATTGGTTAATTTGATGAGTGAAAAGTAATTTGCTGTGCTTAAAAGTAACTTAGTGGTTCAGATCCTCAGCTCTCAAGCCAAACTCCTTGTTTTCAAAACGGAGTGCAGTCATCTAGTGAGATGGCCTCAGGAAAATATCTCTCTCTTTTGTATTTTACCTTCAGTTTCTTTATGCGTAAAATGGGAGTAGTCTGAACAACTGTCCCATGAAGTGCTATGAAGGGTAAACAAATAAAATTGATATATTGATACATTCTACTGCATGGGAGTTTTATGTTTATTAAATGAGTTATTTGTTAAAAAAATGGTTAAACCATTGAGCGTCAAGTAATTACTAGTTGAAAATACAATGACAAATATTGTTTAAATAGTCAATTTTGTATTATGATGAAAAGTAAGCATGGACTGAGGTTCATGCTTATGTATACCCAACAATCTGGGTTAGAAATAGTTGGCTTTAAAAGCATACTAAAGTGCTGGCGCCAGTTGCTCCTACCTGTAATCCTAGCTATTCAGAAGGCTGAGATCTGAGGATCATGGTTTGAAACCTCTCCAAACAGGAAAGTCCAGGAGACTCTTATTCAAGTTCCAGGACCAGCACCAAATACTAAACTAAAATAAATCAAATGAAAATATGAAAAATAATACACTTAGCAGCAATTAGAACACAGTATCAATAGTACTGTAATACACTTTAAGCAGAGGATTCTAAGTTCCCAAAGTGGAGCTACATAAATGTCATCCACTCTGGAGCTTCTTCCCTGATTGAAAGTATGATCAGACTATTTAAGATGGAAAAGAATGTTTTCGTGTGGATATGATATGAGAAGTGAGACAAACAAGAAATTTGAAAACTCATACAAGATACAAGTGAGCATTAAACTCCAATAGGAGAGGCCGTGTGACATTTATGATAAACACTTTCTCCACAGTTTATTTTTGCCTCAGTGTAAATAGGAATACATTCCCTGTCACATTGATGTCTGTTCAGACTACAGTTTGCTGATCACTAACGTTCAGTAGCTACCTATTGGTCTCTTTTTCTTCTCGGAGATACCGGCAATTTGCTTCAGTAATGTTCTCTTCAAAGGTGCTCAGTCTTTCCATTTCCCTCCGCTATTAAACAAACACTTAGCTACAAGTAATCTTACCTTCTTTCATCTTTCCAGAATGGCTGTTGCCTATTTAGACAACTGAATTCTATGAAACAGGGCATCCACACATGGCTAACTGTCTAACAATTGTATCAGAACCTTCTTCAGAAGAAAATTAAAAAAAAATTCTGTTTGCTCAGTGCTCACTCTGTCATTAGCTCTGTTGGAGTTCTACAGTAATGTTTTTGCTTCAAAAGTTATTTTTTTTCTCACAACAAAATTTCTTTGAAATCTCGCCACATGCATTAATTCATTATGCATATGGACACACATTTAGAATAATTTAGAAGCATTGGGTGGATATTCTAAATGTGTAGATAAGTAGTTCATGGAGCATGAACAGAGAGCTAAGTACAATGAAGATCCTGGATAAAAAATTCTGTTCACGTACATTTTAAAGAAAAGAAGTTGATGGTTTTTGAGTAGGTGGTCAGCAGACAAAATGAGAATAATACTATTTTAAAAGGAAGAATAATACTGAATGAATTCTGCATGTGCTGCAAAAGCAAAATTATCATAATTGAATAACTTCACAAATATATTTGATGTTTTGGAGGCAGAATTATCATCTGTTTTAATCTTACGCTTTTGTTTCATATAATTTTATTTTAAGAACCTATTCATTCCAGTGTATGAAAACAATATTGTTTTACCTTGTGACAAGATTATCTTAATGTTATCATATATTCTTACTTTCCACAAAATAATAAATATCTGAGAGCATTATTTTTCAAGCAGTAATAGCCTGAATAAAAGGCTGGACGCATTACTGATTTTTTTAATGCTACATGAAAACAGCCATGAGATGCAAAGCATTTTATAATGACTAAATAGTTGTATATGATAAAGCATTTGCTTTTCACCAAAATAAACAATTTGCTAAGGTTTTTTATTCTAAATGTAGTGTGGGATCTGTACTTTCTTTAAACACCAGTGTACTAGAGTTTTGAGATACAGATCAAGGCAAATATTCCATAATTCATAGTGTTGACGGGAAAATATTTGATGTGTATTCTCAAAACTTAAGAATGTATGATCCCTGTTTTCCTTTTCTCTTTATTGCCTATGAATTCTGAATTTCCCTAAGGATTTTCAATTTACAATAACTTTCAGAACAAATAGAAAACATATACTTGGAATTACATTTTTATATACAGAGCTGATGTTTTTTATTTGTTCTAGGTTCAGAGGGATATTTATAAGGTTCTCAATATTATAACATTACCAATTTCTACTTTACCTAAGGAAAATAAAAAAAACTGTGTTTGCTTGGCAAATTCATCATTATATAAGAACTTACATACTGTAATTCCATGTGAGCTTATTAATTAAAATTCTTTAAAATCCATCAATAATGTGTGGAAAATCTTGAAAACTCATTTACAACTCAAAGTTTAGTATGTTTTATATTAAACATGAGCACTTTGAATTACAAATACTAATGTCTTCTAGTACAATGGAATAAGAAAGTTGATAGATACCCATCTGTAGCATGAATAAAACTAAGGAAAATAATGAATATGTATTATGCTATATTGTTTACTCAGTTTTTATTATCCTCATTTTTCTTTCATTATAATGTTAACACACAATCACTTTTTAGGATATTTTGTGGATACAACTGAGATATGTAGGTTATATTTCACTTGAAAATTAGTGCCTGTGGCAGTGGCTGAAATATTCATGCTCATCAGACAACATGCCCCATTGATTCTCTCACTGCTAAATGTATCAGGTATGTGGGAGTTTGAACATAAAATCAGGAAGGAAGAAAAGAATACAATCTCTTTCATAGATTTATTTTTTCAATCTAGAGAAGATGTTGGGTTGTAATGTGTTGATTTGTAAAATTGGCATAGGTCAGGTTTAAGCACTATTCCTAAATGTTTCCTCTTCTTGTTGCAAGTATGTAGTTCTGTGATATGATTTCACTTCTCTTAGAACTATTTTCTGGGCCTATTCTAGGCCTCTTTGTTCTGACATAGAGTCTGATATTTACCTGATGGTGCCATGACCTTGAAAAGTATAGTGCTGATATTGTTTATTTAAAAACATGTTACTACAACTCACAAAAAGATTTTGTTGAAATGCACGCTATCAGGTAATGTTATTTTCTTTTCTCGATTGGTAATTCATGAAGCATTTCTGATGAGAGCAGAAAATAGTAAAGGTAAAAACAGTACTACTTTAATCATACAATTAATAAATTAGAAAGCTAATTAGACCATGTGTTATTTTAAGATACCTCAGATCCTTTATGCACCTTTGTTTTGCATATTGATGTGACTGAATTTGGCACTTCATACCAGTGAGTTTTGAAGCTGTGTTCCTTAAATCTTAATGAGCATCTGAAGCATGAGAAAGATTACTAATCTGTATCCCAAAGACAGTCATTCCATTGGTCTAGTGAGATGGAAGAAAGTGCTACCTAAGATGTTTATAGCTACCACTGCTGTTTTAAAGACTACTCTTTGAGATCAAATAACAAGGGTATTCTAAATCTAGATGGAGTTGTGGTGCTGAAAGACACCATTAGCATATACTTAAATAAAAATAGGTAATTTCCTCAAAGCATCCTTTTTTGTCTGTGGATCAACAAAGTTGCATGACTGTTTATTTTAATAGAGTCTGGGGATATTGAGCACAAAAGAAAAAGCCTCACAGAAGCCTTTATTCCTTCAAAGCTTTTGAAGTCTAAATAAGTCCACTTCCTGGGAGATGTACTTTCTTTAGTAGTTTGCTAAATTGCCTTACTTTTCTGTAATATATTTCTTATTTCTTTTCTGATCGCTATCATATCCTTGCTCATTTTACCACTCTTAAGAAATCCAGTGTCATATGGGAAAAGAATTTTGCACATCAGAGACCTAGACTTGAATGCCAGCTTTGATACTCATGATAAATGACTCTATTCCAAGTCAAGAGGAGCCAACAATCTACTTTATCAGTATTGTGAATATTGAAAATGCCGTTAACATCTAAAATGTCATTGGGATTACTAAGTATTCTTAGTGTATATGTCTCTCGAATAATTATAATGGAAGTTGTTCATTTTCAAAATGTACGCATTATCTTGCCCATGTAATTGTAACCCCTCTGTACAGTATGTTCACAAAAAATAAAAATTAAAATTAAAAACAGGAAACAAAAATTGATATCAGAATCCAGAAAGTTTGCTCTTCTCTTTGTAGAATTATACAGCACCCAAATTTAAGTTAGTATATACAAAGTTATCTTCTGGCTCCATCACTATATTTACAAATACTGCAAGCCATGAGCTGCTGTTTAATTACAAACACACCAGTGTATTAAAATATCTTTGTCCTGTAGTTTATAAAAAAATCAAATGACTGTTAGAAATTTGAGGGGTGTTGTTTAAAATTTGACTGAAAATATTGTATTCTTTAAAACTGAGGTTTGGCCTAGAAAGATTTGATTATCTTAGTATATAATTTAAAATCCACTTCTACCCAAACCAGTATACTTAAAAATTTATATTTTTCTTGACAGCTACTTATCCACATTAAAACATGACCTATTTCTGATCTCACATTTATTTAACCAAAATTGTCAATATTATGATTCCATATTAAATCATATTTGTTGTTAATATTGTTGTTGTTGTTTTGGGCTGGTTCTGGTACTTGAACTCAGGGCTTGTGCATGATACCTAAGTTTCTTTTGCTCAAGGCTAGAACACTCTACCAGTTGGCCCACAGTTCCACTTGTGGATTTTTGGTAGTTTATTGGAGATAAGAGTCAAATAGAATTTCTTGAGCAGGCTGGCTTTGAACCGTGATCCTAGATCTCAGCTTCCAGTGTAGCTACAATTATAGTTGTGAGCCATCAATGCCAGGACTAAGTCATGCGTTTTAAAATACACATTCATCCAGAATCCTAATTATTAATTTGTTTGAACTCTGTATTGCAAAGACCCAACTAGCTCCTTGACTACTGAGAGGCTTTGGAAATCCATGCTGTACTCTATCCTTTGAAATCCATGCTGACTCTATCCTCCCGTGTTTCTTCTTCTTATTTAGGGGCCTCCTGGCTTACCTGGCCTCAAAGGTGACCCTGGCTCCAAAGGAGAAAAGGTAAGAGCAGAGGTGGCAAATCAACTGGGATAATAGTAGCAACTGTTTTTGCTTTTTTTTTCTGATTAAAACCACACTAATGGAAATTTAACACATTTTTTTTGTGATTCTGACCACAGAAAACTACATATTCTCAGCTTCCCAGAAGTAGTTAGAAAAGAGAAAGGACTCAAAGCAATAGTGAGGTATAGCAAGATTTAGGAACCATATGGTGAAAACATATGGCTCTACTAAAATAGCTATTCAGAAAATAAATAGAACAATGAAATGGCTGCTTTTATGTTTTCAAGACTGAAAACAAAGTAGAAAGATCTTTCAAGGAGCAATTTGATTTTTTTCCAAAAATGGTTCTTTAATGCAACAAATACAGAAATAAGACATATTTATAATGTCATTAACATTGGTTGGGTTATTTTTAAGCCGGCAAATGTCTTTTCAAAACTACAAAATCCTTAAAAATAGGGTTTTCCTTTTGTTTTTTGTTTTTTGGGATATTTTTTTTGGGGGGGTCCAGTCCTGGGACCTGAACTCTGGACCTGGGCGCTGTCCCTCAGCTCTTCAGCTCAAGGGTAGCACTCTACCACTTGAGCCACAGCGCCACTTCCAGCTTTTTTCTTTTTGCTTTTGTGTTGTTGGGGAATCAAACCCAGGGCCTCATGCATGCAAGGCAAGCGCTCTACCATTGAGCCTCCTTCCCAGCCCAGGATTTGTTTTATATTGAGATTTCTTTAAAGAAAGAATTTTTCATTGTTTATGCCACTAATATTTTATATGCATTTTGTTGGTCTCTTAAGTTTAAAGAACTTCAAATGTAAAATTGATGATGATTTTAAATATGTTAAAATTTAGGGCCTTGTACTTGCTTGGTTAACACTACACCTTCTGAGTCATGATTCCAGAGCAGCTTTTCACTGGCTGTTTTGTAAATGGAAATTCTTGCACTTTTCTATCCAAGTTGGCCTCAGAGGACAATCCTCTAGATTTCAGCCTACAGAGTAGCCAGGACTTGTATGCATGAGCTACCATTGCTTTTCTTATAGATGATATTTGTAGAAATCACTTTGTTTAGAAATATCCTCAACCCTTAATAAAGACCTAATAGTAATATTGAATGGTCCACTGGAGGAGATTCTCAAATTCCATTCATAGGTTTAGTTAAATTGTGCTTTCTTTTTGTTTCATGAATTTGATATGCAAATATATTATGACTAAGATATAATGATAGCTTATATGTTACTAAATTCATTCTCTCTCTCTCTCCTCTCTTTTTCTCTCTCAAAGGGACATCCTGGTTTAATTGGCCTGATTGGTCCTCCAGGGGAACAAGGAGAAAAGGGTGACAGGGGTCTCCCTGGTACTCAGGGATCTCCAGGAGCAAAGGGAGATGGGGTGAGTGAAAGCAGACGACTTTCCTCCTTCTTTCCAATAATACGTTCATAGGTCCACATATTTGCACACATCCATTCAACATGGCCAGGGAAGTAATTTACATCATATTTCATTGAATGGGCTTTTGTCAATGATGTTTAAAAAATATTCTTGAGGGAAGGGGTGTAGTTGGGAGGGTTGGGGAGAATGATGAAAGGGATGATGTTGATTGAGAAGCATTCATCCACGGCTGTGTTGCAAATCCTTCATACAATTACTTAAAGATAACACAAATCCTTTAAAAATAAGCAGAAGAAGCTGGGCAGCAGTGGCTCATGCCTATAAATTGTAGCTACTCAGGAGGCTGAGATCTGAGGATCACGGTTCAAAGCCAGCCCTGGCAGAAAAGTCCCTGAGACTCTGATCTCCTGTAAACCACTAGAAAACTGGAAGTGGCTCTGTAGCTCAAGAGGTAGAGCACTCACCTTGAGCTGAAGAGTGCAGAGACAATGCCCAGACCCAGAGTTCAAGCCCCAAGACTGACAAAAAGAAAAAAAAAGTAGAAGTTAAAGTCAGGAGAGAAATGTTCTTGCTTTACTGGGTTAAACCTATTATGTAAGTTAAGATAAAATAAGAGTCCACTTGTTGCTTGTGTACAAACATCTTGAATCCTCATCATATATAGATCCTACACTGTATGCTGCAGATACAGATAGATAGATGTACAGATGTATAGATAGATAGATAGATAGATCTTCATACCTTAGTATTAGAGTAAGACACATAATAAGAGAGTTTTATATCATGACAAATGGGATTACTTTGCACAGGTTATTTCTTTTCTTTTCTTTTTTGTCAGGGGCTTGAACTCTAGGCCTGGGCACTATCTCTCAGCTCTTACAGCTCAAGGCTCTAGTGCTCTACCACTTGAGTCACTTCCAGTTTTCTGGTGGCTAATTGGGGATAAGAGTCTCACAGACTTTCCTGCCTAGGCTGGCTTTGAGCTGCGATCCTCAGATCTCAGCCTCCTGACTAGCTAGGATGACAGGTGTGAGCCACCGGCGCCTGGCTCACAAGTTATTTCTTAGATTCACAATGGGAAATTTTTAGACTGTTCTTAATCATGTTTGTGTTATCAAATTTTCTAATTGGTATTGCATATGAAAAACATGGAAAAGGAAAAAATAGAAAAGCTTACTAAATTGGGTGCTTCTTCTACTAGGGAATTCCAGGCCCTGCTGGCCCCATAGGCCCACCTGGCCCTCCAGGATTACCAGTAAGTATGCAGCAAATGAATTGCACAGGTCAAGTTGCAAATATACCATGGGCACAAATGCTGCGGTGTTTTATCTGTGTTTTTGTTTTTCTTCTTTCTAGGGTCCTCAAGGCCCCAAGGGTAACAAAGGCTCTTCCGTAAGTACTTTTCTCCTTGACATTTTAGATTTTCCACAAATCCTGTTAGAATGTTTTGCTCCTATTTATAGTCTGTCCTGTTTTCTTTCTAATAGGGACCTGCAGGCCAAAAGGGTGACAGTGGCCTTCCCGGACCGCCTGGACCTCCGGTGAGTGTCAATGAGAATGTTCTTCTGATAACTTGTATCCGGAGAGTGGAATTGATTCCTTTGAATTTGTAAGATGAATGCAAAAGCACAATCTGTCCAAGGTGCTGATTTTATAGAAACACCACTATGGCAAGTGAGTAATAAAGTCAACTGGCCAAGACATACCTGTGAATTGATTTTACTCTTGAAATCTTGAGATACCTTAATTATAAGTAATAATTAGATACTTATGACTGTTCAAAGAAAATCATATATATTTGGTCACATTTTAATGGAATCAATAGTTTATATGCCACAAAGATACATTTATACTTGCCGAGAGTTAAGATGCAGGCGTCTAATTCATATAATGACAATAGTAAAAAGGAGTAATAATTACCCTCCCTTATTAATACTGACAATTCCCTAGCTTCACACACTATTGAATGATAGATTTAAAATACAGCTCTAAGGGTTGGGGATTTAGCTCAGTGGAAGAGCACCTGGCAAGTGCAAGACCCTAAATTCAGTACTCAGCTCTGTAAAATCAATACATGAAATAGATGAATGAATAAAACAGGTCTGTGAAAAGGAAAGTTTATTGTTTCTTGAGTTAAAATCTGCATATAGATAAATTTGCTTAGGCTACCCTGATAACCTGAATGGATACAGAATGTGTTATCTCTAGGTTCTGGAAGCTGAAAGTTTTACATCAGTGTGTCAGTAGTCTTGGTTTCTTCTGGAGCTGTGAGGACGGAAGGGTCTGTTCTGAACTTTTCTCTTTCACTTCCAGATAGCATTCTTCTTTATGTGTCTCTTTTCATGATCATCTTTGTTTTTCCCTGACCAAATTTCCCCTTTTCATAAGAATATTAGTCGTTTGACTAGAGTCCATGAAATGACTGCACTTTAACTAATAATCCTTTTCTTCTGTTCCCAAGTAAGATCACATTCTGTTGCACTGAAGGTTTAGAATTCAACATAGCATATATCTGTGGCGCAGGATTCAGCTTATAACTATTTGGTGTGGTTTTACTCTTACATGTATATAAAGTCAAGCCTGAATGCATTTATGTCAAGTGTTCATTTATAAAAATTTAAGTTAGGCATAGGAAGCTTGCTAATGTATGAAAGTTAAAAAATAAAATTTTAGATTATACATTAGATATAAACTTAGATTATAAATATATATGAAATATACCTTTCATAGTATATTGGTATGAAATATAGCTTTCTGGGAAGCATAGAACATTAATATATAAAGTATATTAGTATATATGTTTATATGTGTATATATACATATATTAGTATATTTAGATACATATAAACATATAAATACATAAATATGTATATATATACATATATATGAATTAGTATATATGTATATATAGTATATACTATATATAGTATATATGCTATATATATGTATATATGTAGTATATACTGTATATATACACAGTATATAGTATATATACTGTATGTATTATATATATAATGTATATAGTATATATACAGTATATACTATATATACATATATACTATATATGTATATATTCATATATGTATATATATACTAATATACTATATATGCCAGAGACATTAAATCTATAGTTATGGAGTGAGATGGCATAAATTAGGGCTGATTCATGTATAAGAGTAGAGTATGTAACATTTCCACACGAATCTGCACTATATGATACAATACATATAAAGCACTAGAAGATACTAGGTTTTTAGAAAAGAACTCACAAAGTTTTTCACATCCTAAACATATCTTTACTGATATCTAGCTATCTATATCTATAAACTTAAATATATGTTTGTAAACTTTTATATATTATATATTTTGTAGCAACTGAAAAGCTACATAATTCCTTCTTCTATAAAGCACAGTCAGTAATCACTAAATGTGAAGAGCATTTTACTTTATGGAACTGTGACACTCACATTATCTCATCTACAGGGTCCACCTGGTGAAGTTATTCAACCTTTACCAATCCTGTCACCCAAGAAAACAAGAAGACATACTGAGAGTGTGCAGGCAGATGCAGTGGATAACATTCTTGACTACTCAGATGGAATGGAAGAGATATTTGGTTCCCTCAGTTCTCTGAAGCAAGACATTGAGCACATGAAATTTCCAATGGGCACTCAGAGCAATCCGGCTCGGACATGCAAAGATCTGCAACTCAGCCATCCTGACTTCCCAGATGGTATGTGAATAATACATGGCAAAGCAAACATACTGAGTCACCAAGTTGCTCAAGTGCCTTGTCTGCTCATTAATTCCAGTTGGTGTAATTAATATAGTCTCTCCATAAAACTAAAACGAACAATTATTATGTCTAGCCTTATAGACTGAAAAATATTATTTACACTGTGTAGTTCATGATCTTCTTTAAAAAAATCCTTGTGTGTTATAGGTTTTATTAAATTGTGACAGGATTATTTTGGATGATTATAGCTAACATAGCTTTAGTTTGCCTTAAAAATAGCTCACAGAATGGAACTTTTATGTGCACACACATTTCCATGTTATGGTACAATTGTTACTAGCATATTAACTATATCTGTGATTGTTACATTAAATTATTCATGTTGATATATATTATTATTGATGTATTAGTACATTAACATCAAATATTACAACTGTTCATGGACATATATAAGTATGATAAAATAGCAAAACAGATAAATATTTGATATAATAGTTTAACAATAGTTAATGAATAGGATGTTTAAGAATCAGGATAGCTTCAGACAAAAAATTATCTCGTATTGATGCATAAATAACTTGCAAAACTATGAGCAGCTTGCATTTGAGCAATAATCAGCACAATTTTTTATGCCTACTGTTTGAGAAGACCTCTAAACATCTATCTTTTTTCTGAGGAGAAACCGTTTTAGGTATGCCAAGATAATTAAGTCATACACTTACCAAACTAGCAATAGACAATTATCTGATCTTAAATCTTCTTTTATATGGAAATACTTTGATCCTAAGAAAGTACTGTTTTGTATTATCAACTATAAATGAAGATCCTAACTATGATTTAAAGAACTCAATGCAGATATAAAAGCCCAAGAAAGACATCACAAAACAAAGGAATCTTAAGGATCCTATGCATACTGGTATCCAAGATTTTCAAATGTTGATATGTTTACTTCAGTGATTTACAGTGGTGTGTGTGTGTGTGTGTGTGTGTGTGTGTGTGTGTGTGTGTGTGCGTGCGCGCGCATGCACGCACGGACACATACCAGTATTAAGGCTTAAATTCAGGTACTGGGTTCTGTCCCTGAGTTTTTCGGCTTAAAGCTAGAGTTCTACCACTTGAGCCACAGCTCTACCTCTAGTTTTCTGGTGATTATTTTGGGATAAGAGTCTGAGAACTTTCTTGCCAGGATGGCTTCATGCTGCAATCCCCAGAACTGTTTCTTGAGTGGCTAGGATTATAGGCATGAGCCATCAGCACCCGGCTTAAGTTTTTATTTTTAACAGGAATTATATGATCAAAGATTTAGATGATTTAGTTTGAGTCTGACTTGGAAAATGTGTCTTTCTATTCCCCCAAATAGAAATACTTACAGATCTACAAATTGAATTCATATAGCATTTAGCTGAAGATATAGAATATATAACTAGATGGTACAGTCTGTTTTATCTGTCAGAGCTCAGAATAAGGTAATCATATGCAACTGAAAATCAAATGTGAAAGATGGCATTATAAAGGGATGATTTAAAAACAGAGCAGATAAGAAAACTATCATGACTTTAGTAATGGTAAATTTACTGTGGACTGTATTTCCCAGCACCTTCTACAAAATAGCCAGATTCATTTATCCTCCTATGTACTGATAAAATAAGATTAAATATTTAATTACTCACATATTGATTTACATAGTTGTAAGTACTGTTCTTCATACAGGGATTCATAGATGAATAGAAAGAATAATGCCCTTATCTAACAGAATAGAGAAGGGAAACAAACATAAGTAATAGGCATAAATGTTGTGATAGTTATTATGCAAATAAGAATTGATATAATATGCTTCCACAGGGATCAATAGATTGTTAGTACTTGAGGACATTTTATTTAATCTAAAGTCTTAAAGAGACACGCAGGCTAAGATTTCCAAGGTCAGTCCAGAAAGTGGGTACAGAAGAGTTGCAGTGTTTTGAAATAAACAATTCCTTGAGATTTTTGTGGAGTTGAATGATCAGTGTGGCTAAAAATGAAGCTAACTTGAAGTGGTTTTGAGGGAAAAATAACAAAATATAGTTAATGGCAGCTAGTTAAGAAGCTGATAAACTCTATGAGAGATGATGGTGGCCTGATAAAAGAAATGAATATATAGAGATAAAGTAAATGTAAGATACTAAACTGCGTATATGAACCAAGATACTTTGAAATTATGTTTTTAATATTTGTGTGTGTGTGTGTGTATATCAAGATATCACTATGCAGCTTCATCATCCTTCATCTACCTCTCCAGTAGTGGGATTAAATTCTATCAATATATTATTTGAAAAGCTATCTAGGGATAGTCTTAAGTGGGAAAAAGAAAACATGAGATAAAATTGTTGATTGTATGATTCAAAATTAATATCCTGAAAAACACATGTAAAATTATTGCAGAGTTAGTGTGATTATCTGTGATTAATTAAATGATGGGTAATTTTGGTATTCCTGTATGGCTTTCCTAAAAATTTCAATTTGTTTGCTAATATTGTAGTCAGTCTTAAAAAGAAAAAAGAATGGGAACAGCTTACACTAAGCAAAGGAGAGAAATATATATATCACCTGATTTGGAAGAAATAGTTGTATTGCCAAAGTTTGTACAGTTCATAAGCTTTATAAACCATGATAATGACAATTTGCCTTGTAAAAGTTAAAAGGTACCACTATCCCAGAATGCTGTGACATTTATGTAATCACTTAATCTCAATAAAGAAAAAAAATTAAAAAAGGCTGTGAGTGTAGCTCAAGTGTTAGGTATGCATGCTTTGCAAGCTTAGGGCTCTGAGTTAAATCCCCTGTATTGAAGGAGAGAAAAGGGAGCTATTAGCCAAACACTAGTGGCTCATATCTATAGTCCTGTCTACTTAGGAGGCTGACATCTGAGGATTGTGGCTCAAAGCTAAAACTAGAGCTGTAGTTCAAGTGGCAGAGTACTATCCTTGAGCAAAAAAAGTTTGGAGAGAAGGCCTAGGCCCTGAGTTTAAGCCACTGGTCCAGCAGGACATGTTAGGTAGCTAGGAATAGAAAATAGTGGACCTAACATGTAGCAGACAACATGTGATCCATCATGGTGCTTCTTGATTGCATAGTGCAGCGAGCTCCAGCACAAAATGTTGCTTGTTCTCCCATTATGTCCAAGGTCTCTTAAAATCCTACCTCAGTGGTGAGGTGATGCTTGTGCATGACTGGGCATGACTAGTCAAATCCACTTCCATACTTAAGCTTGATTGGGCATGGCCAAAGACTCACTTTTATACTCTGACCCAGTGCTAGAGACCAATGGATCCTCATTGACAAATCATATCCCAGGATAGGAGAGGAATTAAGCACAATATTCCAATGGATTTCTAGCTCTGGGACCCTTCTCTAAAGAGTCTATACTTTCATTTTTAATATACTTGCGGCTTTACTATATTTCACTATGCCTCTAACCCTTCATTTTTACCTAGCAGAAGACTGAACCATACCCCTACACAGTACCACCAAAATAATTTTTAAACACTCTCCAAAATTGGAGAATAATAACAAAAAACATGATCAATGAAATTATATACTATAAAGTATTCTGTCATGGCTTATTTGAAAATTTGTGTACATTTAGGGTTTTCGTTTGTGTGCTGTTGTTTTTTGCCATTCTTTTTAATTGAATGAGTTTATAATTCTAAATACAATATTAAATAATTTCTCTATATAAACTGTACCACTTTCAAATTGTATTACTAAAAATAGTAATATTTTGCCCATTTTGGTATTACGTTAAAAAAAACAGGAATGTTTTGTGTTAAATAAGGTATTCAAGTTACCTGACAAATAGAAAATTTGTTTATGATTAAAGTGCTATCCCCATTTATATATTTGTAGTAGAAGATAATTAAGTATTTGGATTGTGCTTTTGAGAATTCCAGTACTAAACAAATCAATTTGAACTTTAACATTTTATATGTTTAGTGCTAAATGTTTCTTACATGGAAGGCTGATACCAGAAGGTAAAACTTGAAAAGGATTAATAACGAAGAATTATAAAGAGTATCTCAGATAGACTGTTGGGGCCATTTGTAAAGATTTGGGGCTGAGAAACACAAGATAATTTACAAACCTTCATATGCCCAAAACATAAGAAGGGAAAGAGATGTATGAAAACTCATTTCCTTTATCTTTCTGATAAAATCTGGTATCTAAAGCATTTCCTTTTAGTATCAATAAATTTTCAAATGGCTTATCTTTCTTCCCTCCCTTCTAGGTGAATATTGGATTGATCCAAATCAAGGTTGTTCAGGAGATTCCTTCAAAGTTTACTGTAATTTCACATCTGGTGGTGAGACTTGCATTTATCCGGACAAAAAGTCTGAGGGAGTAAGTAGCAATCTGTTTTGGTGGTGAATGTTGACAGTTCCTGCCATGTTTTTGCAATATTGAACTAAACAGGAAAATTATACTGTCATAGTTTCATTTATCTGCTTTTCTTACAGGGTAATTAGAACATTTCATTTGCATAAACATGAATATAGTACCAAAGTGATACACAGAGTTAACAAATACTTCTTTCCTTTATTTTCACCCAGATGTATTCTGTAGGCACCTGCTTGCTCTCTAAAATGTTGTGCCTTTCCATGACACAGCTGAATCTCACATTGTAGTGCAGGCACAGAACTCTTGAAAATTACCACATGACAGACCCACAGCTGCAGAGGACACTCAAAATGCAATATTTTATAAAGAAGGAATCTCATTATCAAATGAATGTTCTCGAGCTTTAGATGTGTTCTTAATTGATCTATTCAACCAGTATTTTTCCACCCAGGACTTGCAACATGCGCGACTTTGTATTTCTAAAGCCTCACCTGAATCATTAATTTAAAAAATGGGTTTTCACTAGTATAATTGTATTTTATAGGTACTTTATGAGTAAGCATTTTTACCTGTTTATTATATTCCTAAAACCTTTTCTTCTTTTTAAAAAATGAAATACTGTAGGTATATACAGCAAGGAGGGCTCCTTAAGGCAGATGACTTTTTGTGGTCAATCTTTTCCAGGAGAAAAGTTAAGTTTGTGAATGAAGAATGGGTGGGAAGAGAAAGAGAAAAACAATTTTACTTTCCCAAGCTCACATGACATGTGACAAAGCACAATAGAAGGCCTCTGACCTCAAAGAAATGGGAAATGCCTGCCTTGGACCATTTATTCAAATTCCCCACTGAGAGGTCTCATAAAGTATAGTTGGCTGATTTTTACAAAAAAGAATAAATCAGATCAATGTTAGATCCCACATGTTCTTTCCAGTAGGGAATTTTTAGTCTTTTTTCTGCCAATCACTTTCCCAGATCATGCCTTCCTTACTGGTTAAATATTTTCAAAATGCCTCCTTTTTGCGCAGAAAGCTGATGCTAATTGCCTTGCTGACTGATTCTGAGTGGGATTCTAAGGTTTCTATGGTTGTCCTAAGAGCTCTATTTTTTTCCCTCCATGTTGGTTCTCTTCCTTCATTTTTTAATCTAGGAAAGATATCCAAAAGGAAATGATTTAATCTTCTTTACAGGAAATTCACAAGATTGATTTAAAATTATGCTCATTATCTCATTTTACATAAAACAGAATAGACAGTAATCTTCAACAAGACTCAAAAGTGAATTTGCTAATTAATCCTCCTCAATTTTCTGATCTATCCATGAGCAATATTGTTTATAATCTTAATTTAGTTACTAATTTTTCTGTTCCTTTTCAACAGGTAAGAATTTCCTCGTGGCCAAAAGAGAAACCAGGAAGTTGGTTTAGTGAATTTAAAAGGGGAAAACTGGTATGTTATAACCTCAACATGAAATGGTTTATCTTAACCTCCACCTAATTATTTATCAACAGCTTAGATTTTTTTTTGCATGTATAGATTATAATGAACAGGCTCCATGTGATTTTTACTTTATCCATTTGATATCATCTCTTAGATGACTTTGCTACCTAAAAATAATCTAAATGTTTTAGTATTAAAATACAGGGTTTACATGAAATTTTACTAAAAGTTAGCTTTCATAATGAATACAAACCATTAGCTAGCTGAGTATGTATTATTGAATGGATTTTGTTTAAAGTACAAGATTTAAGTACTATCCTGTCCAGTTTTTCTGGCTTCTCCTATGCTAATTTTGTGTTTATTTGAAACCAACTTTATTCTTTTTTCTCGATTTGCATGAAGAATTTTAGAATGTCTGTATGTTTTCTTTTCTCATTGTTATCTTGGAAATGTAGGAACTCACTGATCATAGCTCACATTTACTTAAATAATGCTTTACAATTACTTAATTCACTTTAATAATTTTCCCAAGATATATTCAGATTTGATGCAAAAATTAACTTCATATCAGAAGTTGTTTAAAATATGTTTAATTAAGGATTATTCAAATTAATGTATTTCCCATTTATTTCAATAATGAATTATTCATTATTTTTTAAAAAGGTATTATGATCCCCTGATGACAACTTGTGTTTATTTTTCTTGAACAAATCTATTCATAATAATGGCTATTAGTGAAGCATTGTACCTAAGTTATAATTTTCCAGTTCAGTTTTCAAGTTACATACTAAATATCCATGTTCTTACTTGTGTATGAGTTTTAAAAACATACACAGATGGAACTGTGTTTATTTTGTTTAATGTTGTTTTGCATGGCCTACAGTGAGTTTCTCAAAGTTATTTCTCTTAATCTCACAAAGATCCCTATCATCTGGTTAATCAGCAAAGAATACATAAACTGATTTACAAGGAAGCAGTCACAAATAACACTTTACTGAGTTAATCTATAATCTACATGAATTTAATTTTTTAATTTAAGTTTATGTACTTCATCTAAAACCATAGAATGACAATATGCCCAATAAGATAGTTTATGAATATGGTACAAAGTTTCTTATTTGGCTACTTAAGCATTTATAAAAAATTTTTATATATTTATATATTATACATTGATCCAAATATTCAGTTGTGTTATTTTGGACACTATGCTTATGTTGGTGGTAAAATGATAGTGAAGTAAGAATGGACAAAGACACATTTGTGCTGAAAATGAAGCCGAGGGACAGGACTCAAGATTTGAGTGAATATGTTTTGAAACTTTTGAAAGACTTAAATAAGATCAGACAACATAACAGCAGTTAGAGACTATACTGCATTGAATTGACTTTAGTCCATTGTCATTATTTTACTTTTCTACCACTTGTTTATGTGTGTGTCAAAACTGGGGCTTAGAGTCAAGGTCTGGGTACTGTTTTTTTTTTAAATAAAACAAACTTTTAATGCATATGAAATACAATTTATCTTCTTCAGATTTTTAATAGTCTTCAAGTTAGAGGTCTTTTGCTTCCTTGGTTTGGTTTATTCTTAAATATTTTATATTTTGAGGCTACTGCAAATGGAATTGTTTTCCTGATTTCCCTCTCAACTTGTACGTTGTTTATATACAGAAAGGCTATTGTTTTATGTATACTTTTATTGGAAAAATGCTGTACAGAAGGGTTGCAGTTACATGAGCAAGATAATGAGTACATTTCCTATTCAATATTTTTGCTTCCTCCTTTGTTTTCCCCTTACCATTCCTTCCCTCCCACCTCCACAACTACCCCTCTCCCGCCTAAGCTGTAAAGTTCATTTTCAACATAGTGTTTTGTACATCTCATTGTTACAATGGGTCAACCTGTATCCTTATTTAAGCATTTTGTTTTTTCCCTTCCCCTCCCCAAATTAGAAAAATGTATATACAAGATACTGGGCACCAACATCAAATACACTGAAAACCAGGGTTATACCATGGGGGAGGAACATACAAAGAAACAGAAATATTATATGGTACATTATAAATATGTTAGGAACAATAGCAAGAAAAAAATACCACTTTTATCCCTATCTTGCGGCTCATTTTGCTTAACATCATCTTATCTGGTCATATGTACATAGCGTTTAACCTTTTCTGCTTGTCCTAGACACATGCTAGTCATTGCAAATAAGGGAAACCATAGAAGCTATGTTTCTTTGGTCCTGGCTTATTTAAGCATTTTGTTTTTTCCCTTCCCCTCTTGTATATACAAGATGCAAGGCACCAACATCAAAAACTGTGAAAACAGGAGTTTTACCTGTGGAGGAGGAGCATACTACAAAGAAAAAAAAAGCACATGGTACTTTATAACTATGTTAGAAACACTAGCAAGAAAGAAAAAAAATATTTGTGTCCCTATCTTGGAGTTCACTGCTCTTGAGTTCTTGAAAAAAAATGGTTGTTGCAGCGCTTATGTACAGAAGGGTTACAGTTATATGAGTCATGTGATGAGTAATGAGAACAATTCTTTTTGAACCGTGTCTCCCCTTCTGTCACTTTCGCCCAGTCTTTCTCTCTTATCCCCACCCTCAAGATAACCAGTTCATTTTCCATATATTGTCTATGAGTACCACTGTTGTATTTGCTCACCCTTGATCCATCTTTTCTGTGCCTTCCCTTACCCTCCCCAATACAAACAAATTAACAAGCAAGACAAAAGAAAAAGAAAACAAAAACAACAACAGTGGCAACTAAAAATGTCTGTTGTTTCCTTTCCTTGGAGTTTATTTCATAGAATAACAGTTTATGTGATCATATGCACATAGCTATTGAGTCTTGGTCAACCATTCCTATGCATATCCTCCTTTGGCTTCAGTGTGTGAATGTCTAGAATATGACTGGATCGAGAAAATGTGGTATATATACCCAATGGAATTCTATTTACCCATCAGAAAGAATGATGTTGTACCATTCATAAGGAAATGGAAAAACTTGGAAAAAATTATATTACGTGAAGTAAGCCAGAACCAAAGAAATATAAGCTAGAATGGGCTTATTACAAGTAAACACACTGAATGATTAGTGTATATATATATATATATATATATATATACATACATATATTTATGTATGTAATAATCATATATGTTTACATATATATTTACACACACACACACAGGAACATGAAATTATATAGGACTCCTTGAGCTTTTTTTGCTCAAAGCTAGCACTTGAGCAAAGTTACCACTTGAGCAACAGCTGCACTTCTCTGGCTTTTTAGTGGTTAATTGGAGATAAAAGTCTCATAACTTTTCTGCCCAGGCTAGCTTCAAACTGCAATCCCCAAATTCAAACCTCCTGAGTAGCTAGGATGACAGGCGTGAGCCAGTGCCTGGCTTGTTTAGCACTGTTAAAAAGATGTACAAAGATGTTATTATTTCCTAGAAACAGAAGCATTTGCTTTCTGGTAGTGTTTACTGATGAGTAATCAGAGCATGCAGACAGGTAAGATGATTTTGACCAGTTGAGTAAGAGTCACAGTACATGGGAGCAGGGGCTGCAGTCCTCAGATCCTAAAATCCCTGTCTCCAGGTGTTTTCTCCATAATGGCACACATTTTTCATTTGAATAAAGTGGTCTGTTGCTTATCTGATGTGTCTGGCATCTCACTTCACTGTCAGCAGTGATTGATTCTTGGTGTCATCAAAGAAGAGTCTTGAGGTGATTTTTATTGTTATTATTTTTATTCCCAGCTTTCGTATTTAGATGTTGAAGGCAATTCTATTAATATGGTGCAAATGACATTCCTGAAACTTCTGACGGCCTCTGCACGGCAGAACTTCACCTATAACTGTCATCAGTCAGCTGCCTGGTACGATGCATCCTCGGGAAGCTATGACAAAGCGCTTCGGTTCCTGGGGTCCAATGATGAGGAGATGTCCTATGAGAACAGCCCCTACATCAAGGCTCTGTATGACGGCTGCGCGGTGAGTGTGACCTTTGCAGCCTTCATTCTCAGAGCTGGGAAGAAGCTGGGAACCACCCACTTCCTGGAGAAGACAGATTTCTCCCGTGGAATGGATGTTAGTCATTATTAAGAGCTGATGCTTATCACTGACAGGAAGATGCAATGTGTTCACCTAGCTTTGTGCACTGCGGGACACTCTAAAATACATACAGCCATGTATTTTTATGTCATAGAAGGTCAAATTTAAAGTGATGTAGCCTATGCTGCCTTGATCCATGAGTTTAAAATTGACAGAAAAACAAATAACCATTTTGTCATCTATACAGTAGAGCTTATTATTTGTCACGTTGCCATATCAGCTTGGAAGCTACTCTCATTTTTGCTCCCATACTCTAGAACACTCTATGTGGATTCCCTGGGTAGCTAATTGCTTAAGCTCCATAGTAATGACTGAAAGGAAATGATGGTACAATTAAGTGAGCTTTTGCTTTTTGAAATTTTGAGTTGTCCAGCTATTGCTTAATAAAATTTTGCAGACCAAACAAACACACAAAAAGAAATGATTGGCGTATAAGTAAAACCGAGAAAATAAAATGAAGTAAATGACTCAGAAACTGTGGACAACTTTCCCAGTGTAGTATATTGTTAACTATTTGTAAAATCAATATATAGCAATAGGAATATTTTGGCTTTTGACCTCCTATGCTGTGTTTCAATTGTCCTTAAGATAATTTCAATGTACTTATGTGTATGTATAATATTATACATATATTGTATATATTATAAATATATTTATATATAATAGGTATATTTTGTAAATTATATGTAGTTTTATATATAGGTATAATTTTCAAATGTCTATAATAGTAAGATTGCATTATTTATATGATGGGATCAGTACCAACAGCAAATTCAACAATAAATCATACTGGTCAATTTAGTAGGATACATTTTAGCAGTGAAATAGTTTGGAGTATTATAGTCACATAATTAAAGCTAAATACTAAATTTAATGATCAACAATAGATACCTGTCACCTGTCATAAAAGAAGTGTTACTACATAATAACTGTCAAATCAGACTTCGTATTCTCTTCTCTGCCATCTTCCTACCCCTACTCAGATGATTAAGAAGAAAATAATGTCTCAATAATGTTAAATAGTGCTGTAACTTTAAATTTCTGCTTAATTTTACAGTCCCGAAAAGGCTATGAGAAGACTGTGATTGAAATCAATACGCCGAAAATTGATCAAGTACCTGTCATTGATGTCATGATCAATGATTTTGGTGATCAGAATCAGAAGTTTGGATTTGAAGTTGGTCCAGTTTGTTTCCTTGGCTAAGACTAAAACAAAGAACACACAAAATCAACAGAAAATATGCCTTGATGCCACCAAACCATTTTATGCCACATGCAGACTTTGAGTAAGGATGGTATAGAATACAATTTGGTATACATACATGTACCAATTAGGAAATACTGATCACCCCAAGAAAGCTTTGGTAATCAAAAAGATATGAGCTAAGGTGGCTGGCATTGAGACAAGGCTAAATCTTGATTCTTGACCTTCATCTCTCCTTTCCCTATTTGGATTTCTTTGGTGCTGTAGAAAAAAAAGAGAGAAAAATTATATATTCCTTAAAATAATGGTGCTCATTCCCGTCCATAAGGACATGCTAAAAATGTGTATTAATAAATTGTAATTATTTTATGTACAGTTCTACACTGTTTTCTGTGTCCATTTCCAAAACGTGCACATGTCTCTGAATTCCATCCAACTTAATTTTTATGAGTGACAGAACTGTGTTGGCAATGAATATTGTAAGACAAAATCAAAAAAAATTAAAAGTTGCAATTTCAGATGACTCTAATTCCCTTTCTTTGATTAATAATAAAATGCTTTTGTATATATTGATGTTGAAGAGTTCAGTTATTTGATGTTACTAAAAGATTTCTCACAGGGCAAAAACCTGAAAAACTTGGGAACATACTCCAATCAACTCTTGTTTCTGATGTTGTGTTTGTTGAATTTCAGCCAAAAATATCACGCATTTTGACGCTTTATTCAATGCTATACCTCAATTTTTTCCACAGAATTTAGGATTTCACAGGATACCTGTGTATATGGAAAACAAGTGAGTTTATATTTGGACAAGAGAGTGTGTCAGAGAATTTGAACAAATGGATGTCTCCATTAAAAAAAAGAACCATATGTACATTTTCATTTTTTCTCTACTTTATCTGATTTCATTGTCTTCAGTGTGTTTCAGTACTTCAGTGCTTCAGGTTAATATGAAAGGTGAAAACTAAACAATTATTAAGGATTTGTGCAATATTAGATTTTAAACAGCCAATTTTTTTGAATTTGATTTGCATATTATGATAGCCTCAAATAATATTTTACTTCCCAACAAATACTTCTTTTTTTCCTTTCAAGATAACTGCACTTATTATTTGACCAACCTAATGACTAAATATATATGGGTAGATTGTTTTACAACTCAGACTTATTCAAGACAATGAACATTTTTCCACTACGGTATGTTCTTTCAGGTAGCTTGAAATAAAAGAAAAATTAAATATTACATTCTGAACTTGTATCTATTTTAAGTAATATATGTAAGACTGGGAAATAAATGTTTTATTATTTCTTATATGAAGTGTTAAATTAATACCAAACTCCACTGGAGCATTTTCAACTGATAATTTATCACAAAAGATCATACTTGTAATATTGAAATTCAAACGTGCACATTTGTCATTCAGAATTTCTTTTATTTTTGGAATCAATTTTGTAAATGTCCTTTCAAAAAGGGAGATATGAACTTATAAATAAACTCAAGTCTTGCCTACCTGGATTGGTCATTTTCTTTCTTAAATAGCCTCCCAGTTATTCTCTTTTGTAGTTAAGAAATTTGATCCTCTTTCGTGACCATCCAGATTAGAATAATTTTGTACTTATGAAAAATGAATCAATTTCCAGAGACAAGTTGCTTAAATTCTCCACATGGGTAAAATATTAAACACTATATGTTAATGCTGTCTTTCTATAGAAGAATACTAGATATTTATAATTTAGTAAAAAGATTTTTAGCAGTAAGCATTTTATGTCACAAATATATTTTCTTGATTTTAGCATTCAAAAAATCAGTCTCGAGCATATTATTTTATATATATTCATAAGCATACATAGAACACCAGGTTTTATCAAGAAGGATTCTATACATCAATTTACATTTGATGAAAGTATTACTATCAATAAGAGAATATAAGCTTTCATCTGAGATGCATCATTATATCTTTAAATGAATAACACAGTGGGTATAGAGTGAATGAGTAGACATGTTCTATTTTTTTCCTATTTGTACACGGATAGCACTTTCTGCATAATATCTGACATTTTTAATCCCTTATAATTGATTTAATCTGGACAAAGTTGAGTTCAATGGAGTAAAAACTAGTATTTGTTAGGAACTATTTTAGGGCCTTTTACTCTTAGTGCAGGTCCTATAATCTGTGAGTTATTTGTGTGAAAATTATGGAAAATGTAGGGGTCTTGAGGAAGGAGTCATGCATCTGAAGTACACATTTTGATGTCTGATGAAAAGTAAATGAGGAATACAAAAGTAAAGGTAGAACCTATATACAATTTTTACATACAATAAATTCAGGTACAAATGTATTCACAAATTAACCAGTTCTTGACACAAGTAAGAGAATGTTCACCAACCCAATGTGTATTTTGTTTTCCACAGGTGACAGCTCATTTCAAGACTTGCTCTACTTCCTAAGCTCTATTTCCCAGGAATATGCTATCCAAAGACACGAGGAGTCATTATATATCTCTTTGTGCTCTTTCATCAGCCATCTATTTCTGTCACTTTCTTTTCTTGATTATCTTCCTTGCCTCTTCTTCCCTCCCCATCTTCATTACCAATCTGACACTTTCGAAGTAATATGTTTTTTTAAGCACAAAATTATAAAAGCTGTCATTCCTTTCAACATTATATCTAAACTCATTCCAAGAAAGGCTTCTAGAAAAATTCCAATATAGGAAGTGGTGCTGTAGCTCAAATGGTAGAGTGCTAGCCTTAGCTGAAGAGCTGAGGGACAGCGCCCAGGCCCAGAGTTCAAGCCGCATGACCGACATTAAAAAAAAAAAAAAAGAAAAAATTCCAATATAATCGCTTAAAACCTATACATAAAATTCTTCACTTAATGTCCATAACCTACAATATTGGTTTTGTTTGTATCATTCTTTTCATAAAACAAATTCTTCTTAATCTCTTCCTCGCCTTCTCCCTCTGTTATCTTAAGGAAACACACACAAAACTGAAATAACATTTTCGAACCCATATTTATTGTGATGCATCCTAATATGTAATATTCCCATTCTGTGCTATTGCAATTCATTCTAGAAGATATTAATTATACTCATAAAAGTGATAAAATATTTACTTGGGGAAACATTGGGAAATAAATACCAAACACATTAAAGGGAAAGAGTATTTAAGATACAGTTCTCTTGTTTTGCCCTCGTGTTGAATTATTCACACTATAGAACCAGACATCCCATGAGCAAGGGAACTGAGCTCTGCTCACAGTAGCTCACTCTGGTCTCATTTGTCTAACTACACTATGACTTGCCATGGTTGTGCAAGTTAAATATGTCAAGCTATTGTGTGCACAAAGATGCCACTTAAAAATTCAATAGTCATGCCAGCATCAATGAAAACATAATATTCATGCTTAGTATGGGGGAAATGGCTTTTAAAAGAAGATAACATTGCCATTGCACATCTGTATACTGAACAATAAAACTGTAAAAGTCATCATTAGAAAACTTACAGATCATCACATATGCTTCTATGTGGAAAAAGGTAAAAGTCTAAAAGACAGCTTTCAAGGGTAATTTTTCATATTCTGAAGATAAATGATATTTCAGCTTTTTTGTATTTTGCTTTCTTAATCATCTTTTGCTTTGGGGGAACAAACTACAAACATCCTGACTCTTATCTTGGAAATCAGTTTTTGCCAAGTAAAAATTTTCATTTGTAATGACAACAAAGCAAGAAGGGATGAATCATCAAATAAACACAAAAAAGTTAGAAGCTCTTTATGATAATTCTAATTACCGCTATTCAGATAGACATCTGAACTCAGGCTCAATGGTAGTCCCATTGTACAGTGTGTGAGTTAGTGTGTAAGGATCCTCAGACAGAGTCTTTGGCCTCCTTCATAGGGACATCGATGAGTCAAATCCACATTTTTATAAAAAATATTAGGATTCCTGGAATTTTCAAGTTTTCTCTAAGTAACATAGATGTTTAGTAAATGAAATCTGATGTACAGATGTTTGGATCTTTGAAGAATAACAAGAAACAGAGAACAAAGTGGATATATGTGTGTGTGTATGTATGTTTATATATGTATATGTATACATAGGCTTTATTCAGTCCTCCTTACTTACTAATTTCTTCCTGACGTTAAATTTATGTTTAACTGAATGCTTTGTATGAGATAAGCTTTTTATAAACAAATACAATTATCTAAGGATAATTGATTTGGAAAAGAAATTTGATATTTAAAGGAAATTTGCATCATATATCTTCAAAGAACTCTAGATCAAACAAAATTACCTGACTAGAAATGTGATGTTTGTAAAGGACCTAATAGTATTATTTTCATGTCTTAAGAAACATATACCCATTACCACTATTCAAATACTAAAAATTTATCTTCATTTCTTTTTTATTCTACTGATTATCTTCATTTCTTGTTATCCATAACTATTAAGATAAAAATTCCCTGAGAAATTTTATCCATACTTCTATTGTTTTATGTACATCCTGTGCACTCCAGCACTTGTTTTCTTAGAACTTTCGGAACTCAGACAGCACATTTTTAAATGTAATTTTAGGAAGAATTTAATTTTGATTAGAGGAATGTAAATAAGCAGTAAGACACTGGTAAAAGCCAAGGATCTAGTCAAGAAAACATGTAAGCTGGAATTATCCTTGATGTGTTACAACAGGTGCTTAGAAACAGCTCTTAATAAATACATTGGCTTCTCATTTGCAAGCCCCAACAAATGGCTAAAAGCAACACAAAATGTGAGGACAATGTCCTCTCTGAAGTCGACTTGCAATGACCTTGGATTCCAGAAAGGAGAGGACTAATGGATAACATCATGAGACACAGGTTAAAATATTCACCAGCTGGCAAAGCCTTTACTTTCTTTTTTAAAAATTTTAATAAGTTTTTTTTGTGAAAATAATGAACAGAGGGGTTACAGTTGCACGAGCATGGTAATGAATGCATTTCTTATCGAGCATTGTTGCCGCCTCCTTTGTTTTTCCTCTACCATCCCTTCCCTCCTACTTCCACAACTACACCTCTGTCCGCCTAAATTGTAAAGTTTGTTTTTCAACATTGTGTCTTTTACATCTCATTGTTGCAGTGGGTCAACCTGTATCCCTATTTAAACATTTTGTTTTTTCTCTTCCCTTTCCTAAATTATATAAACATTAAATATAGTGAAAACAGTGGTTATACAGTGGGGGAGGGACATACAAAGCAACAAAGAAATCACATGGTACCTTACAAATATGAGCTGCCCGATAAATAAATGGGCTAAAGACTTAAAGAGAAACTTCTCTGAAGAGGAAATAAGAATGGCCAATAGACACTAGACACGTGAAGAAATGCTCAACCTCCCTAGCCATAAAAGAAATGCAAATCAAAACAACATTGAGATTCTACCTCACCCCAGTTAGAATGGCTATAATCAAGAACTCTAATAACAAAAGATGCTGAAGGGGATGTGGACAGAAGGGAACTCTACTGAATTGTTGGTGGGAGTGAAAACTCCTTCAACCACTTTGGAAAGCAGCATGGAGGTTCCTCAAAAGACTCCATGTAGAGCTCCCCTATGGCCCAGCAATCCCACTTTTGAGCATTTTCCCAAATGATCACAAACAAGACCATACCAAAGCTACCAGCACAACTATGTTTATTGCAGCCTTATTTATCATAGCTAAGATATGGAACCAACCCAGATGCCCCTCAATAGATGAATGGATCAAGAAAATGTGGTACATATACACAATGGAAATCTATGCCTCCATCAGAAACAATGACACTGCCCCATTTGTTAGGAAATGGAAAGACTTGAAAAAATTTCTATTAAGTGAAGTAAGCCAAGCCCAAAGAAACATAGGGCCCATGGTTTCCCTTATTTGCAATAACTGATATATGTCTGGGGCAAGTAGAAAAGGTCAAAAGCTATGTACATATGACCAGATAAGATGAAGTTAAGTGAAATAAACCCAAAGTTAGGGACACAAGCATTTTTTTTCTTTCTGGACCACTCCTGTGATAACATCTATTGGACCATACCCCTAACCACCAGGGCATACATGTAATCAGGAGAGTTAGTACTTAGGAGTATATTGCACCACCCCAATTCTGTTTAAGCCTAATAGTCATATTTGTACATTGACGTAGGCCAAAATGCTCCCTTTACCACTTCTTTTGGAAGGCCCATGTAATAAATCTCCTTCCTGTTTTTCACAACTCTTCTCATTTTGTATGCAGGAGTGACAAGGATGGCTCTCACATGTAGGACTCTGGCCTAGAATTTGGTTTACAGACTATGGAACCGGAACATATATGAGAATCTTGTCATCTGAGAGCACAAAGACATCTTATGCACACTGGTATCTGAACACTAAGCTGTCTTTGGTATGTGAAGATTAGTTTTCAATTTTTCTGTAAAGTCTAACCTCGATCATATAGTTTATAGAATTGTTTAAGTTATCCCCTTCTTAGCATTACAAAATCACTAGGTATTTTTTTTCTAAGTGAAATAAAGTAAAACATAGAAAGTATTTGAGCTATAGAAATGTTCTGTTTTGGGTACATACTTATATAAGAAAAGTACAGTGTTAAGTAAATCACATTTGACTGGTTCAAAGCAATCATAAACAAGAAAGTTGCCTGGAAAAGGGATGGGATCTCTCTCTACTGGGAGAAGTTAGAAAGTTTTATTACATTACCTATGGTTGAGGGAAGGAGGAAAAGATTGGGCTGCTGGCCATTTGTCCGTTCGATTATGATCTCTGTCAATCTGCACAAAAAACTCTTTATTTTTATTGTGAAGCACAAACTTTGCTCTCAAAATTTCACATCCAAAACTGACTTATAGATGGTCTGCCCTCTATTATGCTTCTGACTTAACCTTCTTCTCTAATTTTTCTCAGTATGGTCCCTCTTTCTGACTCATATGCCCTCATCATGGAGAACAGCGCACTCTCCTTATTTTTTTCATTCTTTCACTGTGCTAACACCCATACCCCAAACATGAAATGCCTATTGCTATTTTTAGAGATTATTCAGATTCCATTTTCATCAAAGTCCAGCTTTGTCTTAAACTTCTGCCTTTATTAACATTTTGGATGCTTTCAGAATGTTCTTTTGTACAGTGCTACTTTCATTTTTGAATTTATACAGCATGAAAATGAATTCTTCACAATTCCAGGCCTAGGTATTTGTCTCATCTCCTGATTTTAATGAATGTTTGCATGGCCTATCTAATAAAAGTAAAACATGTATTTGCCTTAAAGACTAAAATTTGTTAATACAATAGATATGTTCAGAGTTAAACTCCAAAGTGGAGTTGTATTTGGAAAGAGAATCCTTACAGGGGTAATTGGGTTTGTTTCTGTTGTATGCCAGCACTGGAACTTGAATTAGGGCTTCAATTCCTGCTTTGCTTTTTTTGCTTGAGGTTGTTGCTCTAATGCTTGAACCGTAGCTACCCTACAGACATTTTGTTGCTTAACTTAAGGGTCTCTCAGACTATCCTTCCAAGGCTAATTTTGAATCTGGATCCTCAGATCTCAGGTTCCTGAGGAACTAGGATTGTACGCAAGACACACCAGTGCTTGGAGAAGTTACCAAATTTAAATGAAGTGATAATAATGGACCATTAAGATTGAAGCCAGTAGGAAATTTGGACAAAGAAACTTAGAAACTGTGGGATGAGACACAAGACGAGAATAAATTATAAGCCAAGAAGGAAAGCCAGGAACAAATGTTGCTGCCAATCTACCTTCCAAAAGTATGAGACAATAAATTCCTGTTGTTTAAGTCACTCTGTTTTAGTACTTTTTGCTAGCATCCTTAGCAAGTTACCAGCATCTATCTTTAAATAAGTATTAAATAAATCCTTATTTCTCTTATAAAGCAGATGAAAGACATATAAGTACTAACTGATAAATAATGTGTTTTTTGCCTGGATTCTTTTTTTTTGGGGGGGTCCAGTTGTGGGGTATGAACTCTGGGCCTGGGCGCTGTCCCTCAGCTCTTCAGCTCAAGGCTAGTGCTATACCACTTGAGCCACAGCGCCTTTTCTGGCTTTTTTCTTTTTGCTTATGGGGTGCTGAGGAATCGAACTCAGGGCCTCATGCATGCAAGGCAAGCGCTCTACCACTGAGCCACCTTCCCAGCCCCTTGCCTGGATTCTTAAGAACTTATAAATTATGAATCTTACATCCTGGTATATAAGATGTATCTATGACAAAAAGTAGGCCAAGTAATAGTGAATTGAGAGAGTGACATGAGCTATATCCTCTGTTTTGCTTTGGCACAAAGGTGCTAAATATAAATGACTTAAGCATTGAATATTAATGTGGGTACATACAAGGACAATAGATTGAATGGAGGCACTTATGCATTTATTCTTCTCATGGGATGCATAGGGATATAAAATAGATATAATCCCTAACTGTTGAAACTTGAAACCTGAGCCAGGGGACTAACAAAATAAAAAGGAAATCAAAAACAATAGCAATGACAATGATATTAAAGAAAAGAAATACAATTTACAACAAGCAAATGACAGAGACCTGAAGTAATAAATGGTAGGAGCTCAAAACTTACTTAGGAAACCAGAAAGGATGTCTGACCCCAAAAATGAATAGAAATTTTCTATCTTGGCAGTAAAAGAGAGATGAAAAGAGAAGAATAGAGAAAAACAGTGATTACATTGTGAATTTGAGAGGGAAAACAATTTCTGAAAGGAAAAAAAGCCTGAGCAGACTTCTGTTTCTTTTTAAGACTTCCTCTTAGTTCGTGTGTGTGTGTATGTGTGCACCAGTAGTAGGTCTTGAACTCAGGGCTTCAACACTGTTCCTTAGCTTTTTCATCACGATCACGGCTGGCACTTTACCGCTTGAGTCCCTCCTCCACTTAAAGTTTTTTGGTAGTTTTCTAGAGAAAAGCGTTTCATGGACTTTCATGCTCATGCTGAAGTTGAGCCATGATCCTCAGATCTCAGCCTCCTAAGTAGCTAGGATTACAGATGTGAGCCATCAACCCCTGGCTCCAGTGTAGCTTTGACACTTTCTGTCATTGCTGACTACTTTCTGTCGGTTGCTAACTATCCTAGCCTGACACATTAGAAACAAGTAGTAAAATAAGAAGACATGCGTCAGACACATGCTTCTATTTCTGCAGCGAACAGAAGCCCGAGTATGAAAATCCAAAACAGTACTTCAGAGATAACCTGAAACCCAGAATAGAAGCAAGCAGTCATAGAGAGAACAATTTGAGGCATCTGTGGATGATTTAGTCTTCCCCACCAAACTCAGGCTGAAGAAAATCCAATATTGTCCAATGAAGTAAATAAAGTATCGAAGAAGAGAAAATCCCAGTGCCTAAGATAACAATGCTATTGATGTCTGCAGTTTGTGTGACAGATGCACTCAGCTGCTGTGGTAGAGGTGGCTGCAAAGCTATTTATTGGCTTGTGGAAGAATAAACTATTAAATACAGACAGACTCATGGCCAGGATTTGGGCAGATATCCTGTGCTCTGTTCTTTGGAGGAGCACTTTCCTACTGCCAGCAGTCAGCTGTACAATGATTCTTTGAACCAGGTGGGAGCCACTGACCAGATGGAACTGAAAACAGACATGAGTCATGATTCTTCCATAAGTAGGCTTTAAATTGGCCAGATCTCCAATGCCACCAAGGGATATTAAGATGAGCCACCAGAGGCCTATTTGCATGATAACCACTAAGATCCCTTTGAAAAATCATTAAAGAGAAAACAGTAGTATTTCTCAACTGGGCACCAAGAGCCAAATTCATCTCTCAGACCTATCGTTCATTGCCTGAATAATATTGGCTCACATATATCTCACTGCATTTTTTTCTTTTTTTAATTAGTGGCTGACCTTTAAAAGGCTGATTTTCATGTAAATAGAGAGTTTCAGATAAAATATGTGTCCAGAGAATCTTTTACACAGATCATAAATACTGGCTAAGTTGCATGTTTATCTGATTTGCATTAGTTTGGGTAGCCCTTCTACGTATTTGATTCTTAAAGAGAGTGTTACTTTTGGGCCAGAAAAGAAGCAAAGGGAGAGGAAGATAAGGTAGACATTGCGGGTTGAGGGATGGGGGAGAAAAAGTCCAGAAAAGGCAGGTGAATAAATTCAATAGAATTACTGAAGAAAGAAAATTAAGTCTGAAGAAGGAGAAATAAACGCTATAAAACAGGCTGTATTATAGGATGGTTTATAGTCTTTAATTAGAATAGTAAAGACAGTTAAGGACACAAGAAAATCTCACCAAAGTGAAAGTCTCCAGATAAGCTTTTCAATCTATAGTTGCTCCACTAGTTTGAGATTCTACATGACACTGGCCAATGACAATGTATCTTGAATATCCTTTGGAAATGAAATCATCAGCAACTTGGCATTGGATTATCTTTAGTTTAGTTATTTTCATTTAGGAGGGAGAAATGGAAAGAGTATGGTCATGACAAGTAATGACAAAAATGAGAAGGGACTGAAAATAAAACTCTTAAGGCCTGAGAGGTTATCAGAGCCATTGGAAGGGCATCATGATACTGCTGAGTAGCTTTCACTCCTTCATGCTCTGAAAAATCAGTGTAAACAGATTACTGATGTTTCTAAAGAAACCTAAGGCTTGTGGAACTCAGCCTTGAAATGAAGGTGAGTTCCTTACTCCTTTGGTTTCCTAGAGAAAGGCGTGGAGAAATTTGTACATGATGCTTCTACCCTGCTCCTCACCCCTGTTTGAGAGGCAAAATACAGTCAAAACGTGATACATAAAACAACCTTTCCTAAAATCAGAGGCAAGCTTGATGGACTGACAATGACCATCATATGCCTGAATTGGAATGATGATCCACTCCATCACCTGGGTTAAAATTTTGGAAGTAATGTTACTTGTGCTTACATATTTTTATTTTATTTCATTTTACTTGGTCCTTCTTAAAGATATCTTCAGGATATGGACAAGAAAGTTGCATAAGAAAAGTTTCTACAACTCTTCTAAAAAGCCAAGACAATTTCTGATAGTGAACACACAGAGCAAATGGGATTTTCTCATTCTTTCCACTGAGTGAAAGTATTGTAATTCATATTGACAAATATACAAAGATTTGGAAGATCAGACAGGATATGGCAGGTCGTCTAGTGTACAAGAATGGGAATGAGCTTTGCCCTCCACCCAGGCAGTCTCCAGCAAGGGAGAGTGGAGATTAACTTGCTTCTGGTTGTAGACATTACTCCAATAGAGAAGATGTGCCCATTCCACATTGGTTTCCATGACACAAGTCATCTGATCTCTGACACTACTTGAAGGAGGTTCATTTAGAGCCTCAAGAATATGGAAGTTTAGGTGCCTCCCTGAGCCTTGCCTGGTCTTAGAGGTGGCAATGAGATTGGCCATACTTTGGATAGTAGAATAGTTATTGTCTAGACATCATCTGTCTTGTCAAGCTTCTCCTTTCCTTTGGGTAAAGAGATAAGGGCTCTCTCTCTCTCTCTCTCTCTCTCTCTCTCTCTCTCTCTCTCTCTCTCTCTCTTTGTCACTCTCTTTCCTCCTGGGGCTTGAACTCTCCCCCATGCTCTCTCTGCAGCTGGCACTCTCCCACTTGAGCCATGACTCCACGTCCAGTATTTTTTGCAGGTTAATTAGAGATAAGCATCTTGGGAGTTTATCTACTCCAGCTGGCTTTGAACCATGATCCTCACATCTCAGCCTCTTGAGTAGCTAGAATGAAAGCCATGAGCTACTACTGGTCAGCCCATTTCTGTTTTTTTATTTTTTTATATATCCATACCCCTTGATGTTTCTGGGCTCCTATTTTCTTCAATTTCATAAAACTCTCAAATATAATGATTAGAATAGTGTGCCAAAAACACATCATGTCCATTTAGAGCCACAGAATATGCCCTTAATTGGAAATGGTCTCTTTGCAGATGTAAAAAAGTAAAATAAATTTATACAGGAATAAGGTGCACCTATTTACTGGAATAAAAACTCCATTCTGGAGTCTTTAAAGCTGAAGAGAAAGCACAAAATTACACAGCAAAAGAGACTGAAGAGGAAAAATATAAAACTGATCCTATTTACAAACACAATGATTATTGTAAAAATTCCAAAGGATCTATACAAACAAGAACAACATACTAATAAATGAATTTAGAAAGGTTGTAGTACATAGATTATATATAAGAGTCACTTCTAGCCAGGCATTGGTGGCTCATGCTTGTAATCCTAGCTACTCAGGAGGCTGAGATCTGAGAATCCCAGTTCAAAGCCAGCCTGTGCAGGAAAGTCCATGAGACTCTTATCTCCAATAAACCCCTAGAAAACCAGAAGTGACACTGTGGCTCAAGCAGTAGAGTGCTCACCTTGAGCTGAAGAGCTGAGGGACAGTGCCCAAGCCCAGAGTTCAAGCCCCAGGACCCATCAAAAAAAAAAAAAGAATCACTTCTAGTACAACAACCTTGCATGAACTCATGGTCACTATGACTCTGTCTTGTTTGTTCACTTATTAGTCTTTGGAAGCACAGAAATGGAGGGACAAAGGGTGAACAAATGCAGCAATGGTACTCATTAAACACTTCGTTGAAAATGAACTATACAACTTTTTGATGGGAGAGAAAATCTGGGAGAGAGCAAGCGAAGGGCTGACATGGTTCAAAATCAAATGTAAAGTCCATTTTTCAACACAGCATCTTGTACATCTCATTGTTGCAATGGGTCCACATGTATCTCTATTTAAACAATTTGTTTTTTACAACTTTGGTGGGGGTGGGGGTGGGGAGATGGGAGAGCAGGGATGTTAGGGGAAAATCAAAGGAGGAGGCAACAATGCTTGATAAGAAATGTACTCATTACCTTGCTCATGTAATTGTAATCCCTCTGTACAGTATTTTCACAATAAAAATTTATTTAAAAAAAATCAAATGTACTTTTTACCTGACTTGAGTAACTGGAACCCTTCTGAATATAACAATAGATAGATAGATAGATACATAGATACATAGATACATAGATAGATAGATAGGCCAGCATCAGTTGCTCATGCCATTAATCTTATTCAGGATGCTGAGATTTGAGGATTACAATTTGAAGCCAGCCTGGGTAGAAAGTCCATGGGAATTTTATCTCCAATTAATCACCCAAAAGCAGGAAGTGGAACTATGGCTCCAAAAATGGTAAAAAGTTAGCCTTAAGCAGAAGAGCTCAGGGACAGCACCCAGATATTGAGTTCAAGCCCCAAGATGGGCACCATAAAAAAAAAGAAAGAAAAATAAAATACTTAATGATTGTTGTTAAAAATATCCAGAAAAAGATACAAATTCTATTGATTAAAAAGAATGAATTCTAGAAGATGATTCGAGTCCAGCTGCTAGTCTTTTGTTTAGAATTCAATGTGGTTCCATTTACTAAGCATATTCCAAACAGCACTGTTCCAAGTAGCTCTCTTTACAACCTGAGATGGAAGAATAATTGGAAGTCATTAGATCTTGAAGACTTTTAACCAAGTGAAATTTGACAAATGCAAAACATACTCACTCAATATGAGAGGATGTCATTGCAAAACATTATTCCTCTTCTATTGATGTTTCAGCATTCTATGCTCTTATACATTAAGAAATCTCTACCCTTCCTAGAAACATTATCTCAAATGCTTTTTGTGACAAATTTGTCAAGGGAGATTGCCCTGCATTGATGTTTGAAAGAGCAAACTCTTCTAAAATTGCCTTGATGGACCTTATTTCCTTATAGATGCTTTCTAACTTTAGACTACATTGTTTGTGGATATTCTGAGATGAAAGGGGGCAAACTTGTATTTATAAACTTCAGAGGTTAAATAAAAAAAGGAAATCTACCACTACACCCATGAGCATATCCATTTTTAAAATCATCTTTAAAATGGATGGATGAATCTGATCTATCAAGGAGACATTGATGGACCATTTGAGAAATAGTGAAGAGTCAAAGAGGCCTGTCATCTCTACCTGCTAGTCCAATGCTATCAATAATCCCTTCTCCTTGAATGTGTGTATTGGGGGAGGGATAGTCTAACTTGTAAATGTTATGACATGGAGTAATATGTTATTACTCCACTGAGTGAGAATATTTCATATGGCAAAAATCACAAGATCATTTCTTACAATTCCACCATATGATATTTCATGATGTGAGAAGTCCACTATCCAGTGCTATCAATAATCCCTTCTTGAATGTGTATATGGGGGGAGGGAGAGTCTAACTTGTAAATGTTATGACATGGAGTAATAATATGTTATTACTCCACTGAGTGGGAATAGTTCATATGACAAAAATCACAAGATCATTTCTTACAATTCTATTATATGATATTTCATGATGTGAGAAGAATTTTAAAATATTTTCATTGAGTAATTCAGATCACTGTAATGTTTATGTTTTTAGATAACTTTTAATAGGTTTAGGGAAAGTGGCTTGTAGAGTTATATCTATCCACATGAGAATATTGTGATTAAATAAGAAATCTGCCTAGTTGGAGATAAGGTATTAAGTTTGAAATAACTACCTAACTTAAAAGAAAAAACAAAGTATGGCAAAGAGAATCAAATTAAAATACAGTAAATATCAAGTACAGAAAAATTTTAAACAAAGTTTGAGAAACATTCACTAGATATTTGAAAAGTCTGATATACCAGATATTCTAATTATTAGGGATAAATAATTTTGGTGTGTGAAAGAGAGTATGGTTTCACTATCTTTAACTTCCAAACTTCTAAGATATGATCTTGTTATATAAACTCTGAAGTCAATTGAAAGGCAGAAGATAGAATGAATTTTTTTTTAAAAATTGTAAAAAAGGAAAGAGATTACAGGTTTCAACATCTTGAGTGACAACGTTTTAATTTTTAAAATAGTCTTTGATTGACAATATACTTAGAAGTGCTAAATTCCTGACCAAATAGTGGTTTGTAATGCATATGCAGAAGTAAAACAAAACAGAGCTTGATAACTGAGGTTATAAATCATATTTATTAATATTAATTCCTGCTTAAAATAGAGATGTATGTTTTTCCTCCAGAAGTAACATAAAGCATGAGGAAAAGTGGGCAGCAGGATTGCAGGTTTGTGCAGAGATGGACCCAAAAAACAGCAAGAGTAACAAGAATTGTTCCCTAAATGAGCGCACAGTAAATCATTTCTACATCTGAAGAGCACTCATTTGGAAAAATTAGTGTAGATGGGACCAGAAGCAGCAGAGTTACTGAAGCAGTCCAAGCAGGGCTGTTCCCACCAATTACTCCTATCCTATAGTTAAATAGTTGACAGAAGTTGCTCATCAGTGCATGGTGGGTGGAGAGAAATGGAGTTCCAACAAGTATCCTAAATGAAGAAAAGACATTCTAAGGAGTGAAGGGAGACATAACGATTCTGCTCTGTGCTTTAAAAACCCTTAGCTGCTCAGTGCCTCTTGAGATAACATAGGCAATGTATCATATACCATCATGGTTTTAGGTTATGGTCTTCTAAACTAGATAATCTTGTCAACACAGTAGCTGGCTACTGGGGTTATAATATTTGTGAAGAATTTTTCACTTGGTTGGATCAAAGATTTGACACCTCTACAAATAAGTAGTAGAGTCAGTGCTTTAGCATCATAGTGATGGAATATATGTATGGCTTCTGTAGGAGGACAAGGCCCCAGGAATACATGGGAGAGGTGGCATTTTGTGAATTTCTCATTGTCTCTCTTGTACACTTTTCAATCATTTGCTTCCTTCAAAGTCTCATCCCTAGTCACTTCTTGTGAATGTTTATAAATACTCCAACTCTCATTTGAGACTCTAATTCTATCATTTATACTATTGTTAGAATTTCATGATATACTTAGTTTTGCATTTATCTGTTTCCCCAGTAGATTGTTAATGTCTTAGAAATCAGTAACTATAACACTCACATTTGTATCCCAAATAACGAGCACAGAACCTGGCATACAGAACTTATTCATGGTTTGTTGAATGGACTTAAATGCATTACGAATCATATCAAGCAATTTTGCTTGTTTTGTATCGTCTCTGCTTAGCTTGTTTGGGGACTGGCATCTTTACTCTGCTCATTTCTGTATATGTTTTTGTACAGCAACATCTTTGATTGATTTTTAGTCAACTGGTTGTTTTGCACTGTAACTAGCACTCAGCATATATTCCTCAAAACAGGAAAGAACTGCACAATAGAGCTGAAAATATCAACATTTTTTTCTTTTTCTTTTTTTATTGTGAAAATACTGTACAGAGGGGTTACAATTACATGGGCAAGATAATGAGTACATTTCTTATCAAACATTGTAGCATCCTCTTTTGTTTCCCCTTCCCATCCCTTACCATTCTCCCCCAGCCCCTCCACCAAATCCTCCCTGCTACTGTCCCCACCCCCGCCCCTCCACCCCGCAAGGAAGTTGTAAAGTTCATTTTTCGACATAAGGACTTGTACATCTCATTGTTGCAATGGGTCCACCTGTATCCCTATTTAAACGATTTGTTTTTCCCCTTCCCCTCCACAACTTATATTGACATCAAATACAGTGAAAGCAGGGGTTATACTGTGGGGGAGGGACATACAAAGCAACAAAGAAATAATCTTATGTGTTAGAAACAATTGCATGAAAGAAAAAAAAACATTTGATTACATATCTTAGGGTTCATTTCCCTAACATCACCTTATCTGACCTTTTCTGCTTCACTCAGACATATACTAGTTATTGCAAATAAGGGAAACCATGGGATCTATGTTTCGTTGGTCCTGGCTTACTTCACTTAATATAATTTTTTCCAAGTCTTTCCATTTCCTAACAAATGGGGCAATGTCATTCTTTCTGATGAAGGCATAGAATTCCATTGTGTATATGTACCACATTTTCTTGATCCATTCATCTACTGAGGGGCATCTGGGTTGGTTCCATATCTTAGCTATAGTAAATAATGCTGCAATAAACATAGTCATGCTGGTAGCTTTGGTGTGGTCTTGTTTGAAAAAGATCATGTAATGGATGCTTACCTGTTAAACAAGGAATTCTCAAATATAACTTTTTATTTAGCTTCTAATACATTCTTATTATCTTCATATTTTATGGGGAATATAATTCTTGTTTCATGACTAACATATCATATTAGCAAATTATTTTTAAGGGAGATAATAAATCCAAAAATTCTTGATTTTACAGCTGATTAACTTGCTTACAAAGATAATTCTTGCCTTGTTTTATAATAATAATATAGACTTTTAAAAGGCTTCATTTGCTGTTCACAGGTTAATAATTCGCCATCCATCTAGGTCATCTTCCATGATTTAAATGATGGCTCAATCAGTTAAATATGATCTTGTCTGTGGTCAGCCTGTAGCACACTCTGATCTCATTATTTGCTATAGGAAAAGGATCAATACAAGCTCCATAGTGCATCTCACATGGTCTTGCATTGTCTGGTCCAATGCAATTTCCAGCTTATTCCCTAACCCTTCTACTTTTTCTTTGGATTGCCTTCCTGTAGAGCTCACCATTCGAATTCTAAGTGTGCCTGAACCTTCAAACAAAGGACCCGTAAATTCCTCCCATATTCACTGTCCTTCTAACACCAAGATCTGATTTCAAGGACTTCCTATTGCCCACAAGAGAAAGAACAATAACCCAGATCATTGTGTGATGTATTCTCCAAATAACTCACATCTTTATATTTATTATGGTGCAAGCTTCGTCACCTGCACCTCAGTATGTCTATGTCTGTTTTTTTTTTAATGGAAGTACTGGAGCTTGAACTCAGTACCTTGTGCTCTAACTTGGCTTTTCCTGTCAAGGCTGGAATGCTATTATTTCAGCTACACCAACACTTTGGCCATTATCACTGACTAATTGCAGATGAATCTCCTGGATTTATTGCCCTGGATGACTTCAAATCAGGATTCTGAAGTCTCAGCCTCCTGATCATCTACAATTATTGGCATGAACCACTGGCACCTGGCTTTATTTAATTATTTTGCTAGTCCTGGGGCTTGAACCCAAGGCTTGATTAATGTTCTTGAGCTTTTTTGCTCAAGGCTAGCATTCTACCACTTGAGCCATAGCTCTACCTCTGGATTGGGGGTGGTTAATTGGAGATAGTGTCTCATGGACTTTCCTCCTCAGGCTGGCTTCAAACTGTGATTCTAGATCTCAGGCTCCTTAGTAACTAGGAATAAAGGGGTGAGCCACCAGTGCCTGGCTGGTTATCTGGCCAAGTATTATGACTTCTGTTTCCTTGAACATATCATGTTCTCTCAAATGATATTGTAGAATATTGAATGTTCTTTGGATATAGCCCTATTTAACTATTCAATATACTCATCTTTAAAATATTAACTTAAAAATTATACTTTGTATTGGGTGCCTAGTTTTAGAAAAACATGTTTAAGTGGCATTTGTAAAATTAAGTAAATCATGAGTTTTTGTTTGCTTATTTGCCATGTTTAGTATAATTTGTAATTACTGTGTGTAGAAGCTTACTCTCTAGAAGCAGCTGAGATCTGGTCTAATTCCAAATTAACTACAATTATTATGATAAAATTAGCTGCAAAACAGAGTTAGGCATAAGTTTTATATTTCCTTGTAACCATATGCAATGATTCAAGTCTATGTATGGGAAATTGGTGTTTACAGAATTTTAAACACTTCATAACTGACACTTCCTTTAATGTTGGAAAGAATCACAATGGACATGCTGCGGACATTTTGGAGAGGCAGACAATTAATTCACTTATACCCCTGTACCTCTGAGGTACAGGGTCAATAATATACAGGGTTACTTGTTGTATCATTCATTGAACAGTATGTCTTTCACTTGTATGTTCTTGGTGCCTAGTGTAACTACGAGTTAAAACAATCCATAATATATTATGAATGAGTAGAAAACTTGAAAATTCCCAACACATAAAAATGATTAATATTTTAATCACTAGAAATGATTGTTTCTCTGATTTGATTACTAAACACTGGACATATACTTTGAATTACTACAGTTTGACCCTTAGAAACATACAAATCATATATATCAGAAGGGAGAGGAAGAAGAGGAGAAAGAGGAAGAACAAGAACAGGAGGAGGAGGTAAGCTTGCAAAGCAGCCCAGTGTTATAGCCTGCATCCTAATGCTATGTTATTCTCTCAGCACCCAGAGACAGGAATCAGCTCATACCATCACAATAAATGAGAATGCAGTATAATACGATATTTTGAGGAGAGATCAAAAGATCCTACTCACAGCTTTTATTACAGCATATTGTTATAATTATTCTGGCATTTATTTGGTATTTTCATTCATCTCCTACTGGGCCTAATTTATAAACTAAATCTGTCTAGAGACAGAAATAGTACATGAATACCAAATATAGTTTTGGATGTCTATATGTGGAGTAGGGTGGGGAGGGGTGGTTAGAAAATACCTCTTGGGAGAGGGATCTACAGTTATTAAGTAAGTTGGTTTGTTCTGTGGAAATACAACATTTTGTTATTCTTACTTTTGAACAACATTTCAAATCAATGATAAACCTGAGATTATGCTAAAAGGTACATGAAGAGGAGCTCAAGTGTAGCTAGTTGTAGGTTGTTGCTAATTTTCCTTAGCATTTAGATCTAGTTCATTAATGAAGAAATTTCCTTTTGGAGGAAACTTGCTTTCATGTTTATTTGTTTTAAAAGGAATAAGTTGCCATTGCCTGGTGGCTCACACCTATAATCCTAGCTACAGTGGAGGCTGAAATCTGAGGAAGAAGGTTCAAAGGTAGCCTAGGCAGGGAAGTCCATGATACTCTAACCTCCAAGTAACCACCAAAAAAGCCTGAAGTAGAAGTGTGGATGCAGAGGAAGAGCATTAGCCTTCAGCTAAAAAAAAAAAATATTTCAGAGACAGTGCCCAGGCTATGAGTTCAAGACCCATTACTAGCACACAGGCACACACACACACACACACACACACACACACACACACACACACACACGCACATGCACACACATGCAGAAGAATAAATCTTTGAGATTTTGAATATTGTCTAATGTGAGTTTTGGCAGGCTGCATTGATCAGGCTGCCTTTATCAAGAAATTCATTATTTAACTTTAATCCTCAAATTTGTAAGCATGAGTCTGTTCCTAAAGTTCTCTTATATGTATTTAAGATTATTCCTAAAGTTCTTTTAAAGTTATTTAAGATTAAAGATGGTCAAAATCTTTTATTATTAAAATGAATCATTAATCCTGAAATATATTAAAAGATTACACTAATGATGTTTAAATTTGATAATATATCATCATGAGGCTGTTTATTCAGAAATACATTATTTGGGAAGAAATTTGTACTTTTGATCACACACATCAGTTATACAAAGAAGTTATAAAAATAATGATTTAAGTTGCTAAGAAGAGAAAAGATACTGTAACCCAAAATAAACTACAGAGTAAAATAATCATTAAAAGCTAAAATGTTAGGGGGTAAATGGGGGTGGATATTTTCATATATGCACATAAAGTTGAAATGATTTATATATAGGGATGAAATAGAATAATGGACCAGTTGAAATGGTTTTAAGAAATAAGGAGACCAAAAACATAACTCCATAACCTAAAATGAAGGTAAGTAAAGGAAGAGGCAGGCCAGATTGTTGAAAAGGATAACATTGATCAAGATGCACTATATTCAGGCACCTCTTTTGTACAACTACTTAAGATAACAAAAGTAAGCCAAGCACTGGTGGCTCACACCTATAATCCTAGCTACACAGGAGGCTGAGATATAAGGATCATGGTTCAAAGCCAGCCAGGGCAGGAAAGTCTGTGAGACTCTTATCTCTAATAAACCACTAGAAAACCAGAAGTGGTGCTATGGCTCAAGTGGTAGAGTGCTCGCCTTGAGCTGAAGAGCTGAGGGACAGCGCCCAGGCCCAGGGTTCAAGTCCCATGACTGACAAAAAAAAAAAAAAAAGATAACAAAAGTATTTTTTAAAAAAGAAGAAAAAGTAAGGAGAGAGCATGAGAGAGAGAAAGAAAGAGAGAGAAGAGACATTCTATGCATGCATAGAATTATTACCTTAAATCCTTCTTAAACAACTAACATAAACTAATAAAAAAAACTTTTAAACAGTTTTAACGATGAATGATCAAAAGTCAAATTAGCAGTTCATTCTAAAGAAGGGGAGAGGGTCATTTATTTGTTTTATTGTTTATTTATTTATTTATTTTGGGTCTGGTCATGGGGCCTGAATTCTGGGCCTAGGCACTGTCCCTCAGCTCTTCAGCTCAAGGCTAGCGCTCTACCACTTGAGCCACAGGGCCACTTCTGGCTTTTTTCTTTTTGCTTATGTGGTGAGGAGGAATAGAACCTAGGGCCTCATGCATGCAAGGCAAGGACTCTACCATTGACCCACCTTCCCAGCCCCAAGAGGGTCATTTATTAGGAATGGCAGAAAAGGGTCTTGAGGTATTGTGAGAGTTCTTGAGATGGTTAGAGATATTTATATTTATATATTTGTTTGGCAAGCATTTTCACAAGGTGCAGATACATGATTTTTACATGTCTGATCTATCTCATACATTAATTTAGTTGGCTGAGTACACATTTTCAAGTTCATGATGTGTCTGCTACCCAGAATGTTGAGTCAGGAATGTTTGGGAAGTAAACTGTAATCAGGATTTTGGCTTAGAAGAATGAAAACAAAAAAAATAGTCTTAGATACAGAAAAAGAATCACTGGAAAAAAATCTAATGAATTATTGATACATGCTGGCCAGATGCAGCATTTTTCCAATTAGAAAATGTTAGGGATAAGCACGGATGATTTTCTATGTACTTCCTGTATGTACTTCCTGTATCCCATGCTTTACCATTTGCTGCTGTTTATATGTAGCATCAAGGATGAATGATCACCATATTATTTGTTTTGAGTAGCCCTCAACTCCCCATTAATAAATTTATTTGGATGATAATTAGATATAATGCTAACAGATTGATTAAACAGAAAGTAGTTGTCATGCTATAACACAGGAAAAATATTGAATGGTAAAATATGAAAAAAAAGAATATCAAGTAGAAAAAATGAGATCTCATATGCACAGTAGGAACTTTGGAAGAGAAAGATAGAAAGGTAGACAGAAGTTGGGCACTGGTGGTTCATGCCTGCAATCCTAGCTACGCAGGAGACTGAGAGCTGAGGATCGTGGCTCAAGGCTAGCCCAGGCTACAAAGTCCATGAGACTCTTACTACAATTAACTGTCAGAAAACTGTAAGTGGCACTGTGGCTCAAAGTGGTAGAATGCTAGCCTCGAGCTAGCCTTGAGCAGCTCCAGTGCCTAGGCCCTGAGTTCAAGCTCCATGATCAAAAAAAGACAAAAAGACAAGATCCAGAACTGGCAACCAAAATAATGAAATGAATTAGTTTTTCTTTAAAGACAAACTTTCAAAGACTGAAACAATAGAAGTTATAAAAACTACAGTCAGATGCCTATCCCTACAATCCTACATATTTAAAAAGCTGAGATCTGAGGATGGCGGTTCACAGGCAGTCTGCACAGGAAAGTTCATGAGATTATCGCTAATGAATCTCTCTCTTTCTCTCTTTATCACTCTTTCTCACACACAGACACACATACACAGAAACAGCTGGAGGTAGAGTTGTTGTTAAAATGGTAGCACTCTATCCTTGAGCATAAAAGCTCAAGGCCAATGCACACACACACACACACACACACACATAAACACACACACACAAATGTAGTCAAGAAAGGCTACTTCTGAATAGACTTTTTTAATGGAAAGTCATAGACTATAATTGTTATAGGATAACACTGGCAAAAAGTTAAAGACAGACCTATCTCATGACCTGCAATGCCAAAAGAAACATACCTGAATGGCCATGCTCAGCAGGTGCTACTCACAATAGCCAACTGGTAGAAACAGACTTGTGCGCAACAAGTGACAAGTGGACAAAGAAATGATAGATTATATGCACACGGCTATATTACTCAGCAATGAAGAAGGGTGAAATTATACCATTTGTAGGAAAATGGATGGAATTGGAGCTCATCATATTCAGTGAAATAAGCCAAACTTAAAATACTAAATATTGTGTTTTGTACATATGCGACTTTAGATCTCTGATAATTATTATTTTTTTTTTTTTGGCCAGTCCGGGGGCTTGCACTCAGAGCCTGAGCACTGTTCCTGAGCTTCTTTTGCTCAAGACTAGCACTCTACCACTTGAGCCACAGCACCACTTCTGGCTTTTTCTGTGTATGTGGTACTGAGGAATCGAACCCAGAGCTTCATGCTGCTAGGCAAGCACTCCACCACTAAGCCACATTCCCAGCCCAGGTCTCTGATAATTTAGAAAAGCATAAATAATGAAGCTTGAGTAAAGATAAATTAGAATTGTGTGATAAAATGAATCCCTTACCATTTTAAGCAGTTATTTCAAATTTTTAGAGAGCTGTACTCTAGATTTCTTTCACTCTTTATGCAACTCATTGTTATTTTTCTACCTTTCCCTCTGCATTGTGTAACTTATTCTGTTCTTAATACATATTGTGCAGCACAAATGTAAACATTTTATGAAGTGGGTCGATTTGCAATTATTTCTCTCATACACCCAAAATGATGCATTCAAATTTATAATTTCCTAGTTCTTTAAAAATACCATGCATTGCTGGGTGCTGGTGGCTCACGCTTAGATTCTCTGGAGGCTGAGATCTGAGGATAGTGGTTCAAAGCCAGCCCGAGCAAGAAAGTCTGTGAGACTCTTATCTCCAATCAATCACTCAGAAAACTGGAAGTGGTACTGTGGCTCAAGTAGTACAGCTAGCTAGCCTTGAGCTAAAGAGCTAAGAGACAGCGCCCAGGCCCAGAGTTCAAGCCCCATGACTGACATTAAAAAAAAAAAAAAACATGCGTTAAATGGTGCATAATACAAGATTTGACAAAGTTGGTAATGAGATGGGAATATGCACTTTAAAAATAACTCTCTAGTTATAGTTATCCTTTAAACTGACCACAATAAATTAATAATAACTTTGAAACTAAGGAAGATATTGGTAAAATAAAAAGGAAATTTGACGACGCATAGGTAGCTATATTCTTTTTTTGGCCATTGCCAGATCTTGCTGTTTAGAAACTACTTTATATATGTCAAGAGGTAAAATTGTTATTACTATTCCTATCCACTCTTCCAAACTCATTTGCCATGACTGCTTATTTCACCAGTGGTATCTGGAATGTTGTCTGTTCTGTGACAGACACTAACCAAAGTAAATCAGCAGAATAATTCTTTCCCTTAGTTCCCAACCTCAGGCTCTGGGCAATCAAAGAAACTATGAACATCTGTCTAGAATCTGATTGCCAAGTTCCTTGACTCAGTGCACCCAAATAAGCAACAATTAGTCTGTTCAGCATGTGTCAAAAGATCCATCAAGTTAATTCAAATTAACTTGGAATAAATTGAATCCAGTTGGCTCACGCAGATATGTTTGTAATGCTTAAAGAAGCATCAACTGCACTGCTATCTTTTATTTACAAGCAAAACAAGAGTGAATTGTTCTGAACTTCCACAAATATTCAGTCCTCTTCCTAGTTTCACTAACTTCGATGACTGAATATATTTTCTTGGGTTGATTTTTTTTTCTAGTGTAATTGAGTTGACTTTTGTACTGTATTAGGTTAAAAGTGATGTCATTTTACTTGGGCTCATTTATCTCCTTTTGTCCATGAGTTCCTAGGTGTACACGTGATTTGTAGAGCTTGAAATACACAATCTGCTATCCATTACATTTTCAAAAGTAAACTGTCCTGAGGTCAAAACATGACATGTATTTCTTAATGCTTTAAAGCAGTCAATTGATAGGCTGCCATCCCTTTTATTGGAGAACAATTTGTAGAATCAATTACCTGCCTGTACCTTTTAAACTGACTCAGAGAATCTGAATAGTCAGAGAATTAATATTACACTTGGGGGAATCTACTAACCAGGAATCTGTAAAGTCTTAGTAAAAGAGGAAGGATTCCAATGGCATTAAATATTCTTTCAGTTTTTTGATTGCTACAACCAAAGAATGCCCATGTGCCATCTGTAATGATGCTGGTTTGAGTCATGTAGAACACTAAGTATGCCACACATTGCTGAATGTCTAAGAGGAAGGATACAGTACAGCTCTTTTACCAAGGTGCACACCCTGTGAAAGGTAACACTGTGAAAGTTAGATGATTTTTATTGTAAAAAAAACTGTACAGAGGGGTGACAGTTACATGAGCAAGGTAATGAGTACATTTCCTATCAAGCATTTTTACCTCCTCCTTTGTTTTTCCCCTACCATCCCTTCCCTCCCACCTCTACAACTATACTCTCCCCTACCCATTTCCCCACTGCTTAAATTGTAAAGTTCATTTTTCAACATAGTATCTTGTGCATCTCATTGTTACAATGGATCAACCTGTATCCCTATTTAAGTTAGATGATTTTTAAATCAAATTCTTAAATCCTATATACATGAATAATATACTGTTCGCATATCATAGTATTGGATAAGATGAGCCAAATTCAGAAGAACAAATGATGCATGATTTTGCTTATATGTACAATCTTAGAGCAAAGGAAATGTACAAGGCATTATTGTAAAAAAAGGGATTAGTTATTTTAGGGGGAGGGATTTTTCAGAAAGAAACAAGTATGGAAAAGATATGTGTATATATGCCTATGCATGTCACACATATATATGATATATATACATATATATCAAAAAGAAACTCACTAATAACTATCTTCCTCCCTCCCTCCCTCCTTCCCTCCCTCCCTCCCTCCCTCCCTTCCTTCCTTCCTTCCTTCCTTCCTTCCTTCCTTCCTTTCTTCCTTTCTTCCTTCCTTCCTTCCTTGTTGGTACCAAGGTTTAAACTCAGGGCATCTTGCTTGCTTACCTTGCTTAAATTGCTTGTCCTTAGCCACTTGATCTATACCTCTAGTCCATTTATTTTTAACCAGTGATTTTTAAAGATGGTGTCTCAAAGAGATTTTTCTGCCCTGAGTGCCTTCAGTCCTCGATTTTGCAGAACTCAGCCTCCTGAGTATCTAAGATTATAGCTATGAGCCAGTAGCATTTGGCTTCGAAACAGCTGTCTTTCTCAGACATTACCATATGTACAGAAATATCTATCTGTGTAGCTACTTAATGCAACTTTTGAACCTAAATTTAACTATTTTTCCTCCGATATCATAGATACTTTCTAATTTTTGTCAGTTTCAGATTTTGGATCCTTGGAAACGTATGTCCTCAAATATATTAGCTATCTCAACCAAACATTGTCAGTAGCAACTTAAAGAACCACAACCTAATCCCCAAACCCCTTGCCCAACTAGCCTTAAACTGAAGTCCTTTTTGTAATTGCCAACTCCAAAATAGCTAGGATTGTAGGCCTGAGACATTGAAGCCCAAGCATATCTTATTTTTATTGTTGCACTTTCTTTCTTTTTTTTTCCTTCAGAGCCCTGCTACATTTTAAATCTTTGGTAAGATAGCCCCATAGTAAATTATTCCCACTCATCAGCTCAGGTATCAGTAAGCAACAGTCCACAGTTTTAATTTCCTGTCTTGCATACTGAAAAAATGGTTATCTTGCTCTTGCTGTTTATTGTAGAGTTCCGGAATACATTTTTGAATGCCTAAACAAAGCCTACAATCAATGTGCTGTTGTACGTGCATATAGGTGTGTTCTTCCATCAAAGGCTTGCCGTTTTAATGTTTTGTTGTTGTTGTTTTTCGTATTTTCCTTTTCTTTCTTCTTTGTGTACTCATCAAGATGCTGATCATGGTGATTTGTTTACTAAATGTGGAATATTTGTGCTTCTTTCACTGGCCTTCAGCAATGAAAAATACATTTAACTTAGTGTTTTACAGGTATGAATACCACTTAGAGATACTGTATTTGATTCCATAAATTGTTAAGGATGCCATTATCATCAAAGAGATAATAGTATGGTACCTTTAGTAAACACTATGGATGAGCCAGTCAGTGCCCAGCAAAGGACATAGCTTCTGTTTTCCTTTCACTTTAATTTGGAGCATTACAACAGTCTTTTCCTTTGCAGAATCCGTAGCCACTGGATTTTCTGCAGGTAATCTGTCTTCATTTAAAATGTCACTCGGGTGCTTTTAGTACTCACTGCTGTTAATAAGAGTGTGGGCTTCCTTGATCCATTGTCAAGAGAGACTAGGGAGAAATGACAAAGAGGACAGGGAGAAAATGCATAAACATAAAAAAGACTGTCATGAAAATTAAAAATGCAAACAATAACCAGTGTCTACATGTGGAATTAAAGTTGCTGGGAGAATGAGATCTGATCTGGAGGACTGTGATTTGAGGTCAGCCTGAGAAAAAGGTTCACAAGATCCTATCTCAAGCAATTAAAAAAAATCCCAGGGACAGTGCCATGGGGCTGGCATCAAGATGTGTGAGAAGCATAAATAATGAGGATGTGTGGTCAACACTGAGCTGGGAAAAGGTGAAATCCTGTTCAAAAATATCAAGAGTGGGGCTGGGAAGGTGGCTCAGTGGTAGAGCGCTTGCCTTGCATTCATGAGGCCCTGGGTTCGATTCCTCAGCACCACATAAGCAGGAAAAGCTTCAAGTGGCGCTGTGGCTCAAGTGGTAGAGAGCCTTGAGCTGAAGAGCTCAGGGACAGTGCCCAGGCCCAGAGTTCGGGCCCCACGACCGACCAAAAATAAAAATAAAAAAAGAGTGGCCAGAAGCCAGTGGCTCAAATATAAGCCCAGTGACTCAAGAAGCTGAGATTTGAGAATCATGGTTCACAGGCAGCCTGGCAAATAAATTTGTGAGACTCTTCAGATATCCATGTCAGAAGGGGAAGGTTGAGTCAAATGATAGAGTACCAGCCATGTACAAAAATATTGCCAAGCCAGAATCCAAGGATCTGAGTTCAAGTCCCAGAACCGAAGTTGGGTACTAATGGCTTAAACCTATAATCCTAGCTACTCAGGAGACTGAGATCTGATTTCCCAATTTGAAGGAAGCCCAGGCAGACATATCTTAGAGACTATTATTTCCAATTAATGAGGAAGAAAAGCCAGGAGTGGAACTATGGCACAAATGATAGAGTGGCAGCCTTGAGTGAAAAAAGCTAAGAGAAAGCCATGAGAGAGGCAGTGGCTTTCTCTGTAAGCCTAGCTACTCAGGAGGCTGAGATCTGAGGATCTCGGTTCAAAGCCAGCCTGAGCAGGAAAAGTCCGTGAAAATCTTATCTCCAATAAACCACTAGAAAACTGGAAGTGGTGCTGTGGCTCAAGGGGTAAGGCGCTCGCCTTGAGCTGAAGAGCTGAGGGACATCTCACAGGCCCAGAGTTCAAGTCCCACAACCGACCAAAACAAAAAAATTATAGAGAGTGCAAAGCTAATAATTTATGTTCCTGTAATGGCCCAAAAAAGTCCCCAAACCAGCATAAACAGACAAACAAACAAATAAGCAACAGGGCTTTAGTACATGACAAGAGCATAAGCAAACACAATGTTCTGAGTTCTAACAAAAAGAAATATGCTATTTTACATAGACCATTTCAGGTTGCTATAGAAGGTTTATAATTCAATGATTTGTATTTCCTTTCTGTAACACTGAAAATTGATGAAGAGTTCTGCGTTATTAAACATTAAGAAAAGTGACTGACTAAGCATTTGACCCAAATAGCTCGGATCAGGTTAATTGGCATTATCTGCTGAGCTTGATGCCTATTGACTATTACATAGCAGATTGTCTTTATTATCAGATGGTTTTAAAAATTCAGATAGGAAAAACTACCAAGGATAACATATTCTTGGTCACCTCGAACTTGCTCATTTTAGCACCTTCTGCCTTACTCATTAATGCTGGGTTTGACCTTTAATCTAAAATTCTATGAGTGTAAGAATTTTGCTCTTCGAGATATAATACAATACTGACCCTGCACTTCATCCTGTTAGAAACATATTGCTGCACACCATGAAATTGAGTTATTTTCACCTTATGATTGTGATGATATTCCTGATGCTGTTAAGTTGCAAATTTCACAGCAAAGAGATTGAGGAAGAGAGGAGGTAATGAAGAAATCTACTGATATTTCTTAGTCAGCAAAACAATTGAGATTAAGAAAAAAATATCTTTCTTTACCAAATCATCTCCTGACACAGCTTTTACCTATAAAAACTATTTCATTTATTTCAGTTCCAGGGCCTATTGTTCTTAACCACACACAAGAACTCTTGACAAATTTTCACATGTTGACCTTGTTTTTCAGGATTGCATATTGCTCATCGAAAAATGATTCATGACTTAGGAACACATTAATTGGAATAAGTGACTGATTTGGTAAAGGCATTATTTTTTTCCCTGAGGCTTTAAAGGTGTATCCATGCTATTGTGTTAAACATGCCCTTAAAGCGTTTCATGCTTCAAAGTCCAAAAGAGTGCATTTCTAAGTCGGAACAGTTTCTTGCTATACTTTAATCTTCGGTGAGTATTTCCCAGTTGCTCCTGAAATAAGTCCCTCTGAGGAAATTGTTGAAATGTTGTCTGCACCATTGCTCCTGAAAGCCAAGAAATGCTGCTGAGTTGATCATGTGAGCTCCTCTAATTGTTCCAGTATGAGTGCCTAAGGAATTCTCACAGATGGGTTTATCATAACACTTTGTTAGCATTTTTGTTGAACAACTGCCTTTCATCCTGAGCAAACCCTGGAGAAAAATACAGCATTTAGGAAGAGGATTGGAATATTAATTAACTGATGCTTCAAGTTTTTTTAAAGTTTCCTTTTCCTTTTTAAATATGCAAAATGTACACATTGAACATTGTAGATGAAATTAGGTGAAAAAAACCCTTCAAGTTATGCAGTCTTCTGATTTTTAGTGAACTACTTCATTGGTATTGAATATTTCCCCGAGGAAGAGTTTCCCTTTAATAGCTACTAAAATATAAATGACAATTTAGATTTTTGCCATTACTCCCTAAGAGTTCCAACTAATGTCTTTGGGGTGGCTTTAGACTACTTGTAGATATTTCAAAGAAGATTTATTAACCCTGGCAATATAAACTACTAGATACAAGTATAATCTAGAAATCAGAATTTCAGTTCATTTTTGACTAAAATGTATGGTTCTTGTATTGTTATTATATTTTTGTCATCATTAAGTAGTTGTACAAAGGAGTTGATATTCAACAAATTAGTTTGTGAATACAATACATCTTGATCAATGTCCCACCTTTCAGCATGCTCCCCCATTCCCTTCCAACCTATCCCTTCCTCTCAATTTTCTTATATTTATAGGATATATACTGAATGTCATGATTCCATTTCCCCTTCTATTCTTCATCAGTCTATACCTTCTCCTTAATCTCCTTTCAATTTCAAATACTAATCTTATGGTTAATTTTTAATAATGGATATTTTTTGCAAAATTTGTTGCAGAAAATATTATCTAAGATACTAATGTCCTGTAAGAAAGATGTTGAAGTGTTATTTTTGTACTTTCTTTTACAACTTTCCTGTGCATTATTATTTCTAAACACAAAAGGAATATATAGCTCATGTTGATTTTATGTGGCAAAAACCTTTTAAAAAGATTATAGCAAATATTGCTTTTTCCCACACAATCTATTGTTTATTCCCTGTTCAGTTATTGGACTCTATGTTTTAAGCTAATTCTATTTCTGTAATGGTAGGGAAAATAATTTTAACTTACAATTATATGACTCCTTTAACCCTTCTCCTTACTTTACAATATTTGAAATGCTAATAAATGAACAATTTTAATGTGAAAATTGAGTATGATCTATCTGTTTTGTTTCTGGTCAATAAAAAAATATGATTTAGGCAGGGCGCTGGGGGCTCATGCCTATAATCTTAGCTACTCAGGTGGCTGAGAGCTGAGAATCACGATTCAAAGCCAATCTGGTCAGGAAAGTCCATGAGACCCTTATCTCCAATAAACCACCAGAAAACCAGAAGCTGTGCTGTGTCTCAAGTGGTAGAGTGCTCGCCTTGAGCTGAAGAGCTTGGGGAGAGTGTCCAGGCCCAGAGTTCAAGCCTCATGACAGACAAAACAAAAACAACGACAACAACAAAACAAAGAAACAAAAAAACTATGATTTATTCATTATCACATTTTCAAATAACCTTTGTGGTTGGCCCTATTATATTGTCATTGTGCCAATTAACACTTTATTTATATTAATATCCTACTATTTCCATGGCTTCTCCATGGAAATACTTTTTTAAAAAACTGTGTTTAATAATATGACTTCCTAATACACAACCGTGTGTGTTTGTGTGTGTGTGTGTGTGTGTGTGTGTGTGTGTGTGTCCCTCCTGGGACTTGAACTCAGGCCTAGGTACTGTCCCTGAACTTCTTTTGCTCAAGGCTAGCATTTTAGTACTTGAATCCCAGCCCAATTTCTGGCTTTTTCTGAGTAGTTTATTGGCGATAAGAGTCTCAAGGACTATTTGCCTGGGCTGGCTTTGAACCACAATCTTCAAATCTCAACCTTCAGAGTAGTTAGGATTACAAGGGTGAGTCACCAGCACCCAGCTATACACAATTTTTAATAGTGATGTATTTAAAGTTTGAATATCATGAATTCTCTGTAGTATTGGTGTTTATGTTTCTGTTTTACTAGAGAGTTGGAAAGATATTTAAGGTTTAAAAGAAGTGCTTTATTTTGAGCATTATTAAATGCTTTTATTGTGGCCATAGAAATCTAATTATTCTAATTAATCTAATTATTCTAATTATTGGGAAATAGTATACGTCTGTTGAATGTGAAATTTGAAGTCTACTCTATTCAACATAATGAATAAAAACAGAATAACAACAGAAATTATGCCTTAACCAGACATTTCCAGGTATAATAATATAGTAGTTAAATTACTATCACTTTTTGAGCATTTATAATGTTTCTTTTGCAACACATTTGACCTCAGAAAAAATATTTTAATAAGCAGGATTAATCAGAAAGAATCTTCCTTCCTTCTAAAAGTGCCCAAAGGAGGGACTGGAAGGGCGATCAGGAGGGACTAGGAGCTTGTGAAATTATCTAAAGATAAGGATAGGAACCTACCCTGAGACTCTTCAGCAGTTCAAACACATGTTTCAAACTTCTTCTGACCAAATTTGAATGACCCTATACTCACCTAACCTAACCTAATGTGTAAACATCTGTTAGGAATTCATTCTTAAAAATCATACCAGATATCTCTTAGGTTTCCCATTGTAAAGCAGGATCTTCATTTTAAAGGCATACATACTATTTATTTACTTACTTACTTATCTTTTCATTTGTAGGGCTTGAACTCAGGTGTAGTCCCTGAGTTCTTATGCTCAAGGCTATCACTCTACCACTATGCACCACAGCTCCTCTTTAAGTTTTCTATTGTTATTTGGAGATAAGAATCTCATGGACTTTCCTGCTTGGGCTGTGTTTGAACAATGATCATCAGATCTCACTTTCCAGAGTAGGATGACAGACATAAGCCACCAGCAGTAGTCTCGTTTGATTTCTTATTCAAGAGTTGATTTTCAGAAATGTAGAGACTGAAGAATACGGCTATAATTTTGCTACTCTATTTTATTTCATGAATTGGTAAAAATATGATGTTTTCAAAATTGAAATTTTAGAGTGTTTAATATTTGAAACATTTGGTATGCTTCGCTCCAAATTTCATATTTGATATTGTTATTGTTGTTTTAGAAAAAGATTAGGTCTTTTGGCTGTATTAGTACATACTAAGGACGTTAAGTAAGCAAAGTAGTCATGCTTTTCAATGTGAATATAATAAGGCACTTTTTTCTAAATATTTATCTAGAGTAAATACAAATCACAAATTTCAGGTTTAATTTTTTTTACTAATGTTACACTTCACCCACAGCCCAGACTGTGTGTGCATATGACTACAAATGCAACCACGTTAAAATTCTGAATGAAGATTAAGTACTGTGAGCCAATAGGAGCAGCTGTCAATTTTTCTAAGTAATGAGAAATTAAGGATTTCATTCCATAAATTCAATTTCCTGGTCAAATAAATATGGACCATAAGTATGTTGGCAGACATGTAAAAGTAACTACTCATCATTGGACCAATAAGAGGCTCATCCATTACTATTTTCCATTTGAATGGTCAAAAATATTTATCATCTTATTCTTCTTAGGCATTATATTTTGTATTTCAGCTGTATTTCATCTTCTTTTTGGAGACGAGGGACATAGACAGCACATTAGTTTTGTTAAATTGTGTCCTTGAAGTTTTATAATTTATGATTTTAAAGATAAGAGCATCCAATGTCCAGTACCACCTTAAGAGCTCTCAGAATCTTCTTAGTTAGAAAACATGAACTCCATTTCATTGTGTGGGAGATATTGTGATAGAAAACACAGCAGAATGATAGGTTAGAACTACTTAGATGCCTTGATTTCTTTTATATGACATTCCATCTTCTTCTGTGTGTCTTCCTTCTAGGCTTATACCTGTGACCTTTTTGAGAGGAATTGTCTTGTGCTTCTGAGAGTTGGAAGTATTTTTAGACTTTTGGAATTTGTATCCCTCAATGTGTCCCTTAATCAGCGATGGACTGGTGAGTGAATTTGAAAATCTGACTGTTTTACTTTAGGCAGGTCAAACAATGTAGAATAATTTATGCCCCAAAATTCACCATGGGATAAGACTGAAGGAGAGATTTTTGCTTTTCCCTTCTGTTTTCTGCTTTTCGCATTTCTTATAAATTACTTCTGGGAGTACTGCTTTAATAAATCACTTGTGCACATATCCTGTCATAGAATCTGGTTCTGGGGAATTTGACCTAAGCCAAGAGAAAGTCTATAGCAATTGAAATAGCATAAATAAGAATTTCAATTCTATAGGAAAATATCTTTATGTAGATAATGGTGTGTGTGTGTGTGTGTGTGTGTGTGTGTGTGTGCGCGTGTGTGTGTGTGTGTATTTTTCATTTAATTTTTAACCTCTAATCTTCAGTCTTCTTCTATGTCTTCTTCCATGTCTCAGGTCCAACACATTTTTGTTGTTTCTTATGTCATTACCCTTCCCTGGGATGTTAACACTGTGAACTGTGTCCTCACCTGATCCTTAGTGTTCTCCCCTGCCTATTCTGATTTTCCTTTATGGGCCTCTCCTCATCTGCCCATGCCACAGTACCATTCTTGGACCAGTGCTCTTCCAGTTTTACAGCCTGATGATATAGCAGCCTTCTTTTTCATCTATATGCTAATGACTCTCAAATCTCCCTGTCAGTCTTGTGTCCTCTGTCCTGGCTTTATCCCTGTTTAATCAATTTTCTCCTTATCGCCTTCAACATCCTTCGGTCACCTCAAATGCAGAATGGATGAAAGTAAATTCTTCAACTTTTCTCTCAGATATACTTCTTTTATTCTACATTGCAAAGTTAATTCTGGAACAAACCATGAAAGAAACTTTCTATTAAATCATGTATGCTCCCCAATGTATGCACAATGTTTTCATAGTAAGGAAATTAAATTTTATATCATGAGAATTCTATTTGTATCCATTTGAAACCTACCACAAATCACTTATACAAAGAAGTTAATAAACAACCCTTTCTGCTTCCTTTTAGGTTCAATGAGATAAGTCGCATTAATCCCTTGGTCACATATTTTGTATAGGTTTTTAATATATTTTGATGATTGACATTCCCCAGTGTATTACATATTGGTTAAAAATGAAGGGATAGAGCCAGGTGCTGGTGACTCAAGCCTGTAATCCTAGCTACACAGAAGGGTGAGATCTGAGGATTGTGGTTCAAAGCCAGCCTAGGCAGGAATGTCCATTAATACACTTATCTCCAATTAACCACCGGAAACCTAGAAGTGGTGCTGTGGCTCACGTTGTAGAGGGCTAGCCTTGAGCTGAAGAGCTGAGGGACAGGGCCCAGCCCAGAGTTCAAGCCCCATGTCTGACTAATAATAGTAATAATAATAACAACAACAACAAAGGGAGATATAGAATTTCTCTTATTTTTCCAGTCCTGGAGCTTGAGCTCAGGGCCTGGGCACAGTCACTGTTCTTTTACTCAAAGCTAGCACTCACCACTTGAGCCATAGCTCCACTTTCCAGCTTTTTCTGTTTATGTGGTACTGAGGAATTGAACCCAGGGCTTCATGCATGCTAGGCAAGCACTCTGCCACTAAGCCACCTTCTTAGCCTAGAACTTCTTTTTTTTAATCACATATTAATCATTAAAGATAACTTTATGCCTTTTAACCTTCACATTGTTGGGAAGTGTTTGAGTCAAAGATCACATGAAATACTATGTTATATGTGATATATATGACATAATATTATTTGTATGATTTATACGTGTGATAAAATGTATACATGTGATGTATATGTGATATATACATTACACATTATCCTCACAAATTGGCTACATATTCCTGTATGTATATGTAGGGAAAGTGAATTAAAGTATATTTTGGTAGATAATAATTTTGAAAGACAAAACCTTGTTACCTGAACCAATCAATTGAGTTTCCTGAGTAGCAATCTCAGAGCCAAATTAACAATAGGTTGCAATACAGTTTTGTAGTGGTGTGTGTGTGTGTGTGTGTGTGTGTGTGTGTATGTGTGTGTGTGTGTGTATATATATTTCTTCTCTTAGGAGAATTATTATAGAATTCACTATCTGATATGGCTACTTGATAAAGTCATAAGGTACCTAGAGATTGTTTCTATTCTCAGGATAAACTCATAGGCTGAAATAACTCAGCATTACTCATTAGCACCTACTAGAGAGGTTTGAATTTCTGTTATATAATTTTCCTGAAAGCTCGTGAAATAGTCAATTATCTCTCTTTGACCAAAACTTAGTGATGTCCCAGTTTAAATTCAATTCAATGATTCTTGTAGGCATTGAGATCTTACCTTTGAAGTAAAATTTTCTGGAAGATCTTTTATAAGTAAACTTTTCAATTTTTCAAGAAAAAGTTTGTTGTTAGACAACATTAAACATAATTTATGTCACAGGATGAAAGCAAATAATAATCAATTTCCCTGGCTTTTATTTTATTTTATTATAGAAACAAGAAACAACAACTCAAAGTATTCCTTGTAGGCAATTTTAAGGTGTCCTTTAAGAAGAACATCTTTGAAGTAAACACTCCTTGAATTTTAATAATGAAAAACAGTGACAAACAGGAAAGGGCATGAAGATTAAAAAGAAAGCTCATAAATGCATCTGGCCACATTTTTAAGAGGCTACTCAAGCTCTCCCTAAAGGAATCAACCATGCATTTGTGAATTGTGTGGAAAAGCTATTTATGTGTACCTCATGAAAATAAAATTGAGAATATTATGATTTCTCACACCTAATTGTAGAGAAATAATACTAGGTCTTTTGAACATGCAATTAAAATTGAATAAAGAATTTCAAGTTGTTTCTCACATAAGAAGTTGGGTTTACAACCTAATGTTATCTAACACATACAAGAAAAAGAAAACATGTAAGAAACACACAATTATTTATACTAGTTTTTAAAAATAATTAGTAACGAAAATTGAAAGTATAGTTTGATGACTATGGGGGAATAAATCTTAGAGCCTTGATTATCCATGGATCCAGTCATATGATTGTATCTCTGACTAAATGATTATCAGGCAGAGGGAAACTTTCTCCTATTTTGAATTAGAGCTTTTTCTTTTATGGTATCCAGGCATTGTTAGTCTCTCAATTCACTCAAGGTTGAGTAGCCCTCTCTAGAACATTTCTTTCGGCCTGAGAGATCAGCATGTTGGTTTCCGTGCATCTTGCTGGCACTAGTTGCACATATTCCTTCTGGAATATTCAGAATGGCACTTTTCTGTCCTCAAAACATTACATAATGGTGCTAAAGAAGTTTGAAGTAAGTATCTAGATTAAAAAAGAAGCTGAAATTTTCTTCTTAATGTTTCTAATGTTGGTTGGGACAAAGTGTGAGTATGGGAAGCCTTCTGTTCAATAATTTTGTATGTTTAAACTGCTATACCAAAGAAACTATCAGTAGATAAAAGCCAAACTCCATGTTTAATATATCAAAAAAGATCTGTGGTAGTTGTGCAATTATTCATACCAATTTACTTCAAATACAGATGCTCTGTCTCTCTCTCTATAGATACGTGACTATATATATATATATATATATATATATATAATTTCAGAAGTTCTAATTAATTCATTTTCCATTCCTTCTATTTATACTTTATCAGTCATTACAAAGATCCTTTATGTAAAATGCAGCCAAATTTCATGATCAAAGTTTCATAAATTTTCATTTTTTTCCTAATGTTTCATTCCTATATATCTTCATGTTTCTTTGAGTTTTCAAGGAAATTTGCCCTGTGTTATGCCATATTTTAAAAGCTAGAGGGTCTATATAAACTAACTTATTTATCCCAAATTTTTATTATTCTCATCTACATGCAGTTCCCATGCAAATCTATTGTAATTACTAAATTAAAAGAGATATTCCATGAGAACACAAACTAAATGAATTAAATGTGAGTTATTTATGGTGTGGCTCAAATCAGAACTCCTGCCTAGCCATTGTGAACCCCTGATTTCAAACTCCAGTACTACCAAAAATAGAAATTCTATTGAGTGGACAAAGTGTAATAATTCCTGTGAGTAGTATGTATATTCTGAGAGGATAAATAAGAAAAAAAATCGATGATTAGTCCTGTGCTTGTGGAAATGAGTAGAGTCTAATGAGCACCAGTGAGCTGCCTTAATAAGTTGGGGAAGTCTACATGCATGCTCAGATATTTTAATATTAACCCATATACAAAGGGCATTAATGAGAAGTTCATTAGGGCTTCACACTTACTAAGCAAGTGGTTCCCTATCCATGCCACTCCTCCTGCGCATTTTTCAGAGTCAGTTATATTTGGGAGTCTCACTTCACACCTAGGAAACCTGCGCCTTGATTGGCTTATTTGTGTTACCTTGGTGATGACAACACATCACTGTGCCCAGCCATTGGTGGAGAAAATCTTGTGAACTTTTATTCCCAGGCTTCTGCAACCACAATTTCCCTAATTTCCAAGTAGCTAGGCTTCTAGGTGTGAGCTAAGTAAAAAAAAAATCTTATGAATGCTTACATTAAAAGTTCAGAAACAGAGTGCAGCATTGTGGATAAGAGCTATAATTCATGTGCCGTTTGAGTCCCACTAAAGCTATTTTTCTCTCTAATAAGTGAACAACCTTCTGACATTTTTGACTAACTATAATATTGTAATATACACATGAACAATGTGTATGTTTCAATATATTCTAACTGCTGATATTACCAATTTTGTGTGGTTAGTATTTTTTTAGGATTCAAAGGAAATAAATGTAACAAACAATTTCTTAGTAGTATAGAATGTGTCCTAAAGAAAGAGAATGGATTGCTTGTATCTTCTAATGCCTCTGTTTTAATGAAAATTTTGCTCTTGTTTCATTCTCTGATTGGAAATTCATTTTACTTCCAAGAATCTACCATGGTGTGATATCACCTGATCATATCATTTGATAATAACTTTGTCTCCTGTAAATTTTTATGAAAATATTTCTGTTTCATCTCTTTTTATTTTCTCTTTGGGACTTCCAGTTTACCACCTTAATTATGGACTGTCTACTTTTCCATTGTTTCTGTAATTTATAATATGCATAGTTTTACTTTCTTACTCTCCCCTCTGAATTGGAAATTTTATACTACAAATTACTTGTTGAGATTTTATCTACCACAAACCTTTGCTTATTTGTCTATGCTAATTTGTATCACATTGTTTGCCCCAACCAGTGCTCAGTGTTTAACTAAGTTTGCCTTCTGTATCTCTGAAAATGTCATTCAGTTCAAAATTTGTCCACATTCTGTTCTTAATATATATTTGTACTTGACATTTTGTTGCTGGTTCTAAAAGTTTTCAGATTCAAATTTCTAGAATGAAAAGTACTGAGGAATTCTAATCACTTGTGAGCTAGATGGATTTTATACAGTATTTCAAATTTGCTTGATTTTATAGATCCTGGTTTCCCATTGTGAGTTAAGTTTTTATGGTATTTGGAAAGACAATAAATAACCACCTGTATTGTATGACTACTTTCCAAAAAGAGCTTGACATGATAGAGAATGACCATTCTGCTTTCTTGAATCTCCAGGAATTCACTGCTTTGTAAGATTAGTAAGGTCCCCAGTTAATGAGCCAAATAAATAGTAATAATTACTGTCCCTCTGTATCATTCTCTTTATGGAAAAAAAAATAAAACTGGAACACTATATTCTTTATATTTGCCTTGCTGGACTTAATCAGCAAGCTGTATTAGAGAACGTTCCCTAGTTAAAATATCAAAGCCGAACATACTTGCTTTTCCAGACTAGAAATCCCTTATTTTATCACTTTATTTAGATTTTCAATTCAACCATAAAAATGAAATGTAGAAGTAGAATCACCAATGATTTTCTATATAACTTGTCAGGTTGAAATTAGTTTGGATGGGAAGAAATATCCATTAAATAAACCATGCTTCCAAAAAATGTTAAAAGTGTTATAAAATATTTCTTTCCTCTGTGAATGCACTTATTAATATGATACAAATACCAATATTTTTTCTCTTTTTGAAAAGAGATAGTATGTGTAATTGAATTCAGAGCCTTGCTTGCGAGGTTGATACTATACTCTTCAGCCACATCCCCAGCTCCTGCCTTTTTTTTTTAATACACTGGTTATTTTTGGGGTAGCATTTCATTTAGGACTAAGTGGGGTTGGCCTAGAATTCTCTTCATTTGTTCTTCCACAATTCCCTTAGGATGACAGGTCCATGCCAATGGGCCAACTTGTTTGAGATAGAATCTCATGAACTCTTTATTTTTCCCCAGGCTGACCATATCTCTTCCTTTAAGTATTTAGTATTTCAGGCTTTAGCCACCATACTAGGCAAGAAAAAAAGTATGAGTTTTATCACGTCTATGTGAAAGAATGAATTATCAAAGTTAAGAGGGAAGTTATTACAGAGATTAATATTTTGTTCCCTGCTTTCACTCAAGATGAGCCTACAAATTTAATGAATTTGGAAGTTCTCTGTGAATGACACCTCTAGGAATAGATGAGAATGATCCTACTTTGTTATCTAGGATAATCCTTAGGCTAGCATTTAAAATGACAATCAATGAGTGCAAATCCTTTGAAGCTATGATGGTGACAAATAATTTGAATGATTGTTGTGATGGTGGTGAGGGAGATAATGACAAAAACAGAATCACTTGATGTATCCTTTGCTTTCTGTCAGAAACAGCATCCATCTGAAGTAATGACTTATCGTGAAAATATGGTGATTCACTTTCCATGCAGGGTTTGCTTATCATTTATAAATCAGCTTAAACATATGATTTGCTAGGTATTGAAACAAAATAAATAATATTTATTTTTCCCTTCAAGTAGTTCTCCTGAAACTCAGAATTGATAAACCATAATCTCAAAGATAAAATATAATCTCATGAAATTTGATTTACTAGACTGTCCCTATCACAAGTCAAACCCGAGCATATTTTGTCTACGGAGTGTATTCAAAAATTTTTATAGATTAGATATTTCCTAAAACAGCTCTATATATCAGGTGCAATGCAATCTACAAGATAACACAATCCTTACCTATATGAATTGAGTGCAAGATGACACTTTAAGTATTTAACACACAATTTATCTGGGTAACAAGGTCAAATTAGTTAGTTTGAATTAATCTATACCCCATTTTTCCAAAGAAAACTTCATATTCATAGGCTTTGTTAGGTAGTAAACTGTAACCTTCCTCAGCATGCAAACAAAGCTAATTCAGGAATTTGGCATCAAAACATATAGTAAATACCAGCCAATCACAATGGACCAGCTTTAATCAAACTAGGTTCAATTAAGGAAAACAGTAGGTTTTGTCTATTTGAACTCTGTGTAATTCACATCTGTTGTCTATACTTTAATTCCCTCTCTCTGTCTATAAATATCATCTGGTCCTGGGAAGTTACACAACCTCTCCACTTCCAAGGGCTGCCCATGTTGTGAATTATTTTGTGCTCAAACTATAATTCACATTGTCTAAAGTTTCTCTCTTGACATTACATTTATGAGGAGGTTTATTTCCTGCTGTTCCTATCATTCTTCTAATTTGTAGAAATTCTGATTAAACTCTTATGAAACTGGGCCTTTTTTATAACCCAGTTGGTCATTTTTTTATCATGTCCTCTCATTAGCATTTTCAAAATTTATTTGTGCTCTTTTTTAATTCCTTTATAAACGCAAGAAGTTTAACAAGGAGAGTCTATGAAAATTCTAATTAAGAGCCTCTTTCTTTTCAAATTAAAATAACTGTAGCCTCACATCTTCTTTCTTTAAACACATTAACTCATTACAGCACAAATGTAACAATGATCTGGAGACTACATTACAAATTAGCTATTTAATGTGCCTTTAATCATTCACAATGGGATTCCCTAATTAACTCATTTTGCTAAATAGTTGGCATTGCATGCATATATTATTATCAAGATGAGAATTGAAGCTTCATTCCATTTTATGGGCACTTCTATTGTGGCAAAGAATAGTTAGTCCACCAACCAACCTTGACCAAAACTTAGAATTTGTTACTTTGGCCCTAGAAAAAAGGACATTCAAATTTCAAGCAAGTAATTCAGATGAGGTTAAAATAAAATAGCTCTTATTGAGGTATACTATACCACCCAGATTGGTTTGTATATTGCATGAAGATTTATTACTTTTTCTTGTAGTTGAATGTTCATTTGGGATAATAGATCTTCTTTCCCTGCTATCAGATTTGGTTTAATTTATTTAGCTTGGCATTTGCCAATATACTGTGTAGATGACTTAACCAAATACTTGTTTTTAATACGTAGAGTTTGGGAACTTGTAGTTGTTGCTTCATTTATGTAGTGAAGCAGATGAATTAAATGAAGTAAATTAATTAACTTGAAGTAAGTTCAATTTGCTTTCTTCCCAGTGTCTTTGTTTCACTGTTTAAATATACAAGGAGGAAAAGAGGATAAAAACAATAGGAGGGAATAGAAAATTTTCCTAATCTTACAGATCATTCAAGCCTGGACATTGTACGTGTGGAGAATGACTTGGAATGCTGACTACCCTGTGAAGGAGCCATCATATCCACGAACACACTGCCTTTACCTTGAGGGTAGAGGGATTTTCCCCCTCTATAGAGAGAGAAGAGACAGCTTTCTGAAATGGTAGTTCCTGAGAACTAAAAATGCCCATTATTTGAGTCCCATCTGGTCAATTTCCAACATCCTCAGATTTGTGTCAACACAGTTAATAAATAGATGACAAGGCTCAAATTTCTGCCTTACAACACTTCCTTGGATCTCTTTCTAAATAGAAACTGGTGTTCATACAACTAGAAAGATAGACACATTCTCTCCTCTCCTAACTTTAAAGGTATGGGATTTTTATTTCCTCTCAAAAATTTCTTGTTTAATTTAGAAGTCCACCTCCTGCCAGGCAAAGATATTTTGAATCTTTCAGAACCCTCAATATAGTAAGGAATATTTTTCTTCTGATGCCAAATATTTCAGCATATTATCCCCACCTTATTACATTCTATAGTTTAAACTACATGGGTGCCTTATAATTAAATGCAATACTGAATTCTTCCTGGAGTTTAGGCCTGAGACTAAAGACTAAGATCTCAGTTCTGCAAGACAGATTCCTTCTCCAGAATCATCATAGAAATCTCTAACCCATTCTTCTGTCTCAGGTTTTTCATGACCTTTCTCTTTGGGTACACTTAATTTCATTGTATGACTCACAAATGAGAAAAACATGTACAATTTGCCCATTGTAATATTAATATAGACCATAATAAAGGATAGAGTTACATGGAGAGATATATTGGATGAAATTAGGAAGGGCCCACAATGTCAGACCTTTTGTCCTAGTGGAAGTGGGAGATATAATCATCTTTACATTAAGGATGTCTTTGTTGAATTAGAAAAGTGTATATACAAGATGCAGGGCACCAACATCAAATACAGTGAAAACAGAGGTTATACCATGGAGTGGAATATACAAAGAAAAAAATCACATGGTACATTATAAATACATTAGAAACAATAGCAATAAGGAAAGAAGTTATTTGTGCCCTATCTTGGGGTTCATTGCACATAACATCATCTTATATGGTCACATGTACATAGCTTTTGACATTTTCTGCTTGTCATCTTGTATATACACATCTCTAATTTGGGGAGAGGATTGGAAAAACAAAGTGCTTAAATAAGGATACAGGTTGAACTAACAATGAGATGTACAAAACACTATGTTGAAAACAAACTTAACTGGCCAATCTTATTTCATTTTCAGAGAAGTTTCTCTTTAAGTCTTTAGCCCACTTACTTATTGGGCAGTTGATTCTTAGGGGATTGGTTGTTGGGGCCCTTAGTATTTTAAAATTTTAAATTTAATTAAAAAAATTTTAAGTTAACTTTTTGAGTTACAGGTATATTTTAGATAGGGAACCCTTGTCCATTGTATGGCTAGTTAAGTTCTTCTCCCAGTCTGTGGGCTTTCTATTGATCTTGCTAGCTATGTCCTTTACCAGGTAGAAACTCTGCAACTTCATGCAATCCCATTTGTCCAACTTTCTTTGATTTGTTGTCTTTCTGGGTCTCCTGTGCCAAGAAGACCTAGGGATTCTCCTATTCTGTGCTGTACTGTTTTCAAGGTGTCTGCTTTGACTCGAAGGTCTTGATCCATTTGGAGTTAATTCTGGTACAGGGTGATATATAAGGATCTAGCTTTAGTTTTCTACAAGTGATAAACCAATTTTGACAGCACCATTTACTGAAGAGGCTGTCTTTCTTCCATTCTTTATTTTTTAGCTCCCTTATCGAAGTTTAGGTGGCTATAGATCTGTGGGTTCATTTCTGGGTTTCAATTCTATTCCATTGGTCCTGAGGTCTGTTCTTGTGCCAGTACCAAGCTGGTTTGATTACTATGGCTTTGTAGTAGAGTTTGAAATTTTATATTGATATTCCTCCAGCATTGTTCTTTCTCTTAAGCATCGATTTTTCTATTCGGGGTCTTTTATGGTTCCATATGAATTTTTGGATTGCCTCTTCTATTTCCTTGAAGAATCACATTGGAATAGGTATCACATTGAATTTGTAGATAGCCTTGGGAAGTATTGCCATTTTCATGATGTTGATCCTTCCAATCCAGGAGCATGGGAGGTTTTTCCACTTTCTAAGTTCTGTTTTGATTTCCTTTTCAGGTTTTTAGAATGGCCAATAGACACATGAAGAAATGCTCAACCTCTCTAGTCATAAAAGAAATGCACGTCAAAACAACATTGAGATACCACCTCACCCTGGTTAGAATGGCTATAATCAAGAGCTCTAATAACAACAGATGCTGCCTACTGCATTGTTGGTGGGAGTGTAAACTTGTTCAACCATTTTGGAATGTAGTATGGAGGTTCCTTAAAAGACTGCACATAGAGCTCCTCTATGACCCACAATCCCACTTTGGGGCATTTACCCAAATGATCACAAACAAGACCATACTAAAGCTACCAGCACAACTGTGTTTATCACAGCATTATTTACCATAGCTAAGATATGGAACCAACCCAGATGTCCCTCAGTAGATGAATGGATCAAGAAAATGTGGTATCTATACACAATGGAATTCTATGCCTCCATCAGAAAGAATGACATTGCCCCATTTGTTAGGAAATGGAAAGACTTGGAAACAAATATATTAAGTGAAATAATCCAGGCCCAAAGAAACATAGGTCCCATGGTTTCCTTTTTGTGCAATAACTAGTATATGTCTTGAGATAAACAGAAAAGGTCAGATAAGTTGATGTTAAGCGAAATGAACCCCAAGATAAGGATTCACATGCTTTTTTCTGTCTTGCTATTGTATTTATAAGGTACCACTTGATTTTTTTTGTTGCTTTGTATGGCCCTCCCCCACAGTATAAGCCCTGTTTTCACTGTATTTGATGTTAGTATAACTTGGGGTGTGGAAGGGAAAAAACAAATTGTTTAAACATGGATACAGGTTGACCCAACAATGAGATGTACAAGACGCTATGTCAAAAAATGAACCTTACAATTTAGGAGGGGAGGAGCGTAGTTGTAGAGATGGGAGGGAAGGGATGGTAGGGGAAAAACAAAGGAAGAGGCAACAATGCTTGATAAGAAATGTAATCATTACCTTGCTCATTTAACTGTAACTCCTCTGTACAGAATTTTCACAATAAAAAACTTATGTAAAAAAAAAAGTAAAAGAACTTTACAACTTCGTCCAGGGGTGGGGAGGAGGGGCAAGTGGCGGGGGAAATGGGGGAGGAAGGGTAGTTTTGGAGGTGGGAGGGAAGGGATCTTACGGAAAAACAAAGGAGGAGGCAACAATGCTTGATAGGAAATGTACGGATTACCTTATTCATGTAACTGTAACCCCTCTCTACAGTATTCTTTTAACAAAAAATGTACAACAAAAAAAAGGATGTCTTCATTAGCCCAGAAGCACTCTGAACCCCTAAATTCAGAGAATTTCAAGGGTATTTCAACCTATTGGTTTAATATATCATTCAATTTATTTTTAGCTCTTCTCACCCTAGGAAAAGATTCTATACAGCCTCTGGCCAAGGACCCATCAGAATTTCTTCAATGGAACATTAGCTCACCCAATTCCAGAGGATGTAATAGCTGTGTGTACCTTGTTCCAAATCTTCAGGAAATTATAAGGTCTTAAGAGCTCTATGTAGGGAATTGGGATCTAAAACCAAGTATCAGACAAAATTATCTTAGCACCCCTTTATTGATCAGGAAATTACAAGGATTTTAGGAGTTTCATGCCAAGATCAATAGAGAGCAATATCTGTCTACCTATCTATCTATCTATCTATCCATTACTTATAATTTCACATTTCTTTTCTTTTGGAGTGGACAGTCTTATCAAAATAGAGAGTAGCAACAACTGGCCTCATGATTAATTAATCCACAATTGGTTTATTCCACAAATATTTATGAAACATGGTATGTATCAGGCATGCCGATGGATACTGGAGAGACAGAAATGAAGTAACACTGTCTGTGGGAGATGCAGCTCAAATTCCATTTCCTCTTTTTGTTTTTCTGTTTTTGAGTCAGCATTTTAAAATACAAAATACACAGTATAATATGCAAGTTTAAGAACTGTCCGTGACCCAAGGAGAAGGATCCTGTTCTGGTTATTCAAGAAGAACAATACCCACGAGAATGGCCAACCTTTGAAAAGAAGTCATGTCCTTGGTACAGTGAGAGAGACTTTCTTAGCTTGTGAAAGCAAAATATATCCATTAGCATTTAGCTACTTGGTATTTATAAGTAGTGAAAACAATGCTTTAATGTCAATAGTCATTCATATGTAATTTGTGATACAACAAATAATAATTAAGGAGTTTAATGCTCATTAGTAAATGACCCTACGAAAGTAAGAAAGGCAATTTACCAGCTTAATGTAAACAATTATGTATATTGAAGTACGGGGCCAAATATATAAAATTACTAAAACTAAAAGCTAAGCATGTGTTAACAGTTCACTACTCTAGCTACACTCTTTTATCATCATTTGTAGGTCCTGTGCGCTAGACCTCTACCCTCCACTGAGGTGATGCTTTGGGTATGGTGCGTTCTTCACAAAAATGTGTTTAAAGGCTGAGCAATTACTCTTATGTATTGTATTTCTCTTGTCTTTTTTCATACTCATTTTCATCTATCCCAGCTTTGAGTTCATAATTTCAGGATCATATCCTGGCATCGTCTTGTAACGTCTACAAATTAAAGGCTGGACTTTGTCCCTTGGGAAACAGAACATTTAAAATAATTTAAAATACAAGTTCTGTAATAGATACCCTTGAATCAACATTAGCTTCCCAGCATATCTCATTCATATTCATTTATTTACCTTGCCTGTGTATTCACCACCTGAGAATCACTTAGTCCTGCTTTATCTTTCTGATGTGTTTTTATTGCTTGCTTGTATGATTGACATCATCCTCTCTCTTCAAGATTATAACATAACTGAAATCCATTGTGTAGCTTATTTGTAATAGCTGTAGAAACATTGTCTTCTGTGGTTATACACAAGATAAAACTATCCTTCCTTACATTTTTCTATTTATCTTCTTTTTCTAGTTCAAGTATACCAGCTCTTTTCCATGATGCTATACACAGCCAAATGGTCTACATTCATTGCTTCCATCCTGTAAGGTGAAGTTTACTTTTAAAAACACCATAGATATTTATGTATAGTTTACCTAATACTACACATGCGGGAAAATATCTAAAAGTCACTAGAAAAGGGAAAGTCAATTTCCCAATAAAAACATATATTTGGAGCAACACAAAAACACATATTTTAAATTTATAGCATGTACTTCAAGAATAAATGATATATTCAAAAGCACATTAAAAGGTCCTTGATAAATATTCACTTACCTTACAGGAACGCCAATGAAATACTTCTTGGGATTTCTTGGAAATCTGAGGGAGAATAAAAGCTAAATTATCATTTGTGTGCCTTAATCATTTGTGTGCCATTTTTGTGCCCTAATCTAGCACTCTGCCTGCTATGAAGAACACTATGAAACCACAATCAAGGTTCCATATCTTAGCTATGGTAAATAATGTTGCAATAAACATAGTTGTGCTGGTAGCTTTAGTGTGGTCTTGTTTGTAAGCATTTGGGTAAATGCCAAAAGTGGGATTGCTGGGTCATAAGGAAGCTCTATGTGAAGTCTTTTGAGGAACCTCCATACTGCTTTCCAAAGTGGTTGAACAAGTTTACATTCCCACCAACAATGAAGTAAGGTTTTATGGCTAAGGATATTGAACATTTCTTCATGTGTCTATTGGCCAGCCTTCTTTCTTCGTCAGAGAAGTTTCTCTTTAAGTCTTTCGCCCACTTATGAAATTGGTTAACTACATGTAGAAAACTAAAGCTAGATCCTTATATATCACCCTGCACCAGAATCAACTCCAAATGGATCAAAGAACTTGAAGTCAAAGCAGACACTCTGAAAACATTACAGGATGGGATAGGAGAAACCCTAGGTCTCCTTGGCTCAGGCCAAAATTTTCTGAATAGAGACCCGGAAACACAACAAATCA
>NW_012267355.1:1934021-1961148 GCF_000151885.1 Dipodomys ordii
CAAGGAGACCTAGGGTTTCTCCTATTTTATCCTGTAATGTTTTCAGAGTGTCTGCTTTGACTTCGAGGTCTTTGATCCATTTGGAGTTGATTCTGGTGAAATGGATAAGATCTTAAAGGAATGTAAATGGACATTCTACCTAGGTCTATGAAGGATGTCATACACGTAAGCACCCTCTCTGAATATGTTAGATGGCTTTCAAGTATCATAGTTATTTCTTCCTGAGCACTGTCAAAAGTGGATTTTTTTTGTCACAGAATGCTTCCTTGCTTCTTTTTGAAGAACAGGACATGCCAAAATCAATTGGTAAGTTGAAAAGGACTAGAGAACAGTAACAAAGAGACTTGGTACTGAAGGAATAAAATCCTTCTGATACAACAAATGAACAACCAACAAGTCTTCAGGACAAAAATTTTTCAATTTTATATCAGGGTCTGTGATGTTCTTCTTTTTAGTAAGTGATTGTATTGTTTGGAGGAAAACAGCTTGTACCTTCTGGTGTATGACAGTACATGAACTGAGGAGACTTGCCATTTGGTGATTTTTTTTTCCTTTTTGTTGTTGGTTGTGGGGCCTGAACTCTGGGCCTGGGTGCTGTCTCTGAGCTCTTCAGTTCAAGACTAGTGCTCTACCACTTGAGCCACAGTGCCAATTCTGGCTTTTTCTGCTTATGTGGTGCTGAGGAATTGAACCCAGGGTCCCATACATGCAAGGTAAACACTCTACCACTGAGCCACCTTCCCAGCCCCTCATTTGATTTTTAATTACTAATGAATTCACAAAGCCAGGTGCTATTGGCCCACCCTGTAATCCAAGCTATTCAGGAGGCTAAAATCAAAACCAGCCCAGGTAAAAAAGTGTATTGGATTATTACCCCCAATTAGTCAGCAAAAAAGCTCAAAGTGGAGATGTGGCTCAATTGGTGGAGTGCCAGCCACGAGCAAAGAAGCCAAGTGAGAACCAAAAGTTCTGAGTTCAAGCCCCAGAATTAACACACACACACACACATACACACACACACACACACACACACACACACACACACACACACACCAAACAAACAAACAAAAAACCCCAGTGTATTTACAAACCAGTTTTCTTGACTTGCTTTTTCTGTGTAGCCTAACGTTTTGTTGACTTCCATGTGTTGGAATTGTGAGGGCTGACCTCTGATAGCAGATGCTTCTATTAACTTGGCTTGATTCACTCATGTGTGTGGTCAGGACTGGGCTCACTGGTGTGGGAGAACAGACCCTCATGTCTGCTGGGCTGCCATAAGCCACACGGGGAGCTTGAATGTTCTACATGGTAGTGGAGAGTGTCTCCAGAGCTGCAAAAGAAGCATCCTACTCACAAACGTTCCCAAACTTTTGCATGCATACTTCATAAATCCCCATGGTTGAGAGCAAGTTAACCTAGCCAAAACAAGGGTCAATGTGGAAACACAAAAGGTACACAGCAAGGGATGCGTGTCCAGAAGAAGAAAACTGGTAGGTGCCTACCTGTTTTTCATTTTGCCACATATATCATATAGATAGATTACTTTGAAAGTCAAAGAAAGTAATCAGTGATAGCTGGTGATGGATATTTCTCATCTCGGTAATTAATAAAACCAGCATTTCATAGAAAATTGGGCAAGTTTATGAAATAAGGATACTGCGTTTGATGGCCTTTTATATGATCAATGTGTGTGTGTGTGTGTGTGTGTGTGTGTGTGTGTGTGTATGTGTGTGTACTTCGGCCTTGGGAATTCCAAAGACTAGCACACTACAACTTGAGCCACAGATCCACTTCTAACTTTTGGTGATTAATTGGAAAACAGAGTCGCATGAATTTTTCGGCTCCAGCTGGTTCTGAAGCTCGATCATTAGATCTCAGCTTCTTATATAATTAGGATTACAAGCCTGAACCACTGGCAGCTGTCCCCAAATTCTGATATTTTGATTCCATAAAATGTGACCATTTTCAATTTTTTTTGTTGTTCATAAAGCAGTAAGGAGAATACATAGAATCTTTTACAACATGGCAGATGCATCATCAAAAGAATTGATTAATTTGATGTGACTCCCTTTGAGTTTTTCAAAGACACTAACAGATTTTGGAAAAAGATCTCTCAAAGCATGTCTTATGAACCCTAGTTCCTAAGGTTATACAGATAAAGAGGGAAATAAAACTTAATAGAATGAAGATGTGTGCTTTTTAAGGAAGTCTAGGAAGAGAGATAAGTTTAGTAGACTATATTTTATAAATGTTCTTTACGTCCTCTGTCCCTACCAATTGTCTTGCTCTCTACATGTAATCTTGTGTGGAAAGGGAAGCTGCTTTCTTTCTTTCTGATTTTGCATCTCCGTTCCATGAGAAGAGAGAAGAATGACTTGTATTTTTGGTGAGTTAAAGTTTCAGTTGGATGAATAAGGATGTAGCTGGATGAAATAATAAGGCTCTGTCATCATGGAGAGAACATAAACTTTTAGTGTTGAACTTTGATGTGGTAGAAAATATCTTAGATATGCCATGTGATATATTTAGAATATGATCATAGCTGTCATGTTCTCCAATTTGGATTTTCAGTAGTACATTAAGTGATAATTTGACTTCCATCTACTTTTACCTTTTTCCATCTTTTAACTGGTTCATGCCTTAGGTACGGGAAAGGGAGAATCATTCACTGGCTTTTGCGAGGTACCAGTGATTAGCACAGCTGAGATCTAGACTTCCTGTACTCCATTGCAACCTGAAATCTGAAAATCCAAATGGAACGAAGTCACCTGAAGGAAGTCTTAATTGGGTTAAGTCTCTAGTTGGATTCAGAAGGCAAATTTACTTGGTACAAATACAGCTGCTATAGGTAGTTTCTCATTATAAGTATTGATTGATTTAATTTGGAGATGAGTTCCTTATGACTTCTTTAAAGTACTGATGAGCTACATGATTGGAATAACAGGCACGATGATCAAATAAACTCAGTTGTTAGCAGGAAAAGTTAAGGATAGATGACTGTTAGTATACATTGGGTTATTTACTCTTTAGTTCTTAAAGTGTCCTTGTTTGGTTTGAGATTCTAAGAGGAAAAATGAGGCAGTAAGGATTCACACATATCTACAATGTCAATAACTCAGCAATCAGCATACATGCTATAAAAGAGTCAAAAGTATCTTGATATGCAGGCAAAGATACAACACCTTATGTAAAATCTGAAACCTTATACTGCTACTCTATATACCTTTCCAAATGTTTCTCATATCTTCACAAAACAGAAAAGTGGTAACATTTCCAGAGTAGTTTCTAATTCCTATTGACATTGATATGTACACATTCAACTTTAATATAATTTTAAAATATTGTATTACTTTGAAATGAAGTGTGGCTCACACTTGTAATCCTAGGTAGTTGGGAGACTGAGAGCTGAGGATTACAGTTCAAAGCCAGCCTGGGTAGGAAAACCCATAAGATTACGTCATTCAATTAATCAGCAAAAAGCCAGAAGTGAAGGTATGGCTCAAGTGGTAAATCACTAGCCTTAAGTCACAGATCTAAAACATAGTACCCAGGCCCTGAGTTCAAGCCCCCAAGACTGGTGTCCATATACATACCTTCATATACACACAGAGAAATTAAATTAATAACAATAAGGAAACTATGGAAGTATGACTAAGCATGTTTTTCTTTGTGCCCCAATCTGAACATGTGCTATGAATTTAATATTCTTCTTCCTGCCAATCAGTATTGAGAATATCTTCATGTCTGAAACCTGGGAATAATAAGGTAAAACCATGGTTTTACAAAATCTGAATACTAGTCCTTACTTTAAATCAGGGGAAAATATGGTAAATGAGGAAATTTACAGCTGATCCTCAGCTATCTATGTATGTCTGCCTTGCTTCACTGGGTCAGATTCTGATTGTTCTTTTATTCTGAGCCAGAAACTCACTTCATTCTTGGATGTCTTTTTATACATTCTTTTTTCCTTCACTGCTAGGTTTTCTCTCTCCATTCTTTCCTTCCTTTCTCTTTTCTCTTGGTGCTGTGGCTCAAGTTGTAGAGTGTTAGCCTTGAGCAAAAGCAGTGCAGGACAACACCTAGACCTTGAGTTCAAGCCCCAGGACCAACAGAAAAAAATTAAGTTGATAAGTAGATTCACTGTATTTGACTCAAGAAATTTACCAGGAGATTCATGATTTTCAGTCAAGGATTCGGTGGTCCTGTTTGTTTGCTTCACTGATTTTCCCCCCAACCCTACTCTACCTCCCCATAGACAGAGACAATATCAAGAAGAAAAAAATAATTCAGATATATTTGTGATAAACTAACTAGAAATGTCACCCCCCATAAGAACTCACACTAAATTGTGGTTAGCTTTTCAGCCATCTAAATCTTGCCTAACATTGTTTTGTGCTAAGGTCTGTGTTTTTAATAACCTGTCTACAACAGCTACAAGAATGAGTCTTTCCATTTGTGTGGATTGCACTAATGACAACAGACAAGTTGTTTTCAAAGATTTTCTCCATGTCTTTGGATGTCTCTGAAGTAGAGTTATATACCCCAATCAATGTTACAACCTCAGTTCCCTCCAGCCAAGACTTCAATGTCTTCAGCCTGAGGCTGACCATATGGCTCAAAAAATGTCTTTACACCATCTAAGAAGGTCACTGTCTATCCTTGTTTACCTTTGAAAACTGCCTGGAGCTGGGGACTAAAGTAACTGAGTGACTTTGAGAAAAAAATTCTTAGTGAAGAATAAATATGACATGTTGATTTAGGAAGAAAACAAGTGTACCATTGTATCAGAATACATCTTAATGGAGTGAAAAATTATCTTGAACGTGGTTGAATCTTACAATTTGAGGATAGGATTCAAATATGTAGTAAGTAGAATCAAATCATTACTCTTCAAGGTACTTTCTTTTTGTGGAAGGGTGATGTTGCTAGGATCTTTTTACCTCAGGGCTCTATACTTCCTTGGCAAGAACTCCATCACTTAAGCGATGCCCTTAGCCTTTATTACTTCAGATACTCTGAAAATGGTCTCGTGATTATGTTTGGCTGACTTGAACTGTATATATGTGTTTATGACAGATGTCTAGATTTTATTGGTTGAGATTAGTCATTCAAGATTTTGACTAGAAAGACCTTGAATCGTGGTCTAAGAGGACCTCTTAAGCTTATACTACAAGTATAAGCTAATGGTCAGCTTTTCACGCATGAGGATGAAGGCACTGTGAAGATCTTGTTAGATATTTTGCTTTGTTCAGTAATGATTAGTTAAGAAAGGTAATGCAATCTGTACTTTAAAAGTACAGATTGTTGATGCAACTAGAACAGTTATACATTTGTGAAATTTATATGTATATTTCAGTGTGTATAGAAGATAGAATCATACAGAAGCTAGAAATGTATAGTTTTTATACTCTGGACTTTATTCAACCCCCCTCAAAAGATAATGAAAGAAGTACAAAGAAAGTATTCTCAGAGACAAGTCACCTTTGCTTTAAGAATTTTAAAGAAAAGTGAAATTAATGAAATCTATGTTTGTCTTCCAAAAACCTAGCAGACTTCTGAGACACAAGCCCTAGTTCGACACGACTAAATACCCAGCTTCTTTCCAGGAATGAACCTGTTATTTTCCGGTACCCCCTACCCCTGTAGACTTTCAGTCGATGTGTTACACACTCTCAAGTCTGCCCATCAGCACAATTCACACCCTAGGTGTCTGCAGACAGGGAGCATCTTACTTTCTGCTACATTCTCCCATCACTTGTTTCTCTGGCATTCATTTCTCTTTCTAAGGGATTCGTGCTGATACACCTCCAGGGGAGAGATACTGATCATTTGTCTGGTTCTGGCCATTCCCGTTCCCATAAGAGCTGATCCTCAGCTATCTATGTATGTCTGCCTCGGTAAAATTTCAATTTGCTTCACTGGGTCAGATTCTGATTGTTATTTTATTCTGAGCCAGAAACTCACTTCATTCTTGGATGTCTTTTTATACATTCTTTTTTCCTTCACTGCTAGGTTTTCTCTCTCCATTCTTTCCTTCCTTTTTCTTTTCCGTTTCTTTCTCCCTCACCCTTTATTTCTTGATTCTACTGTTTAAAGGATAAGTATACAATATGAAATCCATTATATAAACATAAATACATATGAGATCATAGGTAAAGAATGACGCTATATAACCATTATAAGACATAGAATGGCAGTTTCCAAAATATTAAAAATAGAACTTTCATATGACTGAGCAGTTCCTCTGTTGGGGATCTATCCAAAGGAAATGAGATCAGCACTTTTGAGAAGAGTCTTTATGCTCATTATATTGCAGCCAAAAGAATATCTCAAGGTTATAAGCACATGATTTGATCGAGAATTTATAGATGATAGACAGACAAACAGGACAGATAGAGAGCTATGTCATGAGCCAGAAAGAGTAAATATAAACCAAATAGTTTTACTCATTTCTGAAAATATATGCTCCTTGAGAATAAAGCCTTTAAAATACAGCCTCAGGCAAACAAACTAAAACAAACAAATGCCATTCTTCCAGTATCACCCCTGCCAATCATTTAAAATGTCTGAACAAACACTGCCAAGTTAGAAAAGCCAGGTGTGATCATTCTAAGAAATCAAGAAATCATTTGACCAGCTTGTTAATCACATGGATGTCCCAGTAAGCTATGTTTAAAAGACACAGGAAAGTGATCAGCTTTGTCTTTGTGTAATATGTTCTACAAGCCTGGCTGAAGCCACATTAGCACTTACATTTTTATGAGCTGTCCATATTACACACCAAATGATTGATAGGCACATTCTTAATTCTGATGAATAGATCTCAAAAGAAAACAAAAAGTGTTATTAGAGAAAATTCCAATGTGTCACCATCATCATAGCAACTAAAAAATGGTCACTCATCATAATGACCTTTCACAGATGAAATGACCTTCATTGTAGCATCTATCGAATACCATGGGTAATGTTAAATCACTTTAGATATGCATCGGTGAACTCGACATTTGCCCATTTTCTCTTTCTCTAATGTGTTTTAACATGAATATAATGTCTTATGCTTTAAACATCAATCTTTTGCTGACTACAGCTGATAAAATTAAAAATGGGAGGAAAATGTAGGGTCTGAGTGAGGGTGTGAAACACCTGGGAGAATTATGATTAGAGTGAATTGATCAAGATACATTGTATTCATGAAGGGATGTACTGAATTAAAACCCATTTGTACAACTACCTGAAGATAATAATTTAAAACATTCCTATGAAATTAAATACCTGAAAATCTAATGTTTTAGAAAGACTCTGGCCAAAGCCCAACAAAATAAGAACCAGGAAATGAGTTTTTGCAAGAGGAATTAAGACCAAGGTAAGAAGACCAATGAGTGAATGGAAGAGGAGAGGAGAATGCAGTCAAAAATGCATTGTATATACCACAAAACTAAGAAAAGTAATGGAAAGGGAGTGTTTGAATGGGGTGAGAATTTTGAAGAGTTGACATTGATCAAGATGCATTGTATTCATAAATGGCTTTGTTAACTGACACCTCCTTTGTACAACTACTTAAAGGTAATTTAAAAATATTTAATACACCCACAAATTATTACAACTCACACTTTATTATTAATTTTTGTTACAAGATCATAGTTACTCTGAGATTTGATGATATATTTGAGATAAAAGATTATGTCTATCCTAATAATAATAGTAATAATACACAAACCCAATACATAAGTCATATTTGAGGCATAAATTTCAAGGACACCACTATTCAAAACAAATATTAGAAATCAGGATGACAAAAGAACTTAAATACTTAAATATTTTAGTTTAATGTGCTTTTATTGGGTCTTTATATACCAGATTTTTAATGAGAATATATATGTACATGTATATGCATATATAGTATATACATTACATATTTTCAAAATTTTCAAAATATAAAATCCCAAATGATGAGAGCTTTCTTTTCAACTTATTACAAAATGATCATTCTATTATAGCATTCTTAGCATCTTCCTCCAACGTTCTCTCACCTGGTCCATCTTATATCAAAAATCAAATTTGAGTTTCAGAGACAATAGAGGAAGTGTTTACTTACAGATTTTTGTACCACATAGTATTTAGCACTGACTCTTCTCAGGTTATCTAAGAGACAATATCATTTTGAAATATTCTCAAATTTTGTTCCTCATGGTTTGCTTTTTATTTATTTATTCATTTATTTATTTTTAATAAGTTTTTTATTGTGAGAATATTGTATAGAGGTGGGGTTACAGTTACATGAGCAAGGTAATGATTACATTTCTTATCAAGCATTGTTTTCTCCTCCTTTGTTTTTCCCCTACCATCCCTTCCCTCCCAGCTCCACAACTACATTTGAGCTTGTAGTTTACAGCATATCTGTTTCCTAAAACTAGTGTGTGTCATTCTCTAATTTAACAGAAATATTACCCACCTTTCTTAATCTCTTAATTCAAATGTGAATGCTATTCCGAAGTTCTTAGGCAATTCATTTTTTTCTCCTCAGTGCTTGAATCATATTATTTCAGTACTTACAACACTGCGTTTTTAATTAGATATATTTATTGAATAACTAAAGAGACACATAAAACTTCTATGATAAATAAGAAATAAAGAAAATAACACCATTATCACTGTGATAAACTTAGTGGCCTAAAGTTAGCTTTAGTTTTGTTTACTCCATGGAAATCTGACTTTGTTGTGGGCAGAGAGAGCATCACTTCTTGTATTTGTCTTGGGTTTGAGAACATTTCAATAAGTGTTGAAAAAAATTGGATGAAGAAGAGTCTAAGAGAATCTGATACAAGTATAGCCATAAGCCTGCAAACATGAACACAGATATCTGCCAGTCATTCACAAGAAAGGTAAACAAACTACACTTTTAATATACAAGGTATGTGTCTTAATATTCCTATTTAAATAATTTATTTCCTTCTCCGCAAAGCTTGATGTGAAGTGAGTGTTTCTCACTCTTCCTTCAGTCCTCACTGGGTATGTAATACACAAGTAAATTCATTCTCCAGATAAACTGGAATCAGTCTAACATTCAGTTGTTGAAAGAGTCAAGGCAAGATTAATGTTGGTAGGTAGGATTGAGTTTAACACCATAAAAGAATTAAGCCTGTTTGTCCTTGTGTGTTTGTGGATGGGTTTTCATTTGGGAGTTTTCTCAACCAATTCAGTTTGGGACTGCGGGCTCAATTGATTTTTCTTTCAATTAATATAGAAAATGAGAGCAGTCAGAGTGATGTATGTCATATTTTCTTGATTCTTGGAGTTACTCTTTAAATTTCAGTTTCCTGAAGCTATTGTCTGTGATTTTTATTAAACAATTCTGAATTGAAAGTATGTAATGACACCATTGTGTAGGTTAGCAGAAAGAAAGCAAACAGACTTCCATAAATTCTTTGAGGAAGATAACATGGTGGGAAAAATTAATAATTACTGCAAGCATATTAAAATATCTAACGACTAACCTTTATTTTGGGTGAGAGTGGAATTTGAACTCAGGGCTGCACATCTGCAAGTTACGTGCTGTGTCATGTCAATGATGTCCACAACCCCTTTGCTTTATTTACTTTTTTGACAGGGCCTTTTGACTTTGAGAGTTGCACACTCATACTATAATTGTTCAACCTGGATTCTCACGTAGCTGAGATTGAAGTTGCATAACACATGCTCTGACTATGTTTTTTGAGATTGATTCTCTCTTCCTTATTTAGCCTCCAACCATGATTCTTCTGATGTTGGTCTCACAATAGGCAGCAAAGCAGACAGGAAGTGGCTCAAGCCTTTTCAGGTTAAAAGAAAATGACCAGAGTTCAATCCAAAGTGGAAGAGAAATGGGATTCTGAGATGAGCTATATCTAGGTATTTAACGGCATAATTATGCCATAATTGTGCTATGTATGTTTTGCAGTCTATAAATTTGTCACAAAAGTGTTTTTAGTAAAGAGAATGTCATGCTAGGTGTTGATTCAGTATTTAGCAGGGATTCCCTTATTATTGTAATAAAAAGGCTGAAATTGTTCTACAAATATTGGTGGAAGTAAATTTTTACATCTGGCTTGCTGCTACTCAATGGTTTGTTTCAATCCATATTTTGGGGCCGAATTCATACAAGACGAAGTGTTCTGTATTTCAACAAACGATTGTATATTTTCTGTGGATATTGGCTACATATACATTTTGGAAAAGTGCATTTAGTGCTGTGATTTCTTGCATATGAAGTTGCAGCTTTGCTGATGCATATCCTTGCTAAGAAAATAGCACTTGCAGAGACATGACAGCTCACTGAGTAGGAAATGGGGGAGGAGGAAGGGCCTAATGCTTGAGATGCAGGCTTCTAAACCTACCAACCACCCATTCCATAAAATGGCTTTGGTTGAACTTGTTTACATCAGTTACCTATCCTTATAAGACTAAGACAAGTGTTTTAGTATTTGTTGTAATAAAACTGCTTAATCTATTGCAGCTAATAAATGAGATTTAAGTGCAAGAATAAAGAAATCAGACCCTTTTTTGTTTTGCTTTGCACATGTAATTCAATATGTATGAGACAGGCAGCCATGGTGCACACATCCATAATGCTAACACTCAAGAAGTTGAGGCAGGAAGATGAAGAGTTTGAAGTCAGCCTGGACTCCATAGCAACACTCTGTCTTGGGATAAAGAAGATTGCTTTCAATAGAGTATCTTGTACATCTCATTGTTACAATGCTTTACAACTTGGTTGTGGGGAGGAGTTGGGGAGGTAGGGAGAGAAGGGATAATGGGGGAAAAAAAAGGGGGAGGTACCAATGCTCAGTAGGAAATGTAATCATTACCTTACTCATGTATCTGTACCTTCTGTACAGTATTTTTACAATAAAACATATCTTAAAGAAAATTGCTACATGACATAGAACCATTGTACATTTCAAGACTGAAAGCTATGAGTTGAAGGAAAGTGTAAATATCTCTACTCAGGAGGCTGAGAGCTGAGGATTGTGGTCTGAGGATTGTGGTCTAAAGCCAGGCTCAGCAAGAAAATCTGTGTTACTCTTATCTTCAAGTAATCACAGAAAAAGCTGGAAGTGGTGCTGACTCAAGTTGTAGAGTGCCAGCCTTGAGCAAAAAGGAGTTCAGTGCTGGGCTCCAGTGGTTCATGCCTGTTATCCTAGCTACTCAGGAAGCTGAGATCTGAGGATTGTGATTCAAAGTCAGCCTGTCTGAGAGACATCTCCAATTAACTACCAGAAAACCAGAAGTGGCACTGTGGCTCAAATGGTAGAGCATTATCCTTGAGCTGAAGAGTTCAGGGACAGTGCGCAGGCCGAGTTCAAGCCTCACAACCACCAGAAAAAAAAAAAAGAAAAAGGAGTTCAGGAACAGAGAACAAGCCAAGTTTGAGCTTAAAAAAAAAAAGCAAATATCTAATCATCTAATCATTCCAGCCTATTTCCTCATAGGGATGACTTAAAGGAACATTAATTACTCAGAAGACAAGAGGGGAATAGTGAATAAGTGAATCTGTGTTGAAAACTAATAAGAGCATACTAAAGCAGATCATCTCACATGATAACATTTCATGTACACTTCATATACATTCTGTTCGGCACAGGAAGCACACTTCATTTTTAGACTGGAAATAGAAGTGAGAAGAATTGTTTTTTTGATGGGCACTTTATCATGGGTAATATTCTCTTTATTCATTGTCTAAGTAAAGGGGAACTCTGTTGTCTTTATAAGGTACTTAAAGCAAAATTAGGAAAAACAAGTCTCTCAATTTGCAGTTAATGTGCCTTGTACAAACAATGCCACAGTGCACAGCCTCAAGAAAGAAAAAAACTATCACAATTTCGTGATACAACTAACACTTAAAAATATATATCTAAATTAATTAAATTGGATATTCTGATACAGTTATTGTGAGGATTTTCAGTATCTCATCCATAATCATCACTGAGCAAACAGAAAATGTCAGCCATGACTCTCGTTTATGAGTAAGGTGAGCTGTTTTATTTGTTGGTTTAAAAAATAAGTGTTGGTTGTCTTACAGTTCACCTTACCTAGTAACACTGATGTGAGTTCAGCAGAATTTAGAAATTATTTAATATTTAGTTATATAAAATAGGGTACAGAAAACATTTTTCAAAAGGATACAAACTGATCATTTGCCTAGAATGAAAGAAATTTGTTTAGTTTAAAGAAAAAAATCTTAAAGTATATGATATTTAGTAATAAGCATTAACTAAGTCAAAATGTAGAGCCAATACATTATTGGTCTCATGACAAAATATAATCACATTGGGCCTAGAGATACTCAATTTTGTCTTTAATGCTTGTGAAATAAGAAAGATAATAAGCTGTTTTATCATCTATGACCTCCATCTTCTGGCTAAGCATATCATTAGGTGAAACACTGGATTCATTAATTCATTAAATTTCTTCTGCCCTTAGGTACAGAATGTCTACCTGACCTGGTGATGGATATATACAATGACTTGTGTGTGTGTGTGTGTGTGTGTGTGTGTGTGTGTTTGCATTTTTAAGTAGAATTTACCTGAATTGCAAGTTGTCTCTAAAGTCAAGTGGGTTATTCACCTCCCTTCCTATTTTCATGGCCTGTCCATCACAGCTGTGGCTTCCGAAGGTGATATTTCTGCCTAAGTCCATAAAGGGATATGCTTCCTAAAATACCTTCAACAAATCACAAACCTTTGAGGAAGAGAACTGACCAGTTTAGCTTTCCAGGAGAACTAAGGTGAGTCCTTCAGGAGTGCAATGTCTGCATATCTCTGCTCAGCAGCAACCATCCCTCCCCTTTGAGTAAGATATAGACATAGAAGAGCCCACGGCCTAAGATAATGGGGAGGACAGTGGTTTTCAGGACACTCAGTAGCAATATTCATTCAATTCTCTGACAAAGTGCCACTACCTTATCTCAAGTTTTACCCATTTTGAAAATTAAACCTCCTCCCTGAGGTCAAAAATAAGATAGTGAAGGTGGAATTTATTGTGGATGTCTTTATAACCTCAGGCCTCTTCCAAATCATTTTTCAAAACTGCAAAAGCAAAGTTCAGCCCAGGAGGCTGAGATTTCAGAATTATGAATTGAAGCCATCAAGGTCAAGAAAGTCCATGAGACTTTTATCTTCAATTAACCACCACAATAGCCAGAATTATAGCTGTGGCTCAAATGGTAGAGCCTTAGCCTTGAGCAGAAAAGCTTAAGGACAGTGCCCAGGTTCTGAGTTGAAGTACCAGGACTTGAACAAAACACAAAACCAAATAAAGAATACTAAAGGAATTGATTGAGAATCATCAGCAATTAGGAATAATTCTGTTATTATTCTTTGTTTGGTTGAAAATTTAAAATGCCATGGAATTATTCTTAAATATGATATTGTACTAATGTAGTAATATATGATACACATCACACACACACACACACACATTCTCCTTAGTGTGGTAGGCATTGCATAATTGTACTTTTGTGTTTTCATTTTTCAGGGCTTTATTGGAATTCTGCTCTTTCAAAAGTATTTAAGTAGTTGTACAAATGTGTTGCCATTCAATAGTTTATGAATACAGTACGTTCTGGTCAATGTCACCCCTCTCAACATTCTATCCATCCCTACCAAGCTGCCCCTCCCATCACTTTTCTTAAGTTTGTAGATATGTATTATATTTTTATACCATTTAGCAAAGTAGTTTGTACCTGGATCTTCAACATTTTCATCTCCCTGTGACCCACCCCTTTCTTTATTTTTCTGAATTTTGTCACTTCTTTACTAAAATCTCAAATTCCCACCCATTCTATTCTCACTACCATTCCTCAAAATGCTTGAAGAAAAATCATGGGAAATTGCTGTCTCTCCCCCATCTGTTTCTTCAGGGATCAATTTGCTGTCTTTCCTTTTCGCTCTCAGGTTTTGTTTTTGTTTTTGCTTTTGCTTCAGAGGCAAGAAGTTAACAGCTTGACTCTGGAGTCTTATTAACTAATATAACTCTGGAGTCTTATTAACCTTGCTTTAACTGTAAAAATTAACTCCAACTACCTATCTTTTGATTAACATTTTAACTTTCTTTACGCTTAATTTTTATCTTACAAGTAAAATAAGAAAAATGTCAATTTCCTCAGGAGCACCAGGATTCAGTGAGGAGCTTGATGCATGGAACATGGAACCTGGTCCTAAAATGTGATCAACAAATGAGCTCAATAGATATACAATCCGTCAAGGAATGTTACATTTTGTTTTGTCTTGAATCTGATGCTTTGGAATCTAAGTTTCCAACTGTAATAAGTTAAAATTATATCAGACCTACTAACATTCCTGCACTGCATAGTAGTTTGCTAACTTGTTTCCCTTTTTCTTGTTGGGTTACCTGTATGTTCATATCCTAAGTGATTATGTGACTTTGCCACACTCATGAGCTGTACCATTTATAACCAATCCTCATCCCTTCCCAAGATGGCTGCTTTACATGTTATTAAATTATATATATATGAACTTCCATGTTGCAGGTACCATAAAACACACACTAAAGTAGAAAATAAGATGAAGGAAATAGAAGCAGAAATGGGTATTTTTCTTTAGGTCTTCCAATAAATTATCTTACCTAGTTTTGAAGATTTTGCTACATTCCATCTGAGGTGCCTGAAAAGCTGCTAGTGATTTACAGCTTCTTAGTAAGCAGGCTTCTACCATACTCTTTGCTGTTCACTGTGTTTGCCTTGAACATTATCCTCCAGCTGTTTAGAATGATTTATCATCTACACACTCCCTTCTGTCTCCAATCTCAGTGACTGTACCACTTGCCTTCTTGGATAATCACTTGCATGACAGTGAGATATATCCTTCTGGAAACTTCTGTTACCACTGCCATCAGCAGAGTTTATTATTTCCTTTTTAATATCGGTTCTCTATGGTATGCATAGCCTGGGGGGTCTAACTCTCCCACATTATTGAAATTACTTATTTATATTAGATCAACTGTTGTAGGCTGACTTTCTTCAAGTTAAATATTATTTCTTTGTTTTCCCTAACAATCATAATCAAATGCACATTTATGAAATTAAGTCATGGACTGGATACTTGTTGAAGTAATTGAAACGTTTGTGAAATTTCCTGCCATTCTTTGCATGCTTAACAGAATTTCTATTAATTGCTTAATGCATTAATGAAATATTATTACCTCTGATAATATTTCTTAACTTTCCTGGAGTTAACTTATTCATTTTTCCCTTGGGTTATCTCTTTGTGTGTTACTTAGCTATTTAAGTATATTTTGGTCTACTCCAGAGATGGAAATGATTGGTTCATACATTTGATTTTTTTAAGGAAGCTCAGGTAATTCAAGGCAAAGGTCATGTATCTAATTCCTGTTTATCACAGTAATTAGTTTTTGAGGGAATCAATAAGCAAACAAATGAGAGAGTGATTAACTGATAAATCAGTGAATAATAATTTAAGGTACACAGTCTCAAATGGCCTAAATAGTGTTTTCTAAATTCTAAAGGATTTTGAAAATTCCTGAAGTACTTATTTAAAAATAGAAAAGAAGATATTTTTCCCCTCCATCTGAATTGAGGAGCAAATGAATTATCCAATCTTCATAAAATATTGTCTGTAGAAACTAAAATAAAAGGTGAGATAAAGAAAACTTTGCACTAAACATTGGCTTGCTACATAAAAGTTTGAGATCTGAGGATCATGGCTCAAAATCAGCCTGGGCAGGGAAATCAATGACAATCATCTATACCTAATCACCAAAAATGCAGGAAGTGAAGCTATAGCTCAAGTGGTAGTACACTAGCCTTGAGTGAAACAACTAAAGTACAATGCCCAGGCCTTGAGTTCAAGCCCTAGTACAAGCACTAAATAAATAAATAAATAATAAAAATATAAATAAATTTATGAATACAAATAAATTTATAAATTATGTATTTATATACTTATAAAATAAATAAATTTAGCCTACCTCCATCATAATTTAAAGCCATATGCAAAGATAGCAATCTATAACTGACACATTGGTATGTTACAATGTGTTTTCTATTCCTTAAAAAAAAATTGATGTTAGGCGAAATGAACCCCAAGATAAGTACTCAAATGGTTTTTCTTTCTTGCTATAGTTTCAAACATATTTATAAGATATTTCTTTGTTGCTTTGTATGTCCCTCCCCCACGGTATAACCCCTGTTTTCACTATATTTGATGTTGGTATAATTTCTGGAGGCGAAGGGAAAAAACAAATTATTTAAATAGGGATGCAGGTTGGGCTGGGAAGGTGGCTCAGTGGTAGAGCGCTTGCCTTGCATGCCTGAGGCCCTGGGTTTGATTCCTCAGCACCACATAAGCAAAAAAAAAAAAAAAAAGCCGGAAGTGGTACTGTGGCTCAAGGGGTAGAGCGCTAGCCTTGAGCTGAAGAGCTGAGGGACAGCGCTCAGGCCCACAGTTCAGACCCCACAACCAGACCTTCCCCCCCGCAAAAAAATAGGGATGCAGGTAGATCCATTTCAACAATGAGATGTACAAGTCGTTATGTCGAAAACGAACTTTACAACTTTGGCGCAAGGGGTGGAGGGATGGGAGGGGGAGAGATGGGAAATGATGAGAAGGGGAACCAAAGGAAGAGGCAACAATGCTTGATAAGAAATGTACTAATTACCTTGCCCATGTAATTATAACCCCTCTGTATGGTATTTTCACAATAAAAACAAAACAAAACAACAACAAAAAACGATTAGCTACAAAAGTGGGTACAGTGGCTAAATGCCATATTTGTTTATCATGCTTTATCCATGTTTCATATATTATAATTGTTCCTTGTGGACACTTTAAATTTAATTAAAATGTGTTTTTTTCTGAGACTTAGAGAATAAAATTGACATTCTATAATTCAAAAGTAAGCATCCTACCGGTGGCTATCAACAACTTGAGAACCAGAGAAAAATGTCTGCTTTGTGTTTTTCAAATTATGCCTAGTAAAGCACAGTTATGCTGAAAAAAAAATAAATCTGTGTTTCAGGAAATTCAGCTAATGATTTCTTGTATGCTTAGAGAACCTAATCTTATAGTTACTATCATAGTCCTTGAATTGATGTAGCCCCTCAGTCTGCTAATCTTCTCATCTGTCTTATTATTGACTGATCTATCAAAAGCTTCAGTCTTGAATTACAGAACATTTTAATAACTAAACTCCTATCATTCTTCGTTTCTGAGTCTGACATGTATTAATATTGAATTTAAGCAATGAACTCTTATGTAATTGCAACCAGTCTCTACTGATTGGATTCTACCAAGATTCATTCCTTTCCATTTACTGTGTAAAATGAATCTTATTATTTTTTTAAATTACTAACTGTATCTCTTTTTTCTTTGATTTCTGGGGAGGTCCTGGTCTCTGCTCCCAAGATGGCACCTTTTGAGTTCTCTGGACAAGAGGGGGAATAAACACTATGTCCATGCAGGCAGAGAGCCAAAAGATCAAAAGTCAAAGAGTATGAATGCTGAGTGAAGTTCCTTTTCTAACAGTTCTAATCACTTTTTACTAGACAGGAACTCTCTGACCCTAATCACATCCTAAATGCCATACCTTTTAATCAATTCTTTTAAGCATGAAATTTTAACATGAATTTGGGAGGGAGCACATTCAAACCACAGTAGAATTCTTATAAACAAATCTGCTAGACTTCAATATTCCTTTGATGTGAAATACCATACATTACTAAATGTGCAGACTGCTTAATTGAACACATGCCTTTAGAATAACAAACTGTCTAGTAGTTATTTCTCTAGGTAGATTTGTCTACTGTAAAATTTCAAAATATTTGTACTTCATAGTATCTGATTATGTTTTGTCAATCCTGTGGCTTGAACTCAGGGCCTGGGCACTGTTTCTTAGCTTCTTTCCCACAAGGTTAGCTCTCTACCACTTTGGCTTTTTCTGGGTAGTTTATTAGAGATAAAGAGTCTCATTGAGTTTCTTGCCATGGCTGGCTTTGAACTGTGACCCTCAGATTTCTGACTCCTGAGTAGCTAGGATTATAGGCATCAGCTCACCACCAGTATTTGTCTTGTCTGAATCTTTTAGTTTTTGTACATTTTTTTATTGTAAAACTATTGTACAGAGGTGATACAGTTACATGACCAAGGTAATGAATACATTGTTGCCTCCTCCTTTGATTTCCCCCACACAGCTACAATTATACTCCCTGCCCTCCACCTCCAGCCTAAATTGTAAAGTTCGTTTTATAACATAGTGTCTTGTGCATCTCATTGTGACAATGGGTCAACCTATATCCTTCTTTAAGCATTTTGTTTTTTCCCTTCCCCTCCACAAATTAGAAAAGTATATGTACAAGATTCAGGGCACCAACATCAAATACAGTGAAAACAGGGGTCATAACATGGGGGAGGAACATACAAAGAAACAAAAAAAATCACATGGTACATTATAAATATTTTAGAAACAATAGCAAGCAAAAAAAACACTTGTGTCCCTATCTTGGGGTTCACTTTGCTTAACATCATCTTATCTGGTCATATGTACATAGTTTTTGACCTTTTCTGCTTGTCCCAGAATATACTAGTTATTGCATACAAGGAAAATCATGGGACCTATGTTTTATTTTTATATCATATCTGTTTCTAATGGTTTCTATTGTCATAATTAAATGTCATAAATAATGAATGACTAAAAATGCTGTGCCATTATACTTTAGAATTTCCTAAATGACTCATATTATTATATCTTTCTGAGTGACATAATAGAAACAAAATATTTTTCACAGAATGTAGCTATTGTGCATGTTAGTATGTTACGCATCAATAAACATTAACTCAGTAAACAAACAAGTTTAAGTAGTTATAGAATTTTCCTTACTACCAGAAACCATTTCAAGTTATACACACACACACACACACACACACAGAGGAAAGTGTCTTATTCTGCTATCTTGGTGAATACAGTGTACCCATAATTATTACTGAAGTATTGATTCATATATCAATTTTGATAAGGCATTTTTTATAATATCAACTTAATCTGGGAAAATGTTTTTAGTTTAGTTTTCCCAAAACTAATGAATTTTGGCAAACATCTTTTATCTTATTTTCTTTCAAATATCTATATAGAGTCAATATAGCTCAAACTACTGTTCTTGACTCATGACTTGAATAACATAAAATGGACTATTTGTGCCTTGGTCATGCTGAAAGTACAAAATATTTATGCTACAAACTTTCTTTGAAATGTAATTTAATGTCTTTTTAAAAATGCTTTATTTCTCAAGATGACTATTCTATTAAAATTCTTAATTTTTGCCTTTAGAGCATTCTCAGTCTTAGGAAGGATTGGTGAACACAGGCAATTCTAAACAGAAACAACAAAATTCAGGGTACAGTGGCTCACACCTGTAATCCTGGCTACTTAGGAGGCTGAGATCTGAGGATCATGGTTAGAAGCCAGCCAAGACAGAAACATTGTGAGACTCTCATCAAAATTTAATTACACACACACACACACACACACACACACACACACAGAGCCAGAAGTGGCACTTGGCTCATGGAGTAGAGTGTTAGGCTTGAGCAACAGAAGCTCAGGGACAGCACCCAGGCCCTGAGTGCCAATTTTAAGACGAGTATGAAGAAAAAAAGAAAGAAAGAAAGAGAAAGAGAGAGAGAGAGAGAGAGAGAGAGAGAGGGAGGAAGGGAGGGAGGGAGGGAAGGAAGGAAGGAGAGAAGGAGGGAAGGAAGGAGAGAGAGAAAGCAAGAAGAAAGAAAGAAGGAAGGAAGGAAGGAAGGAAGGAAGGAAGGAAGGAAGGAAGGAAGGAAGGAAGGAAGGAAGGAAGGAAGGAAGGAAGGAAGGAAGGAAGGAAGGAAGGGAATGGAAAGCTAGGAATGCAGTTTAAGTTGAAGTGAAAATTGGCTTGGTATACCTGGTTCCATTGCTCATCCTTGAATCTTAATTGTGAAGGTTCTCATCACTTCCACATGTGTCTTTCCTTTGGAAAAAGTGCAATTCAGACTGATGTCTTCTCTTTCCCCGTCATTTCCCTATAAGAAGCTGAGTGAATTATCCAGTTGTGAACTTTAAGATACCATGCAGAGAAATTGGTATTTTTCCCCATCTTCTTTGTGTATGTGAGGAAAATGAGACCATTTATTACAAGGCTAAAGAATTTTCAGAGAAAAAAATTTGAATCCTGTTTCTAACGTATTTGTAAGATGATTCCTTTGTTGCTTTGTATGTCCCTCCCTCCATGGTATAACCCCTGTTTTCACTGTATTTGATGTTGGTATAATTTATGGAGGGGAAGGGGAAAAACAAATTGTTTAAATAGGGATACAGGTGAACCCATTTCAACAATGAGATATACAAGTTATGTTGAAAGATGAACTTTGCAACTTTGTCGGAGGGGGGCAGGGGAACAGGAATGGGGGAGGGGGAGAGATGGGAAGAGGAAACAAAGGAGGAGGCAACAATGCTTAATAAGAAATGTACTCATTATCTTGCCCATGTAATTGTAACCCCTCTGTCCAGTATTTTCACAATTAAAAAAAAAAAGGATTTTCAGAGAGTGAGCTTGAAATTGTCTGCCATCTCCTGTGTGTAAATGGCTAGCCCATGAGAACAAATCCAGCAGACCATAAAAACTGATTCACTAGTGACTAGAATATATATTTGTAGAATGATCTGTGATTGGAAACTAAAGTTCAAATTTAACCAGGCTGGTTGAGCCTTGGTAAACACAGTATGATTTCATCTCAGCAAAATTATTGCGCCCTCTGAGGAATGATGATTATGAGCTTGGGGAATGTGTTATCCAAGTCTGAAATAAATCAGTCCTTACCTACCCTAAAGTGATGCCTCTCAAGGAATCATAGTTTACCAGAATTTCATTTTAATGCCAGGATTAAAATACCATGTGGTTGACAGTGAATATAATATCATCCAATGTCAATGAGTGGAAATCTATAATTTTTGAGCCAAATGAGAATTTGAAATATAACAAGGCAGAGTAGGAATAAACAGAAAGGAAAGCACCTAATATTTGAATGAGAAATAGTGGACAATTGTCTGCTATTAGAGAATTACTGTCTGTGCATAGATACAAATCATCTGATCAAATCAGGTCCTCACCCATTAATTATGTGAATCTATAATTAGCCTTACTCCCCTAGACTTACTTACACCTCTGTGGATTTCACTGCTGAATGCATTTCAGAATTTAGAAACAACGATTAAAATTATAAGACATCTTAACAATACTTGAAAAAATAACTAAAACATGTTGTCATTAAGTTTATAAAGCCTGTTATTTAAAAACAAATGTATAGAGTGAGTGAACTATAAGAGTCATTTCCTTGAAGTGCAATTTTTCCTATAGGTAATTTTTTTAAGGCTCTGTGCCACAGCCTGTAGCTCTCTAGAGACATGTTAAGAAGCATTTTGAATAAATAAGTCATTAAAAAGGAGAATTTTCATGCTGCTAATTCTGCCACTAGTAACTAGTAAGTAGCTCCTTTGTGCAGGGATGGGGTCCTGAAGTGAGTGTAGGCCATGCAGTGAATTCTTTACTCTCTGTTGTATGTATTTTGGTAACAACAGACTGGAAGCTTTCATGACTTACTTTCCTCTCCAAGTTGAGCCATGATGCTAAAAACATTAGACCTGGAATCATAAAACTTGGAATAAAATCTGAGCTATCACTCATTGCCACGCCATATCAATACTTCTCATACATTGTGACAGTCTACTTCTAGGAGTTAATGGTTCCAAAATTGAGCCTAACATAATCATCAATATGTCTTATATACCATATACATTGGAGAATGAACAGTCTTGTAACAACAGTGATTCTAGCATATCTTAGGATTGAAAGATGTACTTCATTGTTTAAGTATGCATACATAAGTGATGGAATATCAATGGATGAGCAACCCATATTCAGTGGGATAATTATTTTAGGCCCTTTGAATAGGGAATTACAACCATTATTCATATATTTGCTGCAAACTACACACTTGTCACAATTGTAGTGGAATTTAAAGACCAATTCTGAGTAATAAAATCTAGAGGGGTAAAATTTACTTTTAAAAAATTATTGCCATGGAATAAATATTTATGAATGTACATAATGTTTATGTCCTGTTGTAATTGGTATTGCATGTGTACTAGTATATTCAAAATTAAAATTTTGAGGTTGCCAGAGGTTATGTTTTCCTGGCCACAAAATATAACATGGGAAAATAGCTTTCTTTTACTTTGGTACATTGTGATTAGGAGAAAGACATACTGCAATTTGTCACTAGGAAAGTATAGTGAATTCAGTTAACTTATTGAAAATGTAGTCAACTTACTAAACAATAAATCTCAAGCAAAACTTATGGAAATAACTTCTCCATGCTGAACAAGAATGGGCCTTGCAGTTTATCTGTGATTTTTACTAAGCGTACCTGCTATTTTGATGAAATATAAAGCATTACAGACAATCCTTTTGGGTATTAGAATTGTGAAAAGAGCAGGAGTGTATGGAAATTAATATCTGAATTATTAAAGGTTCAGTAATAGGTTTTGTGTTTTGCCAAGCTTATTTCTGCTGTTAATCACAATGATAGATTCTTGGTTACCATCCTAAATGTCAATAATCATTGTTAGTTGTTTAAAATGTAGCTTGAGTATTTAACTAGATTTCTGCCTTCCTTAAAGTGAAAATTTATGGCAGTCTCATCATATTTTTAAATGTTTTTGTGTATTTTGCACACTTCTGTGGAAATCCAATTTTCTCATAAAAATTGTTCTGCACATTAAGATGGAATATGGCCCAGAATAAAATTTAAATTACCAGAACTTGGAAATGCTCACAAAAAATTTCAGTATTTACCACTGAAAAGAATTATATATATATATATATATATATATATATATATATATATATGAAGGACTGATTTTTTTCTACTGTGCAATTATTAGTCTTAGAATCTGGTTGTAATTAGTTATTTGGATATGTTGAGATCCTTTGTGACAAAATATTTAAGTTAACGAAATGGAAATGTTGTGGAACAAATTTCTGATGTGATTTACCAATCTGTTCTTCATTATTCTAAAGGCTGAATAATATCATATAGAAAATAAGATTAATTGCAAATATCTAGGATAAACATTCAACCTGATGATTATATTTATCAGTATAAATCTTAGAGGCAGGGAAACAACTCATTTAATAGATTTTGATTAAAGATAGGCAATGATTATGAAGCACATTTCAGAGTAAGGAAGAATAGATTCACTGTCAGCATGAAAATCACTCGTTTACGATTTTTCATAAAACTTAACTGAAAAACCACTTAGTAAATTGTACTCAGAAGTCACTTCAGTGTTTATTAATCTATAAAATACCTCACTAATACAATCTATAATATAAAGAATTAAGTAAATAAATAATTGAAAGGGGAACACCTTTCAACTCACCTTATGAGGCCAGTGTTAATTTAAAAATATTGATGCATCATACTAATGGTCCACAGAAATACACATCCAAACCCTAAGAAAGGGTTTTTAGTTCAAGTGGTAGAGTGTTAGTCTTTTGTGAAAATCTAAGAGATAGAGCCCAGGGTCTGAGTTCAAGCCCTTGGATTGGAATGAAAAAAAATATATATTTAATATATATTTTGTATATATAAAATACATACACCTATATATGTGAAAAGTAACGTGTATGGAAAGTAAATACAAATATATATAATGAGTAATACGTTCATAACTTGTATAATGAGTTATTGGAAATTGAGATTACAGTAATGGTAGACAATTAAAATATAAGTGCAAATAGGAGACTACAGTAGCATTGAACACGTAAAATATTGAGAAAGCCTAAAATATATATGAGTTATTTGCTAAATTTGTGGTATTAATGAAAAATATAGAGTTTGTTTTAAGACAATAGAAGGCTAATTCCTGTTCAAATATTGGAAAACATTTTTTGTTTTTGTTTTCTGTTTTTGTTCTCCCCCCACTCACCCCCCCCACTTGAGAAGGAACTCAAGTCCCTGCACTTGATAGGCAAGTGCTCTTCCACTGATCAAAATCCCTAGTCACAACACTTTGTATTAAAAAGATGCCAGACCTTTTCATATTGAATGGCACATACTAATGGAAATAAAACTTTAAACAGTCTTTCTTTTTTTGACATTTAACCTGATTAAAAAATTAGGAAGAGAAGCAAAATATCAAGAATAGTCTAAATAATTTGGGAATGTATTTGAGGGATATTCATGCTACCTGATTTTAAGACTTGTTAGGCAGTTCAGTTAACGTTTGTAACATGATATTGTATTTATAATCATAGTAATGAATGAAGGTAGAATGTAGAGTTGATGATTGGCCTCATCCATTGGATATGTTGTGGTACAATCAACAAAACATTACATTCATATGGTAAAATTACATGCAAGTGTATAAAAAGACTATCTTGCTGATATGAAAGAAGGCAGCAGTATTTTGGTAAATAAGGGACATGCCATTCAGAAAGAATGAGGTATTTATTTTCATATATTATTCATTGTGTTCAGCTAAGCTGTGAAGATAGTTTATTGTAGACTAGAAAGTATTTTTAATAAAGCATACAGAAAAATACCTGGAAACATTTATTGCTTATGCAAAATAATAAACCTTGCCTTAACTTGAACTTTATCCATATGCAAACACATGAATATCCATTTCATAATAATAATAAATCTACATGTAAATAAATGCAAACAATCATAAACTTCTCAGGAAAATTTTTGTTGACTTTAGGTTACTCCTTACTTCTAAGATAGAAAGTCGGAAGCATTCATATGAAAAAAATGAAAAAAATTAGATTTCCTATTAGTTTTTTTAAAATATATTTTATTGTAATGTTACTGTACACAGGGATTTCAGTTACATGAGTAAGGTAATGAGTTCATTTCCTATGGAGCATTGTTACCCCCTCCTTTGTTTTTCCCTACGATCCTTTCTGTCCCCACCTTCCCTCTCCTCTCCCCCATTCCCCCATTTCCACCCCCTCCCCGCACCCCTGCCAGAGGTTACAAAGTTTGTTTTCAAAATATTGTCTTGTACATCTCATCAACCTGTATCCTTATTTCAGCATTGATAGTTAAATATGTCTGATGTACTGGGACCTGCTAGCTCACATCTGCAATCCCATCTACTCAGGAGGTTGAGATCTTGGGATCAGTATGGCAGTTCAAAGCCAGCATAGGCAGGAAAGTCCATGAAAACTCTCATCTCCAATTAACCACCAAAACATACAGAAGTAGAGTGTGGCTCCAGTGGTAGCATTGAGTATAAACGCTCAGTGACAGCACCGAAGTCCTGAATGCAAGTCTCACTCCTGGTGCATGCATGTGTGCGCACACACACCCATACACACACAGTTAATTGCTAACAGAAACAACTTAAATAAGAAAAGTAAAATTACAAGGGTTAATTTTTTTGAAAATTCAGCTAAGCTAGTCATAATTTTTAGTCAAAATGTGCAATCAAATATTATTGGCAAAAATCCACTTGATTGACAGATTTATTTTACAAGGTAATTTCATGTGGTGCTTTTGGTCTATATGAATATTGCTCCATTCATTTATGCTGTAATTATAGAAGGTTTTGAAAGATCCTAGGCATAATTCTTAGCATTTTCAAGTTTCAATAAGTGAGGTTAAAATTTAATTAGCTTGTACCAAGTTAGACTCAAGATACCACTTTTACTTTAAATAATAACTTTCTTCTTGATCAAAGTAGGTCTACTCATCATTCTCTTTTTCTGAAATTGGCTTCTCAATGCTACTCTTTTACTCCTATTCAAAAAAGCACATTCAGTGATTCTCAGCAAAGTCCACTGTTTTTCAAGTGGATAGGATCCATCTTACTTTCTACCAGTGGCTTTTACCATCTCATGGTTTAGAAATGCTATTGGCAAAGACTTCCCAGGCTGTGACTACAATTCTTATCCACCTTTGCTTGTGGTTATGGCTAATAGTAATCATGTTAATAGGTGCTATGATTACTACTTCCAGGAACCCTAATCCTTCCACTGAGCCATTCATTCATTTGAACTTCCTTATCTGTTGGGTAGATATTGATTTCTTTGATGCATTTACAAGCCCCAGATTTAAAGTGGCAGACCTTCCTTTTTCTGTCTCTGGGATAAGGGTGCCAAACAAAATTCTTTGCCTTTCCCTGGCTGATAAATAAATGTCCTTTTCTTATACCCATTGAGATCCAGCTTACCTTACAATGATAGAGAAATATGAACCACAGGTTCTAGGTAATGCGTTCTGTTGGTTGTCATGTTAAAAAACACTGAGAAAGCAAAAGAAGACGTGACACTGTCTCAAAACAAGAAATGCATTTGTTATCTCACTTATGAAATGATAACCTTTCTGTAAAACACATAATACACAATAGAATTCTAATTTTAAAAATGAAATAAACGGTTCACATCTGGGTGCTCCCTCCAAAAAAGAAATGAAAACACACTCAGAAACATTGTGAAGACTGTAGTTAGACTTTGTTTACAAATTAAAGTTTTTAAAAATTTACACTTGAAGTTTCCTTTAAAGCATGTTTGTGGAACTTCCTTTTTTTCTGCCAAAAGACATTTGGTGTTTGAATATTTACAAGCTAACATCATTGGTGGAGCACAGAAAATGATCAACTAAAAGAATTAGGCTGCTGTCTATGGATCGATTTAATTACCTCATCCCCCTATCGTTATGACTGTTACGGCTTCTCTTTGGTGAAGAGTGGGTATTGATGATGTTGCTGCCTCCAAATGCTTTGCCAGGTTTGTGGGGAGAAGCCTGGAGTTCAGGTCTTTCTGATGTTTGAAAAACATACTACTCATGGCATATGTTCTTCCAAACATAGATGTGTATTTCAATGCAATGAAGTAGATTGGTTTATACCAGCAAAACCACATACACAGAGGTCAAATTTCACCAAGACATTACCATATGATTAGTCATTAAGAAAATTTTTTTCCTGACATCACATTATCTGACCTTTTCCGCTTGACTCATACATATACTAGATATTGCAAATAAGGGAAACCATGGGACCTATGTTTCTTTGG
>NW_012267355.1:1961517-1983701 GCF_000151885.1 Dipodomys ordii
AGTTTAAAAGTTGATACTACTGGATAAATAAAATTTAAGAATGTAAAAAAAAAAGAAATTTTTTAACTCAGTTATAATCCCAGTGGGCCTCCATTTATGTGTAGCACGTTGTTGACTGAAAAACTGTTATAAATCAAACACATTGTGTCATCTTCTTCATACCAGTAGCCAAAGGAACTCACGGAGCACATTGTGGAACAGATAAAATTATAATATATAATATAAAGTTATAATAATAACATTCTAGTCAGTGGTGTTGCTGCTTATGAAGGCTATATTATGTTTTGAAAAGATATGAGACAAAGCTAGCATTATTGTTTATCCAAAGGAAATTACTTAAAGAATATGCATTGATTTACATGGTTGACTTCCTAAAACACTGAAAGTAAATGTAACAACATATTTGTTGTCTTTCCTCTGCTTAGGTTAGTGTGCTGTTTTCTTGGTTCTACAAAATCAGCTTGACAAAGCAATGTAACAGATTTAAAACCTTTAGTGATCTGGTTGAATGGAGAGAATCTACAATACTAAATGTGTTGCAGTATTTCAAACTTCGTATCTCATTACTGTAGGTGAAGAATATGGTGTCTCAATTGCTGCCATTTTTCCTAATGAAAGAAGAAGCTATTGTTACAGTTACTGGTCTTAATAGATACTGATAGACAAAATTCAATTTAAAAAACAAATTAGTAGAGTTCTTTTATGGTGGGAGGAGTCCTTGAAATATTGATTCAAGGTATTGTGCAAATCACATCCTTAGGTGATGAAGAATATAGCTATGAACATGCTATACACACATTTTACATTAAAGTAAAAATGCTAATAAATAGTTACTTGTTCCTCTGAACAGAAGACTTTCTTTCAAACTAGGTTTCTTGGAATCTATAAAATTATTAAACATGGATATTAGTAATTCCACTCACTTCTTTGTATGTGTTTTATAAAGAAACAATTTGGAAACAGTGCCCACACTTCTTTCTATTCAGGATGCTGAAATCTAGAGGATTGTCTATTGACATCAACCTAGGTAGAAAAATTCAGTAAACTCTTTCTCCAATTAACCAGCAAAGTATTAGACTAGAGGCATGGATCAAGTAGCTATGTATCAGACAAGTAAGCCCAATGTCTTAACTTTAAACACTGGCAGTGCCATTAAAAACTGTAATTTAATTAAATAAATATCTGAAAAAGTGGTCTTTGCAACACAACACTTAAGGGTGTAAGGGATGGTCAATTGTACCCTGGATTGATTTTAGACAGACAGTGGAAAACAGTTGAATCCTTGCATATTTCCAGGCAAATATAAAGGGCTACAACCTTTAATTTGGTTTTACTTATTCTACACTAGGGATGTTTATTTTCAGCTCTATTTGATAAAGCAAATATTTTAAGATCCTGCTACTAAATTAAGAGTCCTGTGTACCCTGTTGAATAAAATTATGTAATGGAAGTTGGGTACTCTGGCTTATACCTGTAATCCTAGCTACTCAGGAGAATGAGATTTGAGGATCACAGTTTGAAGCCTGTCAGGGCAGGAAAATCTTTATGTCCAATAAACTACTCAGAAAAAGGTGAAAGTGGCACTGTGGCTCAAAGTGGTAGAATACTAGTCTTGAGCACAAAGTGGCTCAAGGCCAGTGCCTGGGCCCTGAGGTCAAGTCCCAAAACTGGCAAAACCAAAACAAAAGAAAAGAAAACCCAAAATCTAAGTGAGTAGCACTGAAATCATTCTAATAAGATATCATTTCTTAGAGTTTCTTTTAAAACATATAGATTCTTACAATTAAAATGGTTACTGAGGAAAATGGGCAAAGTCTATGCAAGTACCCACCACTAACACCATACATAAATAAACATTCTATTGATGACAATTTGATAAATAAGGTCATTCATAGATGTGTAGTTGAGTTCACTTCTTATTAGTAATTTATTACTCACTTTTTCTTAAGTGATTGGAGTGGAAGATTTTTATTGAAAGATACTTAGAAAAGACTGAACAACCAGGCACTAGTGGTTCACATCTGTATTTTCAGTTACTCAGGAGGCTGAGATCTGAGAACTGTGGTTAAAGCCAGCCCTTGGGGGGGGGGAGGGACAATAAGTCCACAAGACTCCTATCCACCAAAAATATCAGAAATGGAGCTGTGGTTCCAATGGTAGATTGTTATCTTTGAGCAAAAACTCAGGGACAGGTTCCAGTCCCAAGTTCAAGCTCCAGCAATTGTTTAATTTAAAAAAAAGTTTAATAATAAAAATATTAACCAAAAATTACTTCATTGCATCTTGGGAAACTGATTCTGAATAGTGCACATATAAACTTCTGGGGCACTTTTTAGATCTTTGTGAATATTTAAATAGGCAGTCATGAATTTTGCATCTTGATGCAGCTATGCTTCTCCTTCGTCTACTCCTTTCTCTTCCCTTCCCTTTCCATCCTTTCCTTTCTCTTTGCTTCCTGCTGTTCTTCACCCTAGTCAATGCTGAAGCTCAGATAGATACAAACATAGTGGACCTTAACAGTATCAACCAATGAAGATTATCAATGACAACCATGTGTAAAATTTTTAGAGCTAGCTCTAGCTCTAGCTATACATGGCCTAATATGACCATATATTTCTGTTTATTAGTATAAAATTTCTTATAGTCATTCATCTCCTTAACACTCTACAAGAGTTATGCTAACAGGATCCATATTTTCTGAATTACATTTTAAATAATTTTCTCAAAATCATCTATGTTCAGTGACATCTGATAATCAACTAATGGTCTCAATCTGTGGCCTGTGTGTGTGTGTGTGTGTGTGTGTGTGTGTGTGTGTGTGTGTGTGTGTGTGCGTTTAACACTAAGGCTTGGACTTTGGGCCTTACGGTATTTCTTTTTTTTGGCTTTTTTTGTTCAAGGCTGGCACTGTACCACTTGAACCACTGCTCCATTTCTGGATTTTGCTGGTTAACTCGTAATAACACACACACACACACACACACACACACACATATTATTGACAGGCACATAGAAGAAAGCACAGTGCCTGTTACCCAGCAGTGTTAAAAGAAATCTGACTTGTTCACTTATAGCAGACATGTTTACTTGGTAAAGCTAATTTGATGACATCAGAACCAGCAGAAAGCCTTCATTTTAAGACAGATGCTGTTAAATCTGTAAATAGTTAAGCATATACTTTTCTACTTCATATGCAATTTCTATCAGTAGCTAGAGAGCTGATGATCAACATCTTTCTTCAGCATCAGAGGAATCAGCTTGACAAGCTAATTACCACCCCACTTCCTTTCCCAATACTTTCTAGCATTGACCAGAAATCAGCTTTTACATCATCTATCCATAATTTCCCTTAAGGAAAAAAAACACAATATTTATGCAGCCATATATTGCAGTAAAAAGTCAGTCTTTCTGATGACTGCTAAAATGTTATGTAATTCCCATTTCATATAGACTTAAAAAATTTCTTAAAAATTCCTTAAAAATTAAATTGACTTATTTGTTTAAACTTGCTTTTTTAATGAGAATAATGCTTCCTGCCTATTTCTTTAAATGCATGGCAATTTAATCAATATACTTAATCTTTGATCACATAGTACATTTTGACTTTCTATGTATAAATTCATGTCATTGCTTAGAATATTTTTTCATAAAAGTTCTATTGTTATGGATAAATCTCTCCATTTTGTGTTCTTATCCAGCCCAGTGCAATTCATGAGTCAATATGAATGATTTTAAGTAATTAGTAGAAGAGTTTGAAAATACCTCTATTGATAAAAGCAGATGATTCATTGCGTACCATTAAGTCTCAGTTTAGTTACTTCTTTGAATTTCCCCTTGAGTATACTGAACTTATCTGTATCTTACAATCTCCTATATTTCTTTGTAACAGCTAGTGCCTATTAAAATTCATCTTGATATAGAAGTGTTTAAGAATATTGAATGCCTCACCAGAAAGAAACGATTGCATGTAGGTCTGTTGGAATGAGCAAAATTCTTACTTTATTCATATTTCCATGCCTTTGGGTGTGTTAAGCACCTGATTCAGCACAACATTTACTAATAAGAAAGATTTATACAATAAATCATTTTCAGCTGCTAGTGTTTTATAATGAATTGGGATATGGAATTAGCAGTTCAATAATCTAATGAGTCTTTGGAAATGTGAACTGAAATTTTGAATGATAGTTACCATTGTGAAATCACAAGAGTGAAACACAGTGCTTGAGACATGTTCCAAATTGAGGAACTGGACACTTCTGTAACAGAATGGGGACAATGGTAAGTTCCTGGTTGCCCTGAGGTACACCTATTAGGCTCCATAGTAGAATTGATGAAGAGTCTCTTAAACACTCTACATATTTGCCCATCTCACATAAGATGCTGACCCAATCTCCCTCAGGTGGTATCAGGCAGTGTTTTGTTTATAACCAGATATTTTTTCCTTTGGAGATTTACTGCAAGGGGTCAAAGAGACTGAAACCAAAATACTGTTGCTTACTCCACAGATTTTCTCTAGGATCAGCCTTGATGGGGAAGCTTACTATGATTTCTTTCCCTCAAATTTTTTTCGATTTCTTTGTCGACCTACAGTGATTCCTTTTTTTTTGGGGGGGGGAGGGTCTGGTCATGGGGCCTGAACTCTGGGCCCTGTCCCTCAGCTCTTCAGCTCAAGGCTAGCACTCTACCACTTGAGCCACAAGGCGACTTCTGGCTTTTTTCTTTTTGCTTATGTGGTGCTGAGGAATCGAACCCAGGGCCTCATGCATGCAAGTCAAGCGCTCTACCAGTGAGCCACCTTCCCAGCCCCTGGTTCCTTTTTTTATATAATTTTATTCTGGCATATCATAAACTCTTGTTAAACTGGTTCATTGGCAATTTTTTAATGTACGAAAAGAGTTCAAATATTTGGTTCATGATTTGAATATAAAATTTTATTAATTTTATTATTATTTTATTAATATAAATTATATCATTAGCAATTGAACAATAATGGATATTTGCACAGTTCACTTTGTTTAATGAATATTTGTGCATACCACATTAAATTCTGTGCCATGTTGAAGATAAATCTTATAAAAGTGTTTATAGATTGTTGTATCCTGGGCAATATTACATTTTATTATTTATTTTTAAATAAATAAGAAATCAAACAGGCACCAAAGACAGCACATAAACTATAATCTAAAATCAATAAAATGAATCACTAGGACTAATTTTGTTCTGCCTGCTGCAAGTAGCAAAGACAATGCAATATGCAATATGAGTCTTAAGTCTGAATAGGAAAATAGATGGTATGGCTTGTAAATTAGAAACAGAAAATTCAATATATCATAAGTTCTCATATGTAAACAGATATGAGGAAATAGGCTAGAAATAAAGACCACGTGAAAATAAAAATAACAGAGCTCTATATTCCTCTGTTCTGCATCTCTTCCTTCTTTCCTTGGGACCCATTAAAGTAGAATATTAATGAATTTGAGAATCAATTTGTCAGCATAACTTGTCCAGGGAAGAATCTTATTTACCTTCAGATATTGTAATTTATCCATTGTGATGGCTTCCTACAAGCTCCAAGTGACTCCTCTGGCTTGTCTCATGTCATCTTCATAAGCAGGGGGATGGTAGAAGACTTGGTTTTGCCAATGTCCTCATATATTTTTGGGGGCCTGACTGACAGTAGTAGCAATAGTGATGAATGTGGGGGCTGCTGGTATCGTGCAGGGGTAGCACATATACTTAGCACTGGCCTCAAGTTCTATTCTCCAGATCAGATAAAAAAGAAGAAAAAAAACCCCAAAACTAAACTAACAGCTTTTTGTCATCTCAGTTCTCCAAAGGTACAATCCAACCCACAGAGATAGTCAACTGCTGTCATTCTGACCTTTCTTGAAAATCACAGACCTCTAACAAGTCTGATAAAATTTACAACCCTTCAAATAATGAACATCTTATACATTGTATGTAAGGTTTCGAGAATACGACATGTATGCTTGTCTGTGCAGCAGTGATTATAAACCTGAGCATGTCAGCTGGCTCATAGTAGGCATATATGAAGCATGAATTAAACAAAGACCTACTGGGTAACAAGCAGTCACCTACTGATTATGTTGCATAAATCAATGGAAGGAAGGCCAGGAGCAATTCCATATCTTAAGAAGTACTGACATTCCACATGTGTATGTGTGTGTGTGTGTGTGTGTGTGTGTGTGTATGTGCATTAATTTTTTCCCCAAACCAGGTCTTTTTTACATAGTTCAATATGAATGAGCTCTTGATTCTCTTGAACTCCTTGCCTCCCTAACTCTGAGATTACACTTGTGTGTCATATTACCTGGCTTGGCTTTAGTGTATTCTTAAAACTAATTTTAAATGATTAAACATAGCAGGGAATTAACGTATATTTTCATTAATAATACCATGTTCTCATAATGCATCATTTTAAAAAGCCTCTTAAAACTATCCACTTGAATGAGGGAACAAATGCAGTAGTGGTACTCACTAGACTCTAGGCAGAAAACGAACTATTAAATTTGTGGGTCGGGATGGGAAGGAAAAACTGGGAGAGAGTAAGGGAAGGGGTGACATTGTCCAAAGTCCTCTTTACCTGACATATGTAACTGTAACTCCCCTGTACAGCACCTCTATGACAAAAAGATTAATAACAATAAAGTATCCCCTTTCTATTTTATTTATTTTTTCAATGCTGAAATGCTGAGGTTCAAACCCAAAGCCTAGAGTATTCTAGGTGAGTACTCTACCAGTACATACTCAGTCTCCATCTTGCCTTTTAACCATGACCTACCATTATAAACTTCTTTCCCCCATGGTGACCTTTATATTTGATGTGGGAGAATTCCTCAGCCTGGTATAAGACTATTTCAAAAACCATTCCCTGAGAAACCTAACTTTATAGTTTTATTAAATGTAATAGCATCAGAACAGCGCCCTTTGTTCTGATTGTAAGGTAGTTTTCACATGGTTGACATTTCCTAAAATCCCAGAATTAATTTGTTGTATTCTAATTCTTTCCCATCTTTTGTAGAGATTTCCATGGTCCTCTTATGAATTTCAAACATCGTGACTCAGTGTTAATCAAACTGTTATGTAATGACAAAGACTTCAAAAGAAATCATGTTAAATACTTGAAAAAAACAAGCTTATTAAAGTGTCATGGTTATTTTAAAAGTTTAGCAAAATATTTTGATACATAATCAATGGAAAACTATTAATGGCAATTTATATTCTCTTTCTCATGCAAGATCTACAAAATTAACCTGCACAATTAATTTTCCCTTTCAATGAATCATCCATCAGACAACTTCATTCCAAATTCATGGCTTCCAGTTGCTCAGTGACTTCTAATTTCCTTAATCATTCTCTATGTAAATCGAATACAGAACATCATAAAACAGAGGGTGAATCTTATTCTATAGAGAGTAATTAGTTCCTCCTACTTTATTCAGAGCACCTGATGTAAAACTATTTTCTGTGTCAGTCTGACTTTTGTTATGAAACACCAGACATAGCTTGCTTAAAAATATAGAGATAAATAGGCACATAGTCATTGGATATGCATTAACCTACAAAATAAAATATGAAGTGTGCATTTATGAATAAAGTATACATTAATTTTTAATTTAATTCTTACAATGCTTAGAAAAGAAATATGGAATATATTTTCTCCAATGATGATGTGGACTATGGTAACAATAATTGCATTTTAGTAAATAGTAATCTAATATGTGAAATATGCCATGGTCATAGAATGGTGCCCTACTGAACTTCTCTCTACTCCTCAGGGAGTAGATCAACTTCTGTTGATCTTGACAAATTGTAGAGTGGGACAATGGGAATTGTAATTATTTCCTAAAATTCTTTCCTGGTAAATTTTTTTGGTCGGTTGTGGGGCTTGAACTCTGTCTTGGCCTGGGCGCTGTCCCTCAGCTCTTCAGCTCAAAGCTAGCCCTCTACTACTTGAGCCACAGCACCACTTCTGGTTTTCTGGTGGTTTACTGGAGATAAGCATTTCAAGGACTTTCCTGTCCAGGCTGGCTTTGAACCACGATCCTCAGATCTCAGCCTCCTGAGTAGCTAGGATTATAGGCATGAGCCACCAGCACCTGGCTTCTGGTAATCCTTTATATGTTGATAGTAGGTTATTCTATCTAAGACATATAAACACATAGTTACCTATTATTGTATCTTTTTTTTTACCACTTAATAAGCAAAGGTTAGACCATTAATACAAATATCTTGTTTTTATATGTATTGCTTCATATATCCCTAATCCCATACAAATGGATATGACTACCATGCTGTAGCTATAGATTACTAAACAACAGTACTCTATATTTTTTTTCTTTAAGGCTATCTCATTATACTCAAGGATTTGTTACTCCTCATGTTAAGACTTAGTCATTGACAGAATAATGAACTATCGTCCCAGGAGAACCAAGTAATTTATATTTCAAGTATTAAAATACAGATTAAAATACCCTAGACAGAAGATGTAAAACAAAACAATACAATGGCAATCAACTAAAATGTTTCTCTTTAGTTCTTTTGTCAAAGTTATTGTGGATATCCCCAGAGTAATATAACTTTAGACATATTTGCAAGAATGTCCAATCTTGAAAATGTGTGATACTAAACTTAGAGTAAAATTATTATTTTTTACTTCGTGTGAGGATTCTTGCACTTCAACATATTTTATTACTATTACTCTCTAAAGATTGAGCATGAAAAGTCTGTGTGCTCAGTAATGACTTGAGAAAGTTTTGAGAATTCTATTCCTCCTACCTATAATAGTCATAATATTAAAACAGCAAAGTTGTAATTAGTACTTTTAATTTGAAATTTCTCACTGAGACTAGATTCAAAGACTTTCTCTCTGTAAGTGGAGTGCTAGAAATAAGTGGTGCACTTGACATAATATAGTGAAGTAGATTTTATGGTCTTAGAAGATTAATGAAGATAAAGGTACCTATAACACATTTCATGAAGCTTACTCACATTTTTGAATCATTACTTGCAACAGTTCTCTTGATGTTTTTATATACAATGTTACACAATCTTCAAATATAACATCTGCCATAGAAAGGAACTAAAGTACTCAGAAATGTTAAATATCCAAAATGCAAGTAAGTGACTAGATGATGATTTAAACCCAGATTTGTTTGATTTTGAAGTCCATATATTCTTTCATCACAGCAAACATAATCTCTGCAGTTGATACTAGGTCATTTGACAATACTTGACAGATGGCATATCTCACACCTTCTTAACATACTACAGAGTATCTAATTTTGCCTCCTTAGGGAAAACTGTACTAATATGAGAAATAATTTTATTTTTTTTCTTTAGAACTGAGGCCAGGTTAATTCTACATAAACATTTCCAGTTTGGTTTTTTTTTTGTTTGTTTTTTGGTTAAAAAAAATCCTTCCTACTTTCTCCAATTCGCTGTTCCCAAACCTCCAGTCCATATCCTTAAGCTAACTGGTTAATCAAAAGAGTCTGACATAAGCCTTATCGCACAAGTCTGGGGACATTTCTGCTTCCACTTTGCAGAAGTCACTAAGACCCAGAGTTCTGAGATCTGCCTACACCTGCTCTGCTTTTGTTTTTCAAGGCACCGTTTGGCCCCAGGAGAGAAGACTCTTCATGAAGCTTTGGGTGGCCCTGAGCCTGTTCTGATGGATGGTGGCAAAGTCAGAGAGCACAGCCAGAAACGGTTCCCCATCTTTGGTCTCCTTGAGGCCGAGGAAAGGCACAATGGGTCAGGTCTGAGAACTGTTGGGCTCCCAGCTGGTTGGTGGCTGGGCAGCGGCCCTTTGGGTAGAGCAGGACGGTCGCCTACATCGTCATTCCGCCGCCCCTCAGGCTGCCGCCACCCCAAATAATTTAATTTTAAACCATGAGGAAGAACTAGGTATTCCAAAGAGTTAGTTGTAAAGACACAGGTAGTTTAGGAATGAAGATGAGCATACTAAAGCAAGTAGTGCTCAAGAAGACAACAGTGACCAGATAGTGATATGAAATGCATCAGCTGTCACCCCGCTGGAAAGAAATGATCACATGGTAGTATGGGTGTTAGTGGGAATGGAGAAAATGAATGAAGAACAACAACAAAAAGAGCAAGGAAAAAGATGGTAATGAGATATGAGCTTCATACTGGATGTGTTGAAATTGAGACTGTTTCAAAAACATTCCAGGAAAAATGCCTTAGACTGGTTAAATAGAAGTTTGAAGAGCAGGCAGATAATGGAAATTAGAAATCTGATAGGTAAGCTATAAGCTGAAGGACTGAATAAAATGACTTTGAGATATAATAAAACATAACTAAATTAATATTTATATAAACAGGTATAGTTCAGACCACTAGCAATTTAGTTATTTTAACTTAAAGAACTGAAGATATATTTAAAATTAGGGATCTTGGCTTGTGCCTATAATCCTAGCTTTAATCCTAAACTGGTTAGCCGAGGATTAAGGTTCAAAGCCAGACAGTCAGGAAAGCACACATAATTTACCACCAAAAAGCCAGCTTAAGTGGTAGAATTCCAGCCTTGAGCTAAAAAGCTAAATCTAAACCTTGATTAAAAAGCTAAGAAACAGCATCTAGGTTTTCAGTTCAAATCCTAGTACTGGCACAAGAGAACAAAAAGACATGTAAAATGAAAAGGTTATCCATACTCTAAAAATATTCTTGAATTTAGAAAATAAATATTAAGAGAAAAGAATCAGCCTACTACCTTATGCCAAAAATGTATCCTGACATTATGAGCCTATAGAATAGAATTTTTGTAAATAGTAACATTTTCTGAAATATTCCACATTAAATTTAGTTAAAATATAAACTTAAGTTGCTCTGTGTACCAATTTCAAGTATTTATTCCGTAAAGTTTATGTGTAAGCTAAAAAATCAAGTATTTCTAGAAATGATACATATGTTAAAGTATTATTATGCTAAATCACAAATAAACACCAAACTGCAACAGTGTCATTCTATTTCTTTTTTTTTCCCTACAGTGATAGAATGCAAAGGTCCCAGCAAGTCTCCCCATGGAAATTATAGTGGAGTATTTCTGAAAGTGCAGTTCTACAAATACCTAAAATCCTTCCATAAATCTAATAGTATAAATAATCTCACCAGTTACTGGTTTCCATGGAGCTATAACTTTTATGACTCCCCTTTCTTAAAGTCAGGTCTCTCTTTCTGAGATTGTGTAGGAACCTGGTTTATCCTATTTCCAAGAGAAAGTTGCAACTTAATTACCATCCTACTCACTTCTCAACTGACTGTTGGTAGAGCATCATATGAAATGTAGATTGCTGCTTATTTTCTTTTCACTTGATGTAAACATGATTTATAACTCAGAATGCCACACACAAATGCAATTAAAAATTCTCCATCATTGAAATACATTTTGCACAATATTGCTGAAATGTAATAATTATGTAGCTAAATAGGAATCTAATATAAATTGAGCAATCAAACCTCACAGATAATGAACTACATAGATGTATAAAATTTAAAGCACATCTGCAGATATGAATAGGTTTGGGTAGTAACTGTGTACTGATAATGAGCGGTTCTATGATTTATGTGGTTTGTATTTGATCACTTTGACTTTGGCTCATTACAACTGACATTCTAAATATTTTAGTATATATATATATATATGAATTCAGATGCTTCTAACTTTTCTCAGCTTGCTCCTAAAACTTTGAATATTTATTTGTATATTTTTACTTTATTTTATTTTATTGTAAGGGTGATGTACAGAGGGGTTACAGTTATATAAGCAAGGTGATGAGTGTATTCCTGTCCAACATTGTTACCCAAGCCCTCATTTTCTCCCACTTTTCTTCATGCCCTCTCCCCCCTTAAATTGTAAAGTTCATTGCCAATGTAGTGGCCTATGAGTATCCCTGTTGCATTGATTCACCCTTTGTCCTTTGTCTCACCATTTTGTTATTCTTCTTTCCTTGTCCAAATCAGATAAACATATATGCAAAACACAGGGTACTAAAATCATAAACAATGACAACAGGGGATGAACCAAAGGAAGAAAAAAATGGAAAAAAAGAACTTCACACAGTACATTGAAAAAAGAAACAAAAACTCTTGTTTCCACATCTTGGAGTTCATTTTGATTAGCATTTATATGGTCATATGTACATAGCTATTGAGCTATTGTGATCCTCTGCTAGGAATATCCTAAACATATACTAGTTATTACAAATGAGGGAAATCATGGAGCCTATGTGTCTTTGGGTCTGCCTTACTTCACTTAATATGATTATTTTTCCAAGCCTTTCTAAATCCTTACAAATGGGGTGATATCATTCTTTCTGATGGAAGCATAGAATTCCATTGCACATATATACCACATTTTCTTGATCTATTCATCTACTGAGGGGCATCTGGGTTGATTCCATATTGTATAGTTAAGGTAAATACTGATGCATTGAACATAGTTGTGCTAATAACGTTAGTGTGGCCTTGTTTGTGATCATTGGGGTAATGCCCAGGAGTGGGATTGCTGGATTACAGAGGAGCATTATATTTAGTCTTTTGAGGATCCTTCTATATTGCTTTCCAGACTGGTTGAACCAGTTTACATTGCTACCAGTAGCGTTGTAGCCCTCCTTTTCTGGCATATCCTTGCCAGCATATGTTATTATTTGTTTTTTTGATAATAGCCAGTCTAACTGGGATAAGGTGGAATCTCAATATAGTTTTCATTTGCATTTCTTTTGTGGTCAGAAATGAAATGTTGAACATTTCTTCATGTGTCTATTGCTATTCTTATTTCCTTTCCAGAAAAGTCTTTTTTAATTCTTTAGCACACTTATTAAAGGAATGGTTGTTTCTTTGAGAATTTGTTATTTGGGTTTAATTTTTAAAGCTCTAAGTATATTTTTGATATGAGGCCCTTGTCTATTGTATAGCTAGTGGCAATCTTCTCCCAATCTGTGGGATTTTTTTTTAAAGATGTGAAATCACAGCAACAATATCTTAGTGAGAAAATATTCTACATTCTCAAAATCAAGAAACAAAGACTTCCAACAATGAAATTATATTTTTAAAACCCAAGTATTCAATACTAACATAGTGCCAGAAAGAATAGGATTTGAACAGAAATAAATAAAATTTCTCTATAGAAATTAAAATAAAGTTTCAATTTTAAATTTCTGCCTTGAAGATCATATATAAACATTAGAAAAAAATTATGAGTTGCAAGTTTTTATTTTAGATAATTACTCAGTACTTCTGTGTCTGTGCTTTAGGTAGAAATGACTTTATTTAATGCAAATTGTGTCATTTAAGATATATACAGAAATTCATCAAAATGTGAACAATATTTTACTCTATATGAGATAAGTAAAATTTCAGGCAGATCAATTCAGATGTTCAAGTATTAAAGAATGTCCCAATTCACATACATAGGTAGATAGATAGATAGATAGAGATAGATACATACATACATAGATTGATAGATTATTAGGTAGATAATCAGAGGATATAGATTGCTAGATAGATGATTGATAGATGATAGAAATAGATAATTAGACAGAGGATAAAATAGACACAGATAGATAAGAGTATCTTCTTTCATGTAATTGATTTGATAATATCAGTAATCACATTTACAGTTTTTGTAAATAATGAAATGTTTTCTACATTTATGTTATTCCATTTAAAACAGTACACTATTAATAAATTTAAACCTAAAAACATAACACTTTAAAGTTGTGAGAACTTAGCTTTACAACCTTCTGCATGTGATAAAGTAACAGTTTCAAACTTTCTTTCAAAGATTCGGATGCAAAAATATTCATTTAGAAAGCTGGAACTACTTTGAATGTGTTACCTTTTTAAAAAGAGACAGATATTGAAGTAGAGGTAAGTTTTAAGCCTTTTCTTATCACCAGGATAAGCAAAATCTTTAGATTCCTTCCTAGCTGCATATACAGCATTATGTGAGTCACATACATTAACAAACAGATCAATATAATTCTTTCAAGCATAAAACTAGCTTGAGAAAGATTTTTCAGAACTTTTAAAGTTACTTTCTATACTTAATTTACATAGACACATTTTAAAGCCCTACTTAACCTAAACCCAGTGTTAATCCATTCCCTCAAAAGCACATGCAGGGCAGTCTAAAGTAATTGGCACAGAAAAGCACTTACTCTGATTAAACCCTTCAAGTGTTTTCATAGAAAGCTACTTTATTAGAAAACAATATTCCAAGAAATGGTCTAAATGTTCTGCTTTTTTTCTAATGCCACTTGAATGCTATTGGTCCTGAAGGAAAAACTTAAAGAGATATAAAAAGTTAATTAGATATAGCAGATGCAAATGATTATGATTGCTTAATTAGCAGTATCCCTTAAACTGGCACAATATGTAACCTAATACCTAACTTAATGGCTTTGTTATTAATCAATTCTTAATGTAAATAGTTTGAAGCACTTGTTGCTTTGTAGTGTTCATTATAAATAGTCCCTGTGGGAATCACAACTTTATTTCATTAAAACTCCTGCCTGCTGCTAATTGCTGCTTGGAAAACATGCCCAAATTAATTGTGTTTCAGAAACCACTGGTGCAAATTTATAATATTCTGTGTGGGTTGCTGAGGATTGCTCTGTGGTAGATCTCTTCCTCCTCTGATAGGTTGTAAACAATGCTTAATGATACTCATTTGTTTTAAATCTACAACACTATGTTAGGATTACTATTACAAACTGGTTAAAAATATTAAGAGATTGGTGGAAGATACTGAGTTTATCCAGCTGACAAAGATATAATACAATATGAATTTGTGTTTTGGGTAATTAATGTGTAAGCTTCAATGACAGTCTTTAGCAAGGATGATTGAGTTTTTCCACAGTGACTATTTTTTAAGAAGATGCATACTAAATTTAGAAAGATACAGAAATAAATTCATTACTGGTTGTTGACAAGTACTCATTAATCTTTGGTTGTTATGAAAGGCTTATTTGGCATGAAATGAATTAAAACTCTCAAATAATAAGATGCTAGATATTACAGGAAGAATTTGTTATGGAAAAAATCATACTTTTACACATGTTGAACCCAATGAGAGCCAGCCTGTCTCTGTCTCATCTAATTATTCATGACTTGGTTTCTGGTTTCACAGTTCAGGAGAGCACGAACATCTGTCAAGGATGGAAAAAAACAGCAATGTATGTGCAGAGATTGGGTGTGTGTGTGTCTGTGTGTGTGTGTGTGTGTGTGTGTGTGTGCGCGCGCGCACACGCACGCACGCACGCTGGTACTGGTGCATGGGTACTGTCATTTAGCATTTTTCTTCAAGGACAGTATTCTACTACTTCAGCTACAGGACTACTGATGCCTTAGTGGCTAAATTGGAGATAAGAATCTCATGGAATTTCCTCCCTGGACTAGACTTTAAACCTTGATCCTCAGATTTTAGCCTCCTGCGTAGCAAAGATTACATATGTGAGCCACCAACTCCCGGCCAAAGAGATACCTTTGAACATAGATGAAATTATGTTTACTTAACATAACTTATAGCCCTTTTGCATAACATATTATTGCTATTATTTCTATTTTAAATTATTCTATGATGAACTTATGTTTTTATATTTCTTATTAATTCTTATTGTAGCCTTATTAAATTGGTTTACACTATTACCTGGCAATCCATGTTAAACTTACACTAAGATTGATGAGAAAATAATATACAATGATATCATAAATGGTACATTGTAATTAAATGGGGTAATTGCATAGCCTAAATATTTCATTAAAATGCAATATAAGATGGGTGAGTTGTCAATGCTAGAAAATACTTGTCATGTTGGGACTTAAATGAACATATTTAATTTTTTGTTCATTCCATTGTGGGGTTTGAACTTAGGGCCTGTGTACTGTCCTTGAGCTTTTTTGCTCAAAGCTAATACTCCACCACTTTGAGCCACAGTGACGCTTCTGGATTTCTGATGGCTAATTGGTGATAAGAGTCCCACAAAATTTCCTGCCCAGGCTAGCTTCAAACCATGATCCTTAGATCTCAGTCTGCTGACAAGCTGCAATTATAGGCATGAGCCATCCGTGCCTGGAACACTTAATATTTTTATTGGTAAAATATACCCAAGAAATGAAATGGTTAAAGAACCATATGGAAGAAAATGTCCTGCCAACGGTATTGAAAGAATTACACAGCTTTCTTCCCTTCCACACAACCACCCTGTGTGTGTGTGTGTGCTGGTCAGGGCTTTTACACTGTCCATTGAGCTTTTGTTCTCAGGGGAGTGCTCTCCCATTTGAGACACAGCTCCACTTCCAGCTTTTTTTGTGGGTCAGTTGGAGATAAGGGTATCACAGATTTTCCTGCCAGGCTTTGAACCAAGATCCTCAGATCTCAGTGTCCTGAGTAACTAGGATTACAGGTGTGATCCATCAGCATGCGACAGCATTGCTCTCTTCTTTTACTTCTATTAGTGTATATCTCAGAAGTCTTTTCGACTTGACATCAGACCTTCTGAATTTTATTTCAACATTTTAGAGATATCCTAAAATTTATATAACTATATTGCGTTTGGAGGGATTTTAAGTTGGTGCATTGCATTACAAATAATATTGAGTACAGAAATCTTTATTATTTCATGTATATGTGGGTTCAATTCACAAGAATTGTTCCAAGTGAAATTTCTTATTCAAAAGTTCTTGTTATTTTTGAGGGTCAGGCATGGTGGTACGTGCCTATAATCCCAGAATTTAATGAGATCTTTGTCTCAACAAATAACCACAGCACAGTGGCACATAGTATAATCCCAGCAACAAATGGGGCTGGAAACTAGGGAATGGTGGTTGGAGACTAACCCCTAGTAAGAAATACAAGACATTTTTTCAAAAGCAACTAAATGAAAATAGGGATGGGGGAATGGCTCATGTGGTAGAATGCTGTCTAACAAGTCTAAGGCCCCAAATTTAAATTGCAGCATTGTAATAAAGATTTTTAAAATTCATTTTATTAGCATATATTAGAGATAAAATTAATAGGCTTTTATTACATCATCTTCATATGGTGATATGATTTTTTAAAAAATCTTATTCCCTCCCTCACTATCATCTTAACCCCTTCCTCTTACTGGTCCTCTTTTCCCATTTTTCTTTTTTATAAAAAATGTAATTATTTTGTCAGCACAAGGGATTGCAGTCAAGCTTTCCTGCTGTCTTGAATTTTCTTGTTCATGGCTGGTGTTCCATCATTTGAACCACTCCTCGAGTCTGGTATTTTACTGTGTCATTGGAAATGGAGTCTTGTATCTTCTGCCAGGACTGGCTTTGAATCATGATCCTCCAGGTTCTCAGCCTCCTTCGTACCTATGCTTACAAGCTAGAGACACGGGCCTGGCTCAGATTTCAGCTTCAATGACAGTCTAGCTTGTAATTCTCTTTGATGTTTGATCCATTTTTTTCTGACCTAATGTCTCTTTGCTTACCTCTCGTGGGGAGAGAGGCTTTCTCTCTCACCCCCTGATGATTCAATCAGTCTCTGAAATTACTAGGCCATTAGCAGATAAACAGGAAAAATGGAAAAGAATTTATCATGTACATGAGAGCAGTACATAAAAGTAGGCTCAGGTACTTGAAAGGGTAGTGTGGAGGGGAAAAGAATAAACCAAGAGGGGAAGAATGCAGTCAAGAAGCCAATGTGTATCCTAAAACATGAAGAAGAGGGAGGGAAGAGGTGGGTAGTGGAGAAATAGATGAAAAATATTGAAAGGGGTGACATTGATCAAGACACATTGTATTCATAAACTTTCATTAAATGGAAACAAGTATCTAAAGATAATTTAAAAAATAAGAAATAAGAATGAAAATCAGTTTAATCTATCCCATGAATAGTGGAATGGAGGGAAATAGGTAGGAAACATAAATAATGTAGGGAAACATGAATGAACTCTTAGAAATAACAACGAATAGCTTGAGACACTGTATATCTGTCTATCAACCTCTGGATTCCTCTCCTGGGTTTTAAGTTTAGTTTTCCTTGGCTAGTGAGGTTTATTTAGAAAGGCTTTGTGACAACTACATTCTTTTGGAGCTTTGTCTTTAGGCAGTCAAGGAAAGTTCAGGGAAAGCTGTAGACTTCATTTGTTTTCCCCTCATGCCCTCAATTGGAAGATATCAGTATACAAGACATATCTGGGATAGCATTGCCTGAACTCCTTCACTTCAAAGTCATGATCAAATATCTCCTATGTATACCTCTTACATTGTTTTGTGGCTCTGATTTTAAATCACAGAATTGATATTATATAATTCTTTGAGTTATACTTTATGATGAAACCTAGTCATAATTTTATGCATTTGGCTTTCCATTGTTTTTATAGTTTAATATTTGAAGACATTACTTTGACAGATTAGAACATATTAAAGTAATTTCCCTAACTGGGTGCCGGTGGCTCATGATTGTAATCCTAGCTACACAGGAGACAGAGATCTGATGATCACGGTTCGAAGCCAGCCTGGACAGGAAATTCCATGAGACTCATCTCCAGTTAACCACCAGAAAACCAGAAGTGGTGCTGTGGCTCAAGTGGTACATCCCTGAGATGAAGAGCTCAGGGGCAGTGTCCAAGCCCAGAGTTCAAGACTCACGACCAACAAAAAAAATAAAATATTTTTCCTGGCTTCTAAGCTTTTATCTATAGAAGACTACATAGAACTACACATACACTACATTATATTGTTATCTGTAAGGTTTTCACAAAAAAGAAAAAGTAAGAGAAGGCTTTAGATACCTATTTGTCTCTACATGTGTGTGTGTGTGTGTGTGTGTGTGTGATTGTGTTCCAGTACTGGGGTTTGGACTCAGGAACTGGGAATGGGTGCTGTCCCTTAACTTTTATACTCAAGGCTAATACTACAACTTAAGCTATACCTTCACTTCTGGCTTTTTCAGTTGTTAATCAGTGATAAGTCTCCTGGACTTTCCTGCCCATCTGACTTTAAACTCTGATCTTCAAATCTTAGCCTCCTGTATAGCGAGGATTACAGACAAGAAACACTAGTGCCAAACTTTGTCTCTACCTTTAATATTCAAGTTTTTCCATAATTGGCATAATTCTTAAATAATGGAATCCATACTGATCCTAAAAGCTATTGTTTTTTCCACCCTATGACTTAGTCTCCAAGAAAAGTGAATTTCATTCTTTACTCAAATGTAGAAATATATATCCATCACACTTCTCTATATGTTCTACTTTTATTAAATGGTTTTACTACATTATACTTTTATTATAATACAGTAGAGACCTATTTCTAAAATAAAGGCTAGATAATGAGACAAAATAATTTAATCACATCTTTCACTCAAAAAATAGAGATACTTTAAAACCATAAAAATGTATATTGTATGTTATTTTGTAGGTAAGATGGTTTATTATCATTGCCCTACGAGAACTTTAATAAACTTGTGGAAATAATATCAGTTTGTTGCCTATCTTTTTTTTCTTTTGGCCTGAGCACTGTCCCTGAGCAGTTCAGCTCAAGGTGAGTGCTCTACCACTTGAATCACAGCACCACTTCCAGTTTTCTGGTGGTTAATTGGAGATCAGAGTCTCACAAACATTCCTCCCTGGACTGGTTTGAATTATGATCCTCAGTTATCAGCTTCCTGAGTAGCTAGGATTACAGGTGTGAGCCACCAGCGTTTGGCTCTGATGATCTTTTATAGTAAATGTTCTAATGGTTGAATGTTCAAATGTTGAATGTTCAAAATGTTCAAATGGTGAACATTACACAATGTTCATCACAGTACTGTATCAATCCTTCCCAAAGATATAATAATAAAACATTCACATACTTACCAAACCTAGGGTAGCATCCAAGCTCCAATGTCTCCTCCAGAATTCATGTTGAAATGTATGTGTCACCATGACTGTATTAAGTGCAACCTTTAAATGGTAATTAAGCAAGTGAGGTCTGACCCTTTTTCAATGAATGATTGTCATTGTCTCTGCAGCTGCTTTGTTACCTTAGAAGGAAAGGTTTGGAGATAATGATGAGGCCAGCTGTGTTTAGTTTCATCTGTGCTCACATGACTCTTCTGCCTTCCTGCAGCCACAATCCTTCACCACGTGCCCTAAAAATGACCTTGGATTTCCCTAGGCCTTAGAAATTTAAAGTTTCTTTACTTTACAGATGACTCATTTGTATTACTTTGTTACAGTAACAGAAATCTGGATAAGAGTGACTAAGGGTGATTTGGTAGCAGCTTAGTTTGTGTTTCACACAATAAGATAATACTACTACGTATTTCTTCCCAGATCACTAATAAAAACCACCATAATTACTACCTTTAATGATACCAACACATTATGAAAGGGTCAAATATCTCTTTGAGAAGTCAAAATATTCAATTATGTCATTCTAGATTATTCAGGAAGCATGTTTATTTTGTTTGTCTTAGAGTTAAAAAAACCTCGACAGAATTTGCAGGAAATTATATGCATATCCTGAAATTTTGCAGGTGCTCATATTTCTGGCATAAATTTCTTGCAGCACAGATTGAAAATGGTATTCAGTTTTAAAATTCAAATAAAGATGTTGTCTTCTTATAATAAATGAAGGAAAGCTGGTAATATTTTCTATAGTGTTATCGTATCACTTGGTTAATGAATATAGCTATGATGCCAAATGTTTGGTTCTTTCCTAAATACACATTTGTTCATGATATCAGATACTTAAGGCATAAGTTGTAATATATTTAGTTAGATGAAATAAATATATTTTTTGAAAATTACATAGGGACATTGAATTCAACATCATTATTTCAAGAATAATATTAGTTTTGGTAATTTCAGACTACTCAAATTTTCATTGCTAAGAGAACCAAAGCTTACTTTTAGGTCATGTTGCTTAAGAATTCCTTTTTAGTTAATTAATTTTTGTTGTTCAGCATCTAGAATGATAGGGTAGGCTGAATTACGTTTTTCCAAAGACATCTATGCCTTAAACACTGAAACTTGTGCATATAGCCTGTATATTGCCTGATTTGATAAAAAAAAATAATGACACTTACCCAGCATGGTTATGTTTCGTTATGTGGGAAGAGTATTCTATGCTTTTTAGTTGATGTTCAATGCTGTTGCTAAGCACCTGTATAAGAGAGGCAGAGATGGACTTGACACAGAGGAGCACTGTGATAAGGAGGTCTCCGGAGGCAGAGAAGGTGAAGGGAAGCTGTCAGGGGCATGCTTCTTTTCCAGCTGTGACACTGGAAGAAACAGTTATGAGATAAGGTGAAAGTGGTCCAGGTAGATAAAAGAAGCACTCTGAGTCTTCCTTAGGTCCCCTGAAGAGGGTTCATGGACATTGATTTTTGACTCAGTTTTACTTGTTTTAGAGTTCTCTCAGAGAACTCTGTGGAAACAGAACAAGTGTGGGGGTTTTTTTGTTTGTTTTGTTTTGTTAGTCATGGAGCTTGAACTCTGGGCCTAAGCGCTGTGCCTCAGCTCTTCAACTCAAGGCTAGCACTCTACCACTTGAGCCACAGTACCCACTTCTGGCTTTTTCTGCTTATGTGGTGCTGAGGAATCAAACCCAGGGCCTCATGCATGCGAGGTAAGCACTCTACCACTGAGCTACCTTCTCAGCCAGTGCAGGTTGTTTTAAGCTGGCATATTTGTGGTGACTGTTACAGAAGCCATAGGTAACAAATGCAAAAATAATGTGTCTGAAACAGTAGTTATCGGTATAGACTCCAAGAGCAGTCTTCTGTTATATGTGACATGGAATGGAGCATAGAGCCATTTGGAGGATGAACACATACTTAAAAATTTGGAAAAAGAATGATTTGCTGCTAGGGTGATATGTAAGAGAACATAAATATGAAATTGAATACACTAAATTCTGTGATAATTATGCATCTTAGCATATGTCCCTATTGTTAATAAGAAAGATATGTGTATGCTCTTTCTCTCTTTCTTTCCCTTTCTTCCTTCCTTCCTTCTTTACCCTTTCTTCATTCCTTCCTTCCTTTCTTTTTTGTTTTTTTTTTCTTGGGATCTGGTCATGGGGCATGAACTCTGGGCCCGGGCGCTGTCCCTCAGCTCCTCAGCTCAAGGCTAGCGCGCTACCACTTGAGCCATAGCACCACTTCCGTTTTTTTTTTT
>NW_012267355.1:1983889-2026890 GCF_000151885.1 Dipodomys ordii
CCTCCCTCCCTCCCTCCCTTCCTTCTTCCTTCCTTCCTACCTTCCTTCCTTCCTTCCTTTATTTGCTGTCAGTGATGAGGCTTGAACTCAGGGCTTGGGTGCTGTCCCTGGGCTCTTTTGCTCAAGGCTAGCACTCTACCATTTTGACCCACAGAGCCACAGAAAAGTCCATGAAACTTTTCTGCCCAGACTGGATTCAAACTTCCTCAGCCTTCTTAGTAGCTAGAATTACAGGCATGAGCCAACAGCACCCAGCTACAAATGTATGCCTTCTAATGACAATTCCATTAAAACTTTATATTCTTTTTGCCTATTAATAACACTTCAATTTAGTTTTTAGTAATGTGCCCCAATTGGATAGAATTTACAAGAGATGTGGACTGTATGAAATTTAGAAGATTCTGTACAAACAAAACAGAAACATATTGAATAGACAAACTGGGAGAACATACTTTTAGCCTACACATTTAACAAAGAATTAATATTCAAATTTTATAAGGAACTTGAAAAATTCAAGAACAACCGCAAAACATGCAATCCAATTTAAAAATGAATCAATGAGCTTGATATGTCTCAACAAGGAAATAAAAAGTCAACAAATACATGAAAAATTATGATAAAATTAGCCACCAGTTATTAGTATTAAGATAGAAAACCTAGGGGCTGGGAAGGTGGCTCAGTGGTAGAGCGCCCGCCTTGCATGCATGAGGCCCTGGGTTCGATTCCTCAGCACCACATAAGCAGAAAAAAAAAAACCTGGAAGTGGCACTATGGCTCAAGTGGTAGAGTGCTAGCCTTGAGCTGAAGAGTTGAGGGACAGCACCCAGGTCCAGAGTTCAGGCCCATGACCAGATTCCCCCCCCCCAAAAAAGATAGAAAGCCTAGATAATAAAACATAATGATGTATCTTCTCTACCAGTTAGAGTGGCTATTATCAAAAGCACAAAAATAAATGCTAGCAAGGATGTGGAGAAAAAGGAAATCAGTACAACATGGGTAGAAATATAAATTGCCATCATTAGAAGTAACAATTTAGGAATGCCGTACAAAACTAAATATAGATCTACAGTATGCTCTAGCTGTCTTACTTTTGAGTAAATATCTAAAAGAAATGAAACCAATAAATTAGAGTTGTCTGAATTTCCCATGTATATTATCAAAATACCCAAGATATGAAATCAACCTAGATACCTTCTGACAGACCGTATAAAGTAAATGTTGTACAGGAATATTATTTAATCATGCAAAAGAATGAAATCTTGTCATTTATCAGAAATGGGCAGAACTGGAGGGTATCAAAATCCACATCATCTATCTCATTTCTGGAAACTAAAAGAAGCCAGTCTGAAGGTAGAATAATGATAATTAGAGTTTAGGAAGGACTCTGGGTAAAGGGGTGGTTGGATAATAAATGCCAGAAAATAATTAAATAGAATAAGTACTAATGTTCCAGAGCATGATTGAGTGTTTACACTTTACAGGAACATCTATTTTATTTTTTTTAAAGAAAGGACTCAAGCATCTAAATATAAAGAAATATTGAACATTATGTAATCTACACATATGTTGAGGTTTCACACTACATACCATAAATATATGTCATTGTTAAATGTTAATAAAATAAACAAAAATAATGAGCAGAATTTTAATGATGCTAACATCAAATAAAACTGACTCGTTATTCACAGCACCAGCAGAACACTGTCTAGACTGGCCTGCATTCATTGTCAGTGCCACTGTAATTGCAGAAGGCCTGCATGGCTGGTGTAGGTTCCTAGTGTGAAGTCCCATGGTCTTTTACTTAGACTTTGCATTTTGTGCTGCCCAACACTTGGTATTATGTTTTGGGCTCTTGTTAATAACTAGCCTTTCTGAACTTGAGATTATATTTTCTGGCCAACTATATTTTCTATGACATAAATAATACGACAGGAATGTTTGGAAAGTTTTTATGCATTTGCCTTCATATAAATTATACGCTTCCATTTTTTTGGCCTATCTGTGTCACCATAGTTAGCTAATGTCTGATGGAGATGGTTCTTCTTATTTTTCTACTGTGCCAGACTGTTGAGGTAGTGTTCACACTTGTTTAACTCCTAATCTTACAGAAAACATTTTAATCTTATTAATCATGCTATCATATTTCCTTGGGATTAATTTATAGTTACAGATATTTAACAGTAAATAACATAAAATGTATGTTCATTCATCATGTTTGCAGGAGGTATGGTTCCTGTCACAGATCCTTAATAATAAAAATGATGAAGCATACCTAAATTACCTCAGAATTGAGAACATCTTCATCCATCTTATACTTCCAACATTTTAATAAATCTTCAGTTAGGATTTCTCTTTGCTTCCATTCAATGTTTCGATGATTAGTTAAAGGATTCAAAGTAATCATTTACTATCTAAACTATCAGCAGCTAATTTGTAGATGGCTTCTTCTCAGCAGCAGAGAAAAGCACTCAAAGTATCTGTTTACCTGTTGATTCCACTCTATTCAGTATACACAGGAAAGAGGCAAATAAATTCAACCTTCAGAGTCAACTAGCGAATGCCATAATGAAAAAAGGCACCTTATAACAATGACTTTTTATTATTTCACAAAAAGTCATACTACCATTATACCTGAGACATAACTAGACTGTCAAGTATAGTTATGTGACTAAGTTTCAGTCACTAAAATGAGGATAGTAATTATGTCTACAATGTTCAGGCTTGGTCCATAAAACCAAACCAAGCTGGGTGTTGGTGGCTCACACCTGTAATCCTAGCTACTCAGGAGGCTGAAATCTGAGGATTGTGGTTTAAAGCCAGCCCTAGCAGGAAAGTTTGTGAGACTCTGATCTCCAATGAACCAACAGAAAACCAGAAGTGGTGCTGTGGCTCAAGGGGTAGAGTGCAAGCCTTGAGCTGAAGAGCTGAGGGACAGTGCCCAGGCCCAGAGTTCAAGCCCCATGACCAACAAAAAAAAGATTGTCATGCTTTTGTAACTTTCACACTCTGTCTTATGCCAAGCAAGAACCAATATGACTCCAGCAAGCTTGAAAGCCATGTACTAAAAATGATAGCCTGGATGCATTCAGCCTGGATATCTGAGTTAACATGTGGAGCAGAGTCACATCACAAAGTGCCGTATGCTCATTTCAGAATGGGTAAAATATTAATGCCTATTGCTTTTGAGGCCCTTACCAATTCAGATGATTAGATCTACCATTACACTCTCCCCCAAAATGGTGAGTGGTTCTTCATATTATTTGATTAAAGAAACCTAACAGATAAAGACTGAGAAAACTGTATGGCAGGAGAAACTAACTCATGTAGCTATCAAAACCAGAGTGTTACCACCAGCCTGAGAAGTAACTGCCAGAATTTCATATAGCAGTTGTGTAGTTTTGTTTCCCAGATAGAACAGAATGAGTTCAGACATACATCATTGAGCCATGTCATATAAAGCATGGAGCTGTAAATATTTGAGTTTGACACAGGTGGATTTTTATCTAATTGGTTATTCCCTGCAAGGGTGAATTAAAACAACTGAGTATGTTACATGAGACAGCACACAGGTAAAGAGATACCATAATATAATTCCATATAAACCATTATATCTTCTATGTTGCATATGAACAGATTATCCATTAGAAGTCAATATGCTATTCTAATTTAATTAGTTGCTATCATTTTCCTTCTGAGCACAGAATTGGCTGCATCCTATAAATCTTTACGTGTCTTCTTTTTCACTTATCCTAGCTGAGCATTTCTTTTAACAGTTCCTACCTGGTACATGTGTTACATATAAATTTGTTAATTGATTGGTACATTCTAATGTTCATAGTTATGTAATTCAGTGTTATCTGTGAAGTTCCATTGAATGTTTTGTATTCCTGTAAGTTCTATCTTGGACTTTGCTGCCTGGGCTGGCTTAAAATCTGATCCTCAGATCTCAGCCTCTTGAGTAGCTAAGATTATAGGCATGAATCACTACTGCCCCCTGAAATGTTTGTTTTTTGCTTTGTTTCTTTGTTTTGCAATCCTGGGGTTTGAATTCAGGGCCTTGTGTTTGCTAGACAGGTGCTCTACCACTGGAGCCACTTTGCTTGGCCAAGGTTTTATGTGCATGTTTGTCTTGTTGTTATTTAGGAGAGTGGTATATTTTATGAACAAGGTCAGGGACATGTTTTTGAGATCATAATATTTTCCTGTCTATTCTTTGGTCAATTACTGAAAAGAGAATTTGACATCTCTAACTATGATTGTTCTTAACATTTCCTTTTTATTCTTTCAAAGAACTTTTAAATCCTCTAAAAGATTTGACAATCTTTCCATCACATACTATCCCATTTTCTGTGTTCTGTGTTCAGAATTCTCCTTTACCTTATGTTAGTATAGAGTTTCAAGCCTTCTTTTCCTTATTGCATGAATGTCATCTCATATGAAATTCAAAGTTTCAGGACCTGATCAAGAAAAAGATACATCTGTAGGGTAGCAGATTTCCTGGGTGCTTCTTCAGTTTGTCTGTGTTTTATGAATCAATCAATGCCCACAAAGTTGATCTAGAGGCTAGCATGTCAGACATAACCAAAAAGTAGCAATTGTTTGAGGTCCTCATAGTGTAAGGCTTTTTTAGTTACTAGCAGATATAAAGTGAGGTTTTAGGGAGTATTCAAAGAAATCAGGCACTCAGTGGCTAAAAGATTGCTTGCTTGAACTCCATAAAACATAATTGGATGTGTAACTATTTGAGTTTGACTAATTGGTTATTCCCTGCAATGGTGAAATAAAACAACGGGGTGATCAATGTATATAAGCCAACATTTTGCCCCATTTACAAACAATCTGCTACAGATTTGAGGTTGTTTTTATAATCTCAGTTCTGTATTTTGTCTTGTACTGCTTCAATCTGGAAACTTTATATGATGACTCAAGAGTGAGAAATTCAAAACCCATTCATAGCCAGTCTTCACAGTTACTGGAGAAAGTTAGATGAGTAAACCAGGAAAAAGACAAGTAATGACTGATTTGTTTTTCTTGCTCAATCAGCTTATTATGGTTCAAGTGTGTGTCCCTGGATATCTAAAAAGTTGATGAATTTTACTCACCTATTTGCAGTTATATATATAGAGAGAGATCTGTATATATATATATATATATATATATATATATATATATTCTTTAACCAGATATATAAGGAAAGCAGAGCATAAAAGTGAAAATGAATGTTATTATTTCCTCCAATGATAATTGGTTCCTCCTTTTTATCTATTTTTAAAAAATTATTATTACCTTTGGGTGGACACCAACATTGTACCTTCTTTGAGAAGGCAAATTTCACACCCTCAGGTGTGATAACTCATGTTGATTTCCCTCCAAGGAAGATCTCTTCATCATGGTCTTCTGTATCATTTCACTGCTCCTCAGGACTTCTTCCTCTATCTCATATGTTCTAGGGGTTTGTGAGATTTTTTTCTTCTCTCTGCTTGGCATCTAAGTGAAGCAATGCTCATGAGCAGCATCCAAAATCAGCCTCTTGATTTGAAACCCTCCTTTAATTGTATGGCTACTTCCCTTGACATTTTTATAGACACAGGGGTATCGACTTCCTTTTACTTTAGTACTATAAATGATGCTTCAGCTGGCTCCAGTGAAGGTGGTAATCTCTATATTCCCCTAAAGAAAAGCCATAATGACCCTATTCATTGAACTATATCAAGTAAGAAGCAGCAAAGGCATGTTAGATGTTTAACAAAGTGGATCTCCACCTAGAAATGTTATAAGAAAGTAACATTGGTCCCTCCCTCAACCCCACCTCTGCCCTGAATTGCAGATCCAACGACAAGACTCTTCTCATCTAAGAATCCTGTCCATTACCAGCTGAGCCTCAAAGACTACCCATAATGTAGAATGCAATGGGGTTCAGGACATCTATGCTTTGTGCAAAGCCAAGCCCTCTTCCTTTTCTCCTCAGGCTACAGGGCTTACAAAGCCTCTCAGCTACATAGTAAGAAGGCCATGAGTGTACACACACTGTGAACAACTTAAATTATTTCATAAAAACAGAGTTAGGAGAACATGGAGAAAGCGAAATGATTATGAAATTTGGATCCACATGTATAATCTATTTTAATTGCAGTGCTTACCAATATGTGCCATATGCTTTTGTTAGAATTTCTCCTTATGGGATTTTTGATGGGGTGTTCGGATATCCTATTACATACATATGTATATAGCTAATGTTGAACCATCGACATCAACTTCTTCTAGAAGCTTGAAAATGAATCAATAATATGAGTCTTATCATTACCTTTAATATTCAAACTCTTTGCAATTTGTAATTTGCTTTCAACTTGACACACTCATTATTTCCTTGGTTTCATGGTTTATTTTTCATGGGCTTAGCCCCTGTGAAGGATTATTGAATACTGATAGGCACCAATTCCAGACAGCCGAGTATTCTTCCATCTCAGTGTGCAGCCATGTGTGACTCTCACAGGGACTCACAGCTCTCAGAGAATATCTGATGATTGAATTTGTGCTTATCAGATTGAGGTTTGAAAAATTTAGAACTCAGAGATTATTTTCAAAAGGCATATGTAGATATGTTAGTGGCCCAACATATAAATGAATGTGAAGTCAAAACTTTTGATTAATGGGTGGGTAATGCAGTATCAACTTTTCATATGCTAACTAATATAAATTTTGATACTAAATTTTTCATACCCATTTAATATTGAGTATGAAATTTTTATAAGTGAAATAATAGTGTTCATAGATACACTGCTTTTAAAAAAGTATATTGTACATTCTTTTATTGAAATATCTTTAAAAGCCTTTCTGAAATGAAAGAAAAAAAGGAAGGAAGAAAGAAATAAGGGAAGAAGGAAGGAAAGACAGAAGGACAAAGCAATGGGAGAGGGCAAACAAAATCATGGATTTCGGGAGTGAATACATTAACCAAAAAAATCCTTCTTAATTTTAACTTAATTATTTTGTCATGGTGACAGAAAGTTGTCTTACACAGAGTATAATTAGTATAATTCTTATCAATAAAGGGTTCACAATATATACTAGCTTTCTTTCTCTTTTTTTTTTTCCTTTTTCATTTTGTCGGTTGTGGGGCTTGAACTCTGGGCCTGGGTGCTGTCCCTCAGCTCTTCAGCTCAAGACAAGCACTCTACCGCTTAAGCCACAGCACCACTTCCGGTTTTCTAGTGCTTTATCGGAGTTAAGAGTCTCATGGACTTTCCTGCCTGGTCTGGCTTTGAACTACGATCCTCAGATCTCAGCCTCCTGAGTAGCTAGGATTATAGGCATGAGCCAGTGGTGCCCAACATACTAGCATTTTTATATTGGATGTTGTACCATAGCTACTATTTAGTTTGTTGAAGCAAAAAATAATAATAATAAGCAAAATAAAAGAAAAGAACAAATTATGATCCATAGGCAATATACACTTAAAATCAATATTTCTTTATATATGTGTATATACATATGTATATCAGTAAATAAAGTTAAAAGTATGAACACTTTAATATATCATTTGTAATAAAATAATGAACAAATAATCAGGCATAACCAACATATTTACATTAGTTAAACTTATAGAATTAGAAATGCTCTTGAAAGATATGAATAAAAATCTCAATTGTCATGATTGTGAAGACATCAATTACCGTCAAATATAATGTGAGGTAAAAGCATTTCTAAGCCAAAACCCAAATGATTTTACAAGAAACTTTTCAAGTTGACTTTTAAGATGTACACACTATAGATGAAAGATGTATACACTACAGATGAGATCTCAAAATCTCCAATATATTGGAGATGATTTATTCATATTATTGGTTTTTATGTGTATCTCTTTAAATAGTTGTGCAAAGGAGGTTTAACTGAACATATCAATTTGTGTGTACAATACATCTTGATCGGCATCACCCCTTTGATCACTCTCCTTCCTCTCCTTCTACCACAACCCCAGTCAGCCCCTCAAGGCTCCTCCTTGTATATTCACACATATACATTGAGTAATTTGCCCATTGTTCCTTTCTCTATTCATCTACCCCTTCCTATTAGCCCACATACCCTCAAAGAAGACATAATCTGGATATTCATTTTATTAAACTGTCTAATTCTTCGTCTTGAATGGGAGAGAACATATCATAAGCACACCACTAAAAGGCTCAAGTGTTATAATACCAGCCTTGAACAGAAAACAAAACAAAACAAAACACCTGAGCAAGATTGAGAGGCCTTGAGTTCAAGCCCCAATGCCTACACACACAGAAACACGCAAAACATCATTTATTTGTACTGCCACTCCTTCTTAGCTCATGAAATTCCAGGAGTTTAATGGATTAAAGTTGCATTTACCTAAACCAGAGAAGTTACTAAAAACTAATTAGCACATAGAAGACAACATACAATGGCAGGGCTGTTCAACATTCTATTGCTTCTGCCAGATGTATAGTGTGTGTAGAATGAATTTCTGAGTGCCCACAACCACAGAGAGTGTGGCACAGAGATGGGAAATTTTAATAGAAAATGTTCATATCAGCTTGCCCCAAATCATAGAATTTCAAAAAGAAAATGGATGGATGTATATTTTCTGAGGAGATACGTGACCGAGAAGAAGAAGTAGATTTTTAAATGTTCTAGTTCTGGAGATTAAGCTCTAAAAAACAGTTATTGATTGTGATGCAAGATTTCTAAATGTCGTTAATCATTGTGGAACCGCCTAAAGTTTATTTCTGTGTAATCACCTATATATTTTTCTAATATACTTTTTCATATGTCAAACTAAAGGTTTTTTTGTGGGTATAGTTGTTTTTTCACATCTGTTTAGTCTTCTATTTCCCATCATTTAAAATCAGCAGCAATGGGAGAAAGTGTGGCTTAGTAGTATCTGTGCCAACCTAGCAACTGTGATTTTAAACCTTAATACTGAATATAAATTAATCAAAGGTACTCAATTCTACTTCATTTTATACATGTTGAAATTAGTGGAAATTTATTATTCCAGTGTTGGTTTTGTGTGCTACTATTCTGCATGTTTATAAAGACATGGGAACTTCCTCAACAAATGAAGACACGGCCTTTTTATATATCTGCATTTAGGAAAGATAAAACCTGGACACGTGGAGGTTTGGGGACAGCTGCATATGCAATAGAGATGGTGGAGATTTTTTTTATCAATCTTGTCAACTTTGGGGCCGGGCACTGGTGGCTCACGCTTGTAATCCTAGCTACTCAGGCGGCTAAGGTCTGAGGATCGTGGTTCAAAGCCAGCATGGGCAGGAAAGTCCCTGAGACTCTTATTTCCAATAAACCACTAGAAAACAGGAAGTGGCATTGTAGCTCAAGCGGTAGAGCGCTAGCCTTGAGCTGAAGAGCTGAGGGACAATGCCCAAGCCCAGAGTTCAAGCCCTAGACAGAAAAAAAAAAAAAAGGACTTTGGGTACCAGTCACAACTTTTCAAGCTACAGTTATATTGGTACAAATAATTATCAACCATAGTGATAAGTATTTATTCTTTTCCATGTTTAACTTATTTTTATTCCCCTTGCATATATGTTATACCTCTGAAACTGACATTAATGTGCCCACATGTTTACTTTTGCAAACGTGTGTTATTGATGTCTATGCTATTACATAAAATGGCCCACAAGCATTGTCATGTTTTTCCTTTTACAATTTCCTTTTAAGAATGTAAGTAAATGTTTAATAGCTTGATTTAATTTTAAACTGATTACTAAAGAGAATTCCATATTTACTTTTACATGGGAAGAATCAGAAGAGACATTGAGTTTCTTGCTCTAGGATGATATTCAACTCTAGCAGTGTTCTTGGTATGCTTCTTTACAATGTGGAGGCAGCAACTTCTAAGTGGGAGACACTTCCTATGTACTTATATGACTAAGAAGAAATAAAGAGCAAAAGGGAACTGTGTATCAGGCTCAAGTTTCAATGCAAGATGTCTTTTATCTGTCTCATAAGTTCAAGAAAACTAAAGGTATTATATAAGTTAGAGCAGAATTCTGGGAAGAGTATAAAGAAAAGCCATCTAGGATGGAAATGACTTTAATTTTGTAGATTGTCCCTCTGCTGCCAGGGACTTGTAGACTCTGTCCCTGAATGTGGAAACTGCATTTTCTATTCTGATTTTCTCAAGCACAACACACACACACACACACACACACACACACACACACACACACAGAGTCAGATATAGTTAAGAATATGGACAAAGATTAGGTAAACCAGACATAGAAAGATGAAGATGGTTAAGCTGTTGCTGTTTAAAATGGTATGATGAAGTGTGCATTCTCTGTTAAAAAAATTAGAAGAAATTTGAAATAGCCAAGAAGCTGCTCTGTTACTATTTCAGAAGGTGCACTATATTTTGTCTTGGATCATTAAAATCTATGAGGTTGTAGATTGAATTAAGGTATTTTTAGCAGAATTATTTTAGTAAAATAAGAAAGGAAAAATAAAATATTAAAAATAAATGCATTTCTCCCTGTGCAGGAAATGGAAGTAACAGATCTGGCAAACTTTATATGATTATATATAATTATAGCTTAGATGTTTCCAAAGTTCCACTGAGGTTTAGTCTGATATTCATGTCAAAGTGACAAAATATCCACATCCATCCCATGAATACCTACTTGCATTAAAAACATTAATTTTATTGTAAAGGTGATGGACAGAGAGGTTACAGTTATGTAAGTAAGGTAATAAGTCCATTTTTTGTTGAACATTGGTATCGCCCCTGGTTTTTTCCCATTTTCCCTTTACTTTAAGTTCATTTCCAACAGAGTGTCTTATGATTATCCCTGTTGCATTGGTTCACCCTTTGTCTCACCATTTTTTATTTTCCTTCCCTTCCCCAAATCAGATAAACGTATATAGAAGACAGAGGATACGAAAATCAAAAACAGTGACAACAAGGGATAAACCAAAGGAGAAAAAAAAAAAGAAAAAATGCCTTCACAAAATACATTAAAAATAAAAACAAAGAAACAAGTTGGCAAGAAATGTACTCATTACCTTACTCATGTAGCTGTCACCCCTCTGTACAACATCTTTACAATAAAATAAAATTTTTAAAATAAAATAAAATAAAAACACCTCTCTGCCGGGTACCAGTAGCTCCCGCCTGTAATCCCAGCTACTCAGGAGGCTGAGAGCTGAGGAATGCAGTTCAAAGCCAGCCAAGCAGGAAAGGCCATGAGGTTTATCTCTAATAAACCACTAAGAAAACTGGAAATGGCACTGTGGCTCAAGCAGTAGAGTGCTATCCTTGAGCTGAAGAGCTAAGGAACAGTGCCAAGACCCAGAGTTCAATGCCCCAGACCAAAAAAACAAAAAACAAAAAAACAAAAACAAAACCCATGCTCTTATTTCCCTATCGTGGAGTTCATTTAATTAGTATCATTTTATATGATTATATGTACATAGCTATTGAGCTATTATGATCCTCTGCTAGATCTATCCCAGACATATACTAATTATTACAAATGAAGGAAAGTATAGATCTTATTTTTCTTTGGATCTGCCTTACTTCACTGATTTTTTCCAAGTCTTTCCATTTCCTTAAAAATGGGGCAATGTCATTCTTTCTGATGGAGGCATAGAATTCCATTGTGTATATATACCACATTTTCTTGATCCATTCATCTACTGAGAGGCATCTAGTTGGTTCCATATCTTAGCTATGGTAAACAATGCTGCATTGAACATAGTTGTGCTAGCAGCTTTAATGTGGCTTTTTTTGTGATCATTTGGGTAAATACCTAGGATTGGGATTGCTGGGTCATAGGGATGCTCTATGTTTAGTCTTTTGAGGAACCTCCATACTACTTTCCAGAGTGGTTGAACCAGTTTATACTACTACATTCCCTTTTGGCCACATCCCGGCCAGCATCTGTCATTATTTCAAAACTACATTGAGATTCTACCTCACCCCAGTTAGAATGGACATTACTACTTATTTTGGTTTAGAAAAACACGCTTTACAAGTCTATTTACAGCTGAAGCACAGTGGCTCTCAAAAAGTGCTGGGTGAAACTATGAGGTGCCTATTAAACATTAGTGATTTTTATTTGTTCATAGGAAGACAAAATTGTACGCTGTTTTGTTTATATGTATCTGCATATACAACAAAAGTTTTGTTAATAAACTTTTAACATTGCTATGTACTAGATCATCCTCTCTTGGGTTTCATATTGGCTCCTTGTCATCACAAGATATGTATTGAAAGTTGAGAATTATCAGATTGAAGTGAGACTTAAGAATATAAATAATCATTATTTTCACAACCCAAACCATTTCCTGGATCTTTCTCACCGTTCCCTGAAATGCAAATTAGGATATGGCTACACTAGTCTTTTCTCCCAGGAGCTGAAAGCCAGGCATGGCAGGATTAGCTTCATTGCCCAGGTCTAGTCAATTTCTTAGGAGCAGAGCCCAGAGTAGAACTGACTTTTTCCAAGAAAGGAATTTCAAAACCTTGCTTCACAGAGAGAAGAAGAAGTGTGCTTTATGTCATTACCAGGGGCAGTAAGGCAAAAATAAAGAATTGCCTGTGTCAAAATCTTGCCACTGCTATAAAGGTTAGCTTCTTTTTGGTTCACAAAATAGGCCTTTAAAAATGTTTCCTTAGTCCTTCTTTTTTTTTAAGGAATGGAGAAAAATAATCAAGTTTTTAAAAAATCATAAAACTTGAATTTTACTCTCTATTTATAATATATCAGTGTCAATATTTTCAATACTCTACCTGGTATTACCCTGGACATTGCTAATCAAACAAAATAAATTGGAATCCAGTCTGTAAAATCATCCTTAGCTTAATTTAACAAATGATACTGAGCTCTAGTTAACAGGAGTATGATATTGTGATTAAAAGGATATTTATAAAATACTGTGCTCTCCTTTCTACTTAAGAAAGGACTCTTAGCATAATAGGCAACAATTACATTTATACAATATTTCATTCTTGCTGAATTAGGGATATCTAAAATGTATTGTACCGCTCCAGCAGAGTAAAAATCATATAGACGTCGGGTTCAGCAAAAATGTTGTAAGAGTCTAATTGAACTTTGTCTCTTTTTTGTGGAACTGGGGCTTGAACACAGTGTAATTGCTCTATCTCCTGAGCCATCCTGTCCACCTTCCTTTTCAAATCTAGGGTCTCATTTTATGCCTAGGCCAGCCAGGGGTTCTGTTCTCCTACTTATGCTATCTACATCACAGAGGATAACAGCTATTCACTGTTTGCATCCAGGTGGGGATACCCTGAACTTTTTTTTTAATTAACAAGTTTTTTTTTTAATTGTGAAAATACCATACAGAGGGGCTACAATTACATGAGCAAGGTAACGAGTACATTTCTTATCAAGCATTGTTGCCTCCTACTTTGTTTCCCCTTACCATCCCTTGCCCTCCCACACCACCACCCCCAGGCCAAAGTTGTAAAGTTCGCTTTTCAACAAAATGTCTTGTATATCTCATTGTTGCAATGGGTCCACCTGTATCCCTATTTAAGCAATTTGTTTTTTCCTTTCCCCTCCACAAATTATACAGCATCAAATACAGTGAAAAGAAGGGTTATACCCTGGGGGAGGGACCTACAAAGCAACAAAGAAATCATCTTATAAATATGTTAGAAACAATAGCAAGAAAAAAAAACATTTGAGTCCTTATCTTGGGGTTGATTTTGCCTAACATCAACTTATCTGACCGTTTCTGATTGTCTCAGACATATACTAGTTATTGCAAATAAGGGAAACCATGGGACCTATGTTTCTTTAGGCCTGGCTTACTTCACTTAATACAATTTTTTCCAAACGTAAAAAAGGAAATCAAAACAGAACTTAGAAAGTGGAAAAACCTCGCATGTTCCTGGATTAGAAGGATCAACATCGTGAAAATGGCAATACTTCCCAAGGCTATCTACAAATTCATTGTGATACCTATCAATATTCCAACGTCATTCTTCAAGGAAATACAAGAGGCAATTCAAAAATTCAGATGTAATAATAAAAAACCCTGAATAACAAAAATGATCCTTAACAGAAAGAACACTGCTGGAGAAATATCAATACCAAATTTCAAACTCTATTACAAAGCCATAATAATCAAACCAGCTTGGTACTGGCACAAAAACAGACCTCAGGACCAATGGAATAGAATTGAAAACCCAGAAATGAACCTACAGACCTATAGCCACCTAAGCTTTGACAAGGGAGCTAAAAAAAAATAGAATGGAAGAAAGACAGCCTCTCCAGTAAATGGTGCTGGCAAAACTGGTTAACTACTTGTAGAAAACTAAAGCTAGATCCTTATATATCACCAGAATCAACTCCAAATGGATCAAAGACCTCGAAGTCAAAGCAGACACTCTGAAAACATTACAGGATGGAATAGGAGAAACCCTAGGTCTCCTTGGCACAGGCGGAAATTTTCCTACCCTGAACTTTTTTATACCCAGTCTGGCCTCACACCGTGATACTCCAAATCGCGCTTCCCATGTAGAGTGGACTTAAGCCTTCTGTGCTTAGCTGGAATATGCATTTTGAGAAGTAAATATGTGGGATTACACAAAACTAGAAAAGAATAGGCATGGTACGAGCCCACTATGGAGAAGAATGGTCTGGATAGAAGCAATTGCTACTGTAAGGGGCGTCCTTCCCTTGCAAAATCAGAGACGTTTCATAGACTTTCAGTGCAGTAGCGCAAAGTTCAATGGAGGTCTACATACCTTCCTTCCTTGGGAGAAAGGCCCAATGTATGAGCTTGGCAACAAAGTTCCATTTCACAGCAGGAAGTCTGAAGGCTTCTGTGTGTTCTTTCTGTTCTTTGGCAGTTGAAATAGTGGACCTTAGAGAGTTTCTCATCAGGAATGACAGAGAAGTAATAGGTGGAGATTATGTACTTAGTGAGCAGGAGAACTAAGGGTCTGGTGGTGCTAACATCACTACAAACCGAGTGTTAGTGAGCCCAATGGCTGATTCCATGAATGCTGAAGACACAGCATTGGCTGCGTTTCCTTCTATTTGCAGCTCCCTTTCGTCATCTTTCACCTAGAATCTGTTTCATTCTTTCCAACTGCCAATAGTAATTTATCAGTTATGAATCATTCTACAGTTTGGATACCACCCATGCAGCCAGATATCTGCATACTTAAACTATCCTCTTATACCTGAAACATTACTTCTAATCATATACCAAACAAATCATGATAGAGATAAATGCACTTCCTTATTTGCGTGTTATTAATGGCATTCTCAGTGCTAGGTAAAGGGCCTCTTAATAGTCTTGTTTGGAGACTTCTAGTTTGTGAAATATTACTTTTTTTTTCTGAATCTATGCAATTTTATTTTTGACAAAGTCAAGCATCTTAATCTTTTGATGGTCGTTAAATGGTTATCATAACACAACTATGGGAGGGAGGATAAACGAGTTTTTGTCATTCAACCAAAACTGAACTGTAGAACTAGCCAATCATAATTGAGAAAAGGGAAATATCATCTGCTTCTTCTGTAGTCAACTCTCCTGTGTGTCAATATAAAAATCATAGCTGTAATATATCCTCAAGACACCTGTGTTACACGTTAGCAGAAGTTGACCTGATCAGGGATATGGCTGAGATTTTGAGGACCAGTAGGAAATCTAGTAGTTGAATGGTTGACCAAAATAAGATGGAGTAATAATATTCATGATCAGAGTTGAACTCACAGACTATAGAAATTACAGAGTAGAGAAATAAGGGAGTAAAATTATTTAGAACCACTAGTTTGTTGAAGCATTGGTTTATCAAAGCAAAGAAGAAAGAAAGCTAAGGAAATAATTTCTTATTTGAAGTGCATGCACATGTATGCATATAAGTTAGGGTTTATTTCAAATTGTATTTATATAACTAAAACTTGCCATAGATGAATAATTATTTGAATGAGTAGTAAAAAGATTTGGATTGAATACTTTGTGTGTGTGTGTGTGTGTGTGTGTGTGTGTGTGTATGTGTGAATGTATGTGTGTGAATACTGGGGCTTAAAGTCTTGAGCTCTCACTTGGCATTTTTGCTAGAAACTGGGACTCTACCATAGAGCTATACCTCCACTTTGTTTCTTATGGATTTTTTTCTGTCCAGGCTAGTTTCAAAATGTGTTAATCAGATCTCAGCCTCCTCAGTAGCTAAGATGTGAGCCACTGGCACCAGGTTGGTCTGAATAAATATAGGAAATAAATATAAGAAAATATAACACAAAAATTCAATTATGTAATTGATCTAGAGCATTATGATTAGAATATACTATCTTCCCCCCAAAGCCAATGATAAAATTTAACCAAGTTATGCTATATTAAGTTATGCTATATATATTAATAGGTAGGACATATTAATCAATTCATTTGACTAATAGATTAATGAGGTAATAGATTATCTCAAAAGCATATCTGCTATGAAAGTCAGGTTGTCCAGTCCTTTCAAACACTTTCTATCTCTCATCAAATTAAACCAAAACAAAATATTTTCCTAATACACAAAGTCAATGGCATTGTGTTATTAGCCACAGAATTTGGCTAAAAGAGAAAATTAGAATCACGAAGTAGACTGAAAAATACCTAGGAATATGGAAGTGGCTTTGAAGTTGAATTATGGGTAGACAGTGGATCAACTGTGAAAGAACATGAAAAGCAATTCGTGTCTAAATATGTGGCTCAGTGGGAAAGTGCTTGTCTATCATGGGTGAGGTTCAGTCCCAGCAAAACACACACACACAGGCACACACACACACACACACACACACACACACACCACAGACTAAGTGAGGACATAAATATTAATAAAATTTTTAGAAGGTGACTTAGTGATTAAGACCAAAATTCTGATGGAGACAAGGCTGGTGAGGTCTCAGGAGGAAGTTGATTAGTGGGCTCTTCTTGTTACACAGTAGGAAAGAGTTTGTAGCTTGTCTGCATCATGTTTATTTCCTAGGGTTTTCAGAAAGGCCAAACTTAAGAGGGAAGAATCTTTGGCAGAAGATATATCTAAGCAAAAAGGCACATAAGTCTTCTCCTTAGATTTTTATTCACTTTCACTAGGACTTAAGAGCAAAAGCAAACAGAGTAAAAATATTTGAAAATTCAGCCTGGTCATGTAAGGTGTGCAAGAAAATAAAGGTGCTCTGCATGTTTTGTTTATAACTTATAAACCCCTTCACAGCATCAATCTTCCTTCTGAAAAATAGACTGCATTTACAAAGAGCTCCTGCTTGTGTTGTGTTCTTAGGATGAGCGAACCAAGCCTAGTTGTGAATTTCTATTAATTGCTAGTCATAGCGAAAGTTACAAAAAGAAGAATGGATTCAAAAAGAGCAGAATGGATTCCTTTGGGGAGTATATTTGCGCCAGATGCAATTATGGGGGTAATAGCAGGGATCTAAGACTTTCATAAATTATATAATATCAAATTGGATATGCATATAGAAAACAAATTTATCAATGATATGTCTGGATCTCTTTTCCTACTGCATGGAAATCAAAAGTAGACAAAGAATATCTCTGCTAGAGTGGGCCATGCGGAGCATAAAAGTCTTATAGGATGATCTAACAGTCTCAAAGGCTTGGAGCTTCCAGTCCTGAGACGTACAGACATTTAGCTTCTGGCTAGATGTCAGAGACATATAGTTCTAAGTGCTCAGATTGGAAACATATTGCTCTGTATTTTGATGGCAGGTAGCCTAGTACTCACAACTGGTGAAATCCTTGGCTTTCATCAGTGACTTAAGGCAGTAGACATCAGTTACATTCAACACCCACTATTGTTAGAGCTCTAAACCTTGGATATTGGGACTCTCAGACTCAAGCCCTGCAGTGCTCTAGAACTCAAGTGACTGAAGCCAACATTTGCTTGTCTAGCTTGTTGTAGCCTTTTGCTTTCTGTGTATGCCCACTGCCTTCTGTTGTCTTGGCCGCCTTGTTCTTTGAAGCTTCTACCCTTTCCTGCTTACAAGAAACACTTAAGGAATAAATAACACAGCACTCATATTCTCATATTAAAGACCCAGTTCCCCAGGGACAGGAGATGAGTCTCTATAAGCTTCCTTTCTCAAAAGCATTTTTATTTTAATGCTTTAAAGATCCAAGCTGTCACCTGGATAAAGTGAGATTATACGATTCTAAAATAACAGGTACAACTCTTTTTTTATGCCTGCCTGCCTGCCTCCTTCCTTCCTTCCTTCCTTCCTTCCTTCCTTCCTTCCTTCCTTCCTTCCTTCTTTGCTTGCTTGCTTCCAGGCTAGGGATTGAACAGCAAGACTCAAACATATTAGTAAAAGTTCTCCCCATCAGCCTTACATCACCAGCCTCCCAAAATACACATTTTTGGTTAATTAATCTAACCTAGTGCTTGCAATTAGGGCCAGGATATTTTCCTTGAGCCTCATTGTGCTCAAGGCTAGTGTTCTACCACTTGAGCCACAGCTAAGTTCTACTTCCAGTTTTTTTCTGAGTAGTTTATTGGAGCTAAGGGTCTCATGGACTTTTTTGCCTGGGCTGGCTTCGAACCACAATCTTCAGATCTCAGCCTCTTGAGTAGCTAGGAATATAGGCATGAGCCTCTGGTACCTGGCTCGCTTTTTCATGCTTTTATTGGGACTTAGCAATGTAAAATTAGAATTCATACCTGTTTCTTTTATAGCACATAATTTATTCCTTTCATTGTTTATTAATATTCCATTGTATGGATGTGTCATAAACTCTATTGAGTTCATTAAGATTATCTTCATTTGTACGTAGTTATTGGTGAGTAGAAATAAAGCTGTCATAGATACTTTCACATAGATTTTTGTGTGGAAATCATTTCTCAATTGAACTGAGTGAACTGTTAGCAACCAGCCCATATCTCATTATTTTAATTTATGTGGAATTTTTGGTTGAGCCTAGCCTATTAGCTCTCCACTTATGTTACTTAGCATTTTATTTAATATGTTGATATGTTTTTCATTAGTTCTAATTTAACCACTATTAAATTATAATTTATCAATCAGTTGAACATAGTTGTATATGTAAAGTCACATTAACAACATGAAAGTATGTAGAAATAAGATATATATGCAAAGTAAACAGCTGTGAAAACAGTACATGTTGTAGCTTCATTCACAATGAAAATAAAACATTCTGTAATATCTGTAGGTGAAGTGTTCTTTTGGAATTGGCTAGAACTGATGGGATATAATCCAACCCATAAATTGTGGAAGAATTTTGTTTTGTCACTATGTTCCTTTTAGTTATTTTTGCTGATACAGTGCCTCGTGTAATGCAAATTGTGTCTGCCAGTGTTGACAGTATTTAGAAAGAAAAAAATCAATGGGAAATGAATAACTGATATAAGTAATAGTTGGCATTGCTTCTAATAAAGCTTTCAGATAAGCCAAATTGACGGTGACCAAACATAGCCAATGATTTTCCACAAAGGATATGAATTTTGCATGAAATTCAGATGACTTCACAGCTGTAATACTCTTTAAATATATTTTTATTGTAAAGATACTATACAGAGGGGTTACAGTTACATGAGTAAGGTAATGTGTACATTTCCTATCGAACATTGTTGCTCGCTCCTTTCTTTTTCCCCTACCATCCCTTCCCTCCCCACCTACCCAACTCCTCCCCACCCTATTCCCACCAAAGTTGTAAGTTCATTTTCAACATAGTGTCTTGTACATCTCATTGTTACAATGGGTCAACTTGAACCATGGTTTTAGAATTTTGTTATTTCCCTTCCTCTCCCCAAATTAGAAAAATGTATATACAAAATACCAGGCACCAAAATCAACTACTTTGACAACATGGTTTATACCATGGGAAAGAACATAAGAAAGAAACAAACAAAAAAATCACATGGTACATTAAAAAACAACAGTGACAAAAAACAAACAAACTCTTGTGTTCCTATTTTGGGGTTCATTTCGCTTAGCATCAACTTATATGGCCATATGTACATAGCTTTTGACCTTTTCTCCTTGTCTGGTAAGATTATCCTAGACATATACTAGTTATTGCAAATAAGGGAAACCATGGCATCTATATTTCTTTGCTGTAATATTCTTGAAAGTAATTTTTAATATTTGTTTGTATGGACCATAGTTAGAACATATGAGAGATTTGAAATGACTCAATTATCAAACTATAAACATAAATATCCTATGTATAAATTTAAACATGTGAATGTATATAGTCATTTGCTGTGTAAATACAAAGGAGTTAACAAATATGTTCATAACACAGAATTTAAGGTAAGGAATGGGAGAGATCCTGGAAGATGTCCCAGGAAACTAACTGTTCAGGAGATAGATTGTAGATTCAAGTATCTTTGACCCTCATTTGTTTAAGTAATGAATGCTTTGGTTATTTGAACAAGAAAACTTAGTCCTACACATCAGACTCTAATTACTAGTTTTGAAACTGACTTTTTTTGCACCTTAGTAAAATTCATCCTGTGCTTTGATAAATACAGAAACACCTAGCTAGCTATCACAGGACCAACAGTAAGGCATCACTGTATGGACTGTCATCCCTGATTTACTAAGCTGGTCCTCAGTTTTGTCTTTGGGATTGCATCACAAACAAGTTGTTCTCACATGAACCTTCTTCCCAGCCTCTACATTCAGAGGAATCAAACAAAGGCAATGCCAAAATAATATAAATGCATCTGTGTAATTTTTAATTCTGCTACTTCACTCTAAAACTGTGCATATTATCTCCTTTCAATAATTATCTGAAAACATCTGCACTCTACTTGCAGATGTCTTCACTGATTTATTTAACAAAAAACCCAGTTGGAGGGCCTGAAGTTTGAACCCATGTCTTGGCACAAGCTAAGCATACACTTAGCAAGGAAGCAAACTTAGCTCATTTTTCTAATCAAAGTCAGCTTCTCTACCCTCCCTCCTGTAGAAACCAACCTCACTATTTTTAGTTAAATCAGAAAAAAACAATTACAGCTCTGTGATGATACATATTTTTCACTATTATCATATGTACGTGTTTGATGCTGTATTATATTTTGTTTTGAAAAACACTATATCCTCTTAGATTATTTTATTTCTTTTTTTCATATTTTTATTAATAAGTTTTTTATTGTGAAAATACCATACAGAGGGGTTACAATTACATGAGCAAGAAAATGAGTACATTTCTTATCAAACATTGTTGCCTCCTCCTTTGTTTCCCCTTCATCCCTGCCCTCCCATCCCCTCCTCCCACCCCACCAAAGTTGTAAAGTTCACTTTTCCTACATAATGTCTTGCACATCTCATTGTTGCAATGGGTCCACCTGTATCCCTATTTAAACAATTTGTTTTTTCCCTTCCCCTCCACAAATTATACCAACATCAAATACAGTGAAAACAGGGGTTATGCTGTGGGGGAGGGACATACAAAGCAACAAAGAAATCATCTTATAAATATGTTAGAAACAATAGCAAGAAAGAAAAACTATTTGAGTCTTTATCTTGGGGTTCATTTTGCTTAACATCAGCTTATCTGAATTGTCTCAGACATATTCCAGCACAACTATGTTTATTGTAGCATTATTTACCATAGCTAAGATATGGAATTAACCTAGATGCCCCTCAGTAGATGAATGGATCAAGAAAATGTGGTATATATACACAATGGAATTCTATGTCTCCATCAGAAAGAATGGCATTGCCCCATTTGTTAGGAAATGGAAAGACTTGGAAAAATTATATTAAGTGAAGTAAGCTAGGCCCAAAGAAATGTAGGTCCCATGGTTTCCCTTATTTGCAATAACTACTATATGTCTTAATATGTTTTTATTGTGAAAATACTGTACAGAGGGGTTACAGTTACATGAGCAAGGTAATGACTATATTTATTATCAAGCATTGTTGCCTCCTCCTTTGTTTTTCCCCTACCATCCCTTCCCTCTCACTTTCCTACCTCCACAACTATACTCCCCCCTCCCCTGGCCTAAATTCTAAAGCTCTTTTTTCAACATAGCTTCTTTTACATCTCATTGTTGCAATGGTTCAACCTGTATCCCCATTTAAACATTTTGTTTTTTTCCCTTTCCCTCCCCAAATTATACCAACATCAAATACAGTGGAAACAGGGGTTATACCATGGGGAAGAGACATACAAAACCAAAAAAATCACATGTTATTTCTTTTTTATATGAATAATTTTGTTCACACATATCTATAACTCTTGCCACAGGTTCTACAACTTCATTCAACCCCATCTTTTCTAAAGTACAATTTTAATTGTAGAAATTAGAATATGATGCTCTGTGTTCTTGCTACCTTTTAAAATGCCTTACACTATCTTTATTTCTTGGATATTCTTTCTCATATTTTGCAAACCCAACCTCCAGTGGATTTTTTTCTTTTTTCATTTTTTATTGTGAAAATACCATACAGAGGGGTTACAATTACATGGGCACAATAATGAGTACATTTCTTATCAAGCTTTGTTGCCTCCTCCTTTGTTTCCCCTTCCCATCCCTTCCCATCCCCTCCTGCCCCCCAAGGAAGTGCATTTTCTGAGAACTTCTTACATCAAAAGTGTGTTGAAAAAATTATAGTTCCCATTTCTTAAGGATTTGGCTGGATGTAGAATTCAGCAGTAGAATATTTTCCCTTGTAGTGTTTTGCAGAGCATTAGTATAAAATCTTTTCCAATAGTTTAGCCTATGTTCAAATGTTTCAATGTTATTCACAGCTGACCTTTCCTTTTCATTGTTGGAAGTTATTCTGTTTCTATATTCTAGAATATTTCCCAGATTTTCTTTTCCTTTAAGATTATGTATAAAGGCTTGATCACAGTTGTTTCCTAGACTATTTCTTAATTTGAATATATGAATATTTTCCATAATTAAGTTATGGGAAGTGGCATTGAATTATGGGATTTCCATGAACACATCACAACCAGAGGCAAATAATACCAGCTTGAACGATGACTCTTTGTTTAGTTGAATAATCCACATGTTTGATATGCTTATATATCTTCCAGTTAATCAAATGCATATCTATATTTCCTATGATTTATATACATATATTTTTCTATTATTTTTCCTTTATGATAACAAATATGCTTGGTTGTGATGATGATATTTTAGCATTCTATGTATGCCAATTTATTCAGTTTTCTTTTATATTTCCTATGATGTCTAGTTCCTCTAAATCTATTTAGATTTTTTCTGTTCTTTTACTCTGTCTCTCTCTCTCTCTTTTCTCTCTATGACAGCCTTTGAGTTTGAAGATTATTCTAGGAATCTTTACTTATAAACAAACAAGAGTATATGTCTTAAGAAACAGACTAGAAAGTGCTTGGCTATATTATTTAATTTAATTAATTTCTTCATTCACTCATGCATTCATTTACTGAGTTAGTACTGGATCTTGAACTCAAGGGTTCGAACTCCCTAAACTTTTGCTGCAGATTGGTGCTCTACCATTTGAGCCATAGTTCCACTTCTGGCTTTTTGTTGGCTATTTGAAGACAAATGTCTCTTGTATTTGTTTGCTCAGATTGACTTTAAACTGAGATTCTCAGATCTCAGTCTCCTGACTAGTGCCAAGTGCAGACATGAACCGCCAGCATGCACGCAGATTTATTCTTATTGGCGCAGAGACTTCATTTTAGAATGACTGTCAAGAATCATTTCTTTAATTTTTAAATATGGATTTTAGTTTTTTCCTTATTGGATCTCCAAACATAAATTTGGAGAGAACTTTTCTGCCATACTGCCATTTCCCTTTAGAGATGAGCAATCCATTCTTTTGCTTATTTGGGGGCTTAACACATCATATCTGTTATTTTTAGATCTAAATATATCTTGTTCAAACCTACTACAAATAGGCTTTATTTTTTTCTGCCTAAGGCGTCTATTTTCTAATGTCATTTTGAGAGCAAGAATGTTCTGGTTTGCTGGTTACAATGTTTCAAATGATGTTCCTTTTTTTAGCCTATACTTGACACATGCCTTTATCAACTCATTAAATACATTTTTTTGTCAGCTAACGTGTCAACCAACATTGCAAAAAATGTGTTAAAATCTATAGCTATGTAATTAACCTTGACCATTTGTCTTTATCCTTCCAACTTTATAATATTTTTTACTTTTTACAATAATTTTAGTTGGAGGCTGGATATCAGAAGAAAGCAACATTAAAAGTGGTCTTTGTCTTCAGATCAGTCCTGGTTCACTTTTATTGAACTGGTAAACATGGAAAGATTCTGTATCCATATTATTTAATTATTATATGTCTGTATAAAATACTTCAATAGTCCTTTCATTTCACATATATTGAGTTGATTTCTATCTGTGTGTTCTGTCCTTCTGTTCTCTATTGGTTTTACCCTGCTCTTTCCTTGAATGCTCCCTTATAATTCCTCTTGGCTGAACTTCCTCTGTGATCCACTGACAGTACAAGAGAATACCTTTGGCCTGTTGGTTTCTTTCTCATTCCTGTTTGGAGACATTTTTGGCTGTGGCAGCAGCCCTCTGTGTCTGCTGGATGACTGTTGGTCCATCCAGATCCCCTTGCTCCTCCTTCAGTTCTGTCTTCCCCCACCCTGCCCTCGCTCCTTTTTCTATTCCCACTTCCATAGAAATGAATGCCTGTGGATACTTCATTATTTCCTGCTCTGCTCTTTAACCACACTGAACTCCGCGAGATGTTTTATCACAGGCTTTGATTAGAGATATCTGTATTGAATTTTTCTTTCTAAAGAGGCATATAGCAAAAGAAGTGAAGTTTGGTGTACATCGTGCTGTCCCTTATACCAGAATGAAACTGTCTAAACAGAGAAGTAAAAAGTGTGTATCCTGCACTATTTGTCCACTGCTCACTAGAGACTACTCATTAGAGAATATGACATAACATTGAATGTGATCTTTGAATCAGATCACACTTTTTAGGGGACTTTATATTACAGAGAAAAATGAGTTTTCTCTTGAGTCAAAGTTGCTACCTTGAACCCTCCTGCTGGAGTAAATGAAAACACGGGGTCGCATCGATAAAAAGTTGCCCTTGTTGTATGTGAAGTATGCATTTCCTTCTTTCTGAACTTCTCCCAAAGCTCTATATGTCAGGTACCCATGGCTCCTTCCTATTATTCTAGCTACTCAGAGAAGCAGAGATCTAAGGGTCATGTTTTGAAGCGAGCTTTAGCAGAAAAGTTTCAGAGACTCTTCTCCCCCAGTTAACCAGCAAAAAGCCAGAAGCGGAGTTGCAGTTCAAGTGGTAGAGCATCACCAGCCTTGCACGAACAAATCCAGGAAAGAGAACAAAGACCTTAGTTTAGAATCAGTGGCAACACACACACACACACACACACACACACACAGGAAAAGACAAACAAAACTTTGGTCTTGATGGAGTCATTTTCTCCCCTTAATTTCTATCCTTTCTACCCTATCATAGCCATCATCTGAGTAACACAGCCAAACCAGATTTTTGTTGTGATAGGCAATCATAATCAGACCAAATGAGTCTGTGTGAATTATTGTGATATCAATAAGAAGGTAAATATTTCTCTCTGAGAAAGATATGCTGTTTAGGTTCAGGATTCCTTCCATATCTAGTAGCATCAAATCTATCTGCAAAATGGAGATCACATAATTTTCTAGTTCAGTGATATTAACTTAATTTAACTCCATTTTATTCTTTTCTTTTTGGCCTAGACAATCATGTTAGATAGACAGGTAGCTAGATAGATAGATAGATAGATAGATAGATAGATAGATAGATAGATTTAGTTATTCTCTAGTCTATAGCTTTTAGTTTGTTTCAGTCTTATTAATAGAGAATTAACTAATTAGCTACTCTAGCAGGAATATATCACAGTTTCCAACTGCAAAGTCAGTTCTGCTTTATTAGGAGGGATTTTGTAATATGAAGACTAAGCAATTTGGGTTTGAGTGAGAATGTATGTTAATCATGATTGCTAAAGTGTCACAGTGTCCACCAAATTAGGTGGTAAAATATATTCTACCACACAGAGGAGAATACCATAGTGAATAAAAATATAAATATGGAGTCAGGTTTCTGAGGTTTAGAATTTAAGGCTATCACTCTCTTATTAAATTAAGTACCATATCCTCAAGATCTTGTCATGCATGGGTCAAAATTCTTTTTTTAATTAGTTTTTTATTGTGAAAATACTGTACAGAGAGGTTACAGTTACATGAGCAAGGTAATGATTACATTTCTTATCCAGCATTGTTGCCTCCTCCTTTGTTTTTCCCCTACCATCCCTTCCTTCCCACCTCAACTACACTTCCCCTCCCCCCACCTAAATTGTAAAGTTTGTTTTTTGACATAGCATTTTGACATAGTACATCTCATTGTTGCAATGGGTCAATCTGTATCCCCATTTAAACAATTTGCTTTTTACCTTCTTGTACTGATTAATTAACATGTTGAAAGTACTGTCTACAGTTTGCTGTTGCTCTTATTCATAAACATGCCTATTATTTTCTGCCTCTTTATGATAATCCTTAGTTCTCCTACTCAGAAATTGATTGCCAGAATGTGAAGTCCCAACTTGAACGCTGACTTCTTGGTGTAGCAGTTTGTCTTTGAGTATCTAGAAGTATTTATTTACATGTCCACTTTTGTTATTTTTCTAGTACTACTTAGTCAGTATGAGTTACAACTAGTTACATTTCTTATGTCTTCATAATGCAAACTGAAACAATGAAATTATTTTATCAAATTCTCAATGACAAGATATCATTGTGCCTTTTTCTCATTAAATAATGATCATTATAACTATAAAGGGAAAAATGCCAAAAATATGCTTCAAACTCATCTGTATGATCATTTTACCAATTTATCCAGGAATATATATATATATATATATATATATATATATATGATTTTTTTTTGGTCAGTCATGGGGCCTGAACCATGCTGAATGAACATATAAGTACAACCATCTTTGTCTGTGTTTAAAACTGTTCTCTCTGTTTCTAATGGAAGTGATCAAGAAATTAATTCAATGGGAAAAATGGAGCTGAATTTCATTTTTGATAACTTAAGAATAAAGAAACCACAGAGACAAGATTTGCAATGAAAATAGAGGGAAAGGGAACTAAAGAATATAGTTATATTGTGATAGAATATCTTGCCAGACCATGTTTTCTCTATTCCTAAAGAAAATTAGATTATCTTACATATAAAAGAAACAGAGAATTGACCATTTACCAACAGAGATGAACAGATGCACTCAATTTCTCAGAAATACACAGAATGCGCTTCATAGAGGTTTTCACAGATTCACAGACAGAAACGGATTTCACTGGAGCAAGCATCAGATACTGAATTGAATAGTAATTGATAGCATTAGGTTAGCCTTATATCCGTTTGGAAAACCCAACAACTCGATATAAGAAGTTCATAATTGAAAATGTCTCAGAGAACAATAGAAAGAAGAATTTGTAGAAATTAAAAGGAAAGAGAATAAATGATGTAAAGGCGACTTTAGTTAGAAATGGGCATGCTGAGAACACTGGTCTAAAGGAAGGTGTTTGTTTGTTTGCTCTGCCTCTCCTTATGCAGCAATCTATTTTGAAATTTCATTTTACTTCTCTCATGAAGGTCCATCAAGTACCTAATGATTTATCTAGGTAGAAAAGCAAGATGAGGCTCAGCTACTTGTAGCTTATTTTCTTTTTAAACAGAAAAGTAGAAATCCAATATCTCTGACATTCTGCCAAGGACCATACATAATTCTTGTACCTCTCTATACATATTATTTCATGACATCTTAAATAGTTCTTTGAGTTGCAGGTATTTATACTTGCCAATGACTACATACATATTACCTTGAAATATGATTTTTATGTAACTTTTCTAGTAACTATTCAAACATTCCATCATTATATGCATGTAGATGTTTTTTCCTCTAGTTTTAATGCATGGTTGTGTATAGTTAACAGAAATTACTTTGTGAATACTATATCACAAGGCATTACCTTATTCTATTTTATTGCAAATATGAGAAAAAATATTTCATAAGAAATAATTTAAATAGTGCCTAACATTTAAATTAAGTAAATCATTTAGAATTGGTGAGCATAAGGATAAAATAACAAATATTTTATTGCAAAATTATTATTTACTTTTATACAAATTATTTTAATAAATAATTTCACACAGTTTGGAAGAAAGTATAGATGGCTAATGTTAGGAGAAGTTGAATTAAAATAGATTTACCTAGAAAATGTGAAATTTTTATGTAAGAATGTAATTGTTCACTTTTCCTGATATTCTATATTTCTTTAGAAAAAATTTTTTTGGCTTATGAAAGCATAGATATTATATATAGATAGATAGTATATATGTATATATAGATACTATTTTCTTCACTAATATATAACTATTTACCCTTCACAAATTAAACTTCCTATTAATAAAAACCAATTTGATGTTTGGAGAAAATGTGTACTAATCTTTCAATGAAAAATTGATTGATCAACTGACTCACATTATAATCTTTTTTTTGGGGGGGTCCAGTGGTGGGGCCTGAACTCTGGGCCTGGGCACTGTCCCTCAGCTCTTCAGCTCTTCAGCTAGCGCTTTACCACTTGAGCCACAGCTCCATTTCTGGCTTTTTTCTTTTTTCTTATGTGGTGTTGAGGAATTGAACCCAGGGCCTCATGCATGCAAGGCAAGCACTCTACCAGTGAGCCACCTTCCCAGCCCCTCACATCATAATCTTATAGTGCAAAATGTTATGTTTTTAAACTGGTAATGTAATTTTATTTTATTTTATTTGTGAACATACTGTACAGAAGGGTTACAATTACATGGGCAGGATAATGCATACATTTCTTGCCAAGCATTGCAGCCTCCTCCTTTGTTTATCCTTCACATCCCTTCCCAGCCTCCCCCCCCCAGAAACAGGTAATTTTTTAAGCTGGCAATTCACTTAGATCTCATAAAATATATACCTTTGGAGCACTTGTGATAGAATGCTCAGCACTCTATCAAAAAACATCCATTGGTTTATTGTCTAAACCACAATACACTTAATATAGAAATTAATGGAACTTATATATTGATTAAAAATCATTTCACACACATATACACAATATAGTTTTCTCTCTTTATTCATGCATCCAATATATAAGTAAAATCATTCATAACTTCCAAATACTTGAAAGTATATACAGTAGAATACGTACTGAGTATGTCCCAACATATTTTTCTCTTGTCATTATTCAGCAGTCCAAATAGGTTTAGTAAGTAATCTAAGTATAGTATGTAAGTGAATACATGAAGGATACATGCAAATGCTCCCTCTTTTCATTATTCTATTTAAGGAACTAACTGCAGTATTTGCAGGGGGCTTGGAACCAATTCTGCAGATACTGAGGGACAACAATTTACATTATGGAATAAAATCAATGGGATTAAATTATGCTTTCAACATTGGCATCTGTTTTTCTTTTTCCGCAGTAATATTTCATCCTAACCAAGTCAATAAAAATGTATTCAGATTATGATATTTAATATCCTTACCATATTGTATTTATCAGGACTATAATTTATTTAACCAATTCTTAGTTCCATTTACTCAGATTCAGTTCATTTAAAAGTATTTGCTAACCAGGCGCCGGTGGCTCACGCCTGTAATCCTATCTACTCAGGAGGCTGAGATCTGAGGATCGAGGTTCAAAGTCAGCTTGGGCAGGAAAGTCCGTGAGATTCTTATCTCCAATAAACCACTAGAAAACCGAAAGTGGCGCTGTAGCTCAAGTGGTAGAGTGCTTGCCTTGAGCTGAAGAGTGCAGGGACAGAGCCCAAGCCCAGAGTTCAAGCCCCACGACCGGCCAAAAAAACGAAAGTATTTGCTGTTATAAATACATGCAATAAATATGAATTATAAATAATCCAGCCACAGCACCCATAACCTAAATCTAATCATCATAAGATAATGCCAAAGAAACAACAACTAAAGAACACTGTATAAAAATAACTTCCCCTCACTCTTCAATGCACAGGAAGGCAATATAATCAATGGTAAGACAGGTTTAGGGATCACCCCACAATTCAGAAAATGAAGGAGATGAAGGAGATATAGTTGACTAACTCCAATTTGTAATCTAAGATCCTATCTTGAACTGGAAAAAAAATAGCTTTAAAGATATAAAGAGCCAGGAGGAGCTCTATACCCTCCTGATCCTGGGAAAGCACTCTGTTTGGAGGCAAAATTCTTTCTCTAGAGGGAATAAGACCTATTCACAGAAGGGAGGGGGAGAGGAAGAAGCTGTTGATTGTAACATAGGCTTTCCCCAGATGACAAAACAAAAAAAATGCATTTATTCTGCCACTTTGTCCGTGATATCAAAAGAGAAAAGGTCACCTAAGAGATGAATGTAAAACCAAACGAATAATATTAAAATGGTCAGGAAATAATCTTATTTTTAACTGAACTCTATTTTGTCTTATTATTTAAAAAATACACTTGTAGTTCTTTCTTTCCATTTCACTATATATAATTCTCCAATAATTGTTCCTTTTCAAATCTCCTTGTTTCATTCTTGCCTCTTTAAAAGGTCAATTTTTTTTTCTACTGGCATTGGGGCTTGAACTCAGAACCTCTCATTCTTGCTTGGCTTCTTGATTAAGGCTGATGCTCTTCCACTGGAGCTACCACTCACAAATTCAAACCCCAGTACCACTGGAATCTTCTTTGAAGCTACTCTAGAATATTCAATTATGTCTGTTCTTTCGGGGCTTATGTTTGCCCAAACAATAGAAATTTATTAATCCCACAGAATTATACCTAAATTATCCAGGAGGTTAAGGCCAAACATTTTTTTCTGTTAACATTTCATTTGTAATATCATTTGTCTTTTTAGCTTTTTTCTTCAGTGCATTTCCTTTTATTTCTTCTACTACTACTATTATTATTATTATTAGTAGTAGTAGTATTTTATTTGGCAGAACTAGAATTTGAAGTTGGGATTGTCACATTGGTAGACAGGTGTTTTACTAAGTGATCTATGCCCCCACTCCGTTTTGCTTTCATTATTTTTATAATAGGGATTTAATTTTTTCGCAGTGTCAGACGGGAACACAATCTTCTTATTTATATGTCCCAGTATTACTGGGATAACAGACACTGTTGTGCCTACCTTTTATTGACTGAAATGAGGTATTACATTTTTTTTTTTGGCTTGGGCTGGTCTGAAAGTTAATCATCTGATGCCAGCTACCTGAAAACTTGAGATTACAGGCATGAGCCTGTAAATTTTCACAAATAGATGTTTTGGGGCCTATGTGACCACATTCCATAAGTATACAGAGTCCTAATTGTTAGAGAAGCTGAGTACCTTTCAGGAGCATAGATTTTATTTGAATTAGGTAAGTATTATATATTATATAATAGCATTTGAATGGACTTAGATTTTCTGAGGACACATGACATGCAAGGGAGTTATGTGGATATCTGTCTGTGTTCTCAGATTCTCTGGATCTGTGGCTTTTCCTGCTGGCACCTACAAGAGAGTTTTGAATAATTCTTCCTGAGAAGCTGAAGTCATTCAAAGAGTCAAGCCTTTGCTGGAATCACAAAAAACTTTCACTGCAAATAGTAATTAATTTCTGTGAAAGTTCATCTTCTAGAACATTCATTGCTTACAAGAGAGAAAAAAAGAGTTCAAAATTGGTTCAAGCACAATGTTTCTCTAAACCTCTAAGGTTTTCTCAAAAGTAAAACTTTCTTCTTTCTCACAGTATCAAGCAGTCAATCAATGAAATTTGTCAGAGTTCTGTGAATGAGAATCGTTAGGCTGTAATTTACTTCTGTGAAATTTTTCCAAAATGTATTTACTAATTTCTCAAGTGTTCTTGGATAAAATCAATGGTCTGTATATTAACAATTGCAGTGCACTTACATACCCAACTTCTCATTGGAATCAAATGCTCTTCTTCATTTACTTTCTGTAAAATGTCATAAAATAGTTTCCTATAATAGCTGTGTATGAAGGTATGAGTTGTCATGTATTATAAGGGAGAATACAATGAAGAGCCTCACACGGGAAATGGAACATTTTGTAATTTGAGTCATTTTCTTCCCTTGTTTTTCCTTTGTAATTCACCAGCTCTTTGTTTCTTGGTTTAAATACAAGCAGCACAAAGTATCACCAGGATTAAGATAGCAATTGGAGGCTTTGAAGGGAACTGCAAAGCTTGAAGTGATGATAAAAGGAGATAAAAAATTGACTGTAACTCTGTTGATTGGACCCAGTGGTATCCCATTCTTATCTCCATGGCTACACTGACGATGCTTTGTTTAGCTGCTTGGCTAAGAAAACATGGTATCTCTTGAGCAAAGATGGTGAAGAGAGAAATTGCCCAAGGCTTTCGGGTGATATCATCTCTTATGATCATAATAAAGTAAGTATTAAAAAGTTACTTGTCTAAGTCTTTCCATTTCCTAAAAAATGGGCAGTACCATTCTTTCTGATGGAAGCATAGAATTCCATTTTATATATATATATATATATATATATATATATTCCATTATATATATATTTTTTTCTTGATCCATACATCTACTGAGGGGCATCTGGGTTGGTTCCATACCCTAGATAGAGTGAATAATGCTGGGATTAACATAGTTGTGCTTGTAGCTTTAGTATGACCTTGTTTGTGATCATTTGGGTAAATGCCCAGAAGTGGGATTGCTGGATCATAAGGGAGCTCTGCATCTTGTATATACATTTATCTAATTTGTGGAGGGAAGGGAAATAACAAAATTCTGAAACAAGGACACAGGATGACCCATTGAAACAATGATACAAGACACTATGTTGGAAATGAACTTTACAACTTAGGGGAGGGGATAGTGAGGGAGTTGGGAAGGGAAGGGAAGGGATAGTAGGGGAAAAAAAGGAGGGGGTAAGAATGCTCAACAAGAAATGTATTCATGACCTTACTCATGTAACTCTAACCCCTCTCTATAGCATCTTTACAATAAAATATTTTTTAATCCACTTTAAAAGAAAAAAAGCCAGTTGTGTTTTGATGAAGTTTTTATAAAAAATGATGACATCCATACCTTCTGGAACTCATCGCAATTTCTTCTCTTTGGTCCATTGCTTTTCCAGTCATTCCATACATTTGTGGAAACATCAAGTTTCTAAATTTTATGTTTGCATTTTGGTTACATATCTTGAGGAAATATCTCTATGTCACAGATTCACAGTGTTTATCAGCTGTCCGGAAACATTTTCTAGGCTCAGGACCTGACTCTGCCACTTTCTTGATTTGGGAACCCTCAAGTGTCTCAGGCATCAAAATTAAGGGGATGAAAATTAAAATAAGGTTTCTGCATAAATTTCTCCTTGTTTTTTTCAGATGGGTAGATTATACTATTATCAGCTCAGTTTTTCACCAAAAAATGATATCCCTTTTCAAGAGAAAGTCTTTCTTCTTGCTTTAGCCATTTCCTCCCCCTCCAACATATTAAGTTTTGTTTTTTTACCATTTTCAATATGTATTTCCTTCATTCAATGCCATAATTTTCTTGAGTGTTCTAACCATTGCCTAACTTACACTCCTATTTCACTCACGTCTTTCTGTAATGGAGAGTCACATGGTAGCCACACAGAATGATTTCCACCACATAAAACATATTGTGCTACTTTCCTTCCTAAAACTATCCAATGACTTTGAGTATTGAAAATCATCTCTGATGGCATAGGAAATCCTGTTTTCACATCATAATTAGAGAAGAATAGGCTATAAAGTCTATGAAACTATATGGATTACAAAGGTGCTGTATTCAAACTTGTTTCTAGTGAAAATAATCATCATGCTGTTCGTGATTATTGACAGGCAGATTACAACCCAGTTGCAGGAACCAAATTAGTATGAAGATAAGATAAAAGAATAAATATATCCTTTTGTTTTCTTCTGAATGTGCATTTTTTCTATTATTTGCTGTTCAGGAACAATGTATTCATTGGCATTTGAAGACTAGACAAATTTAAAAATAAAATTCTTTCTTTAAAGATTAACATTTAAGGGCTGGAGATGGAGCTTAGAGAGCCTTTATAGCATGTGTAAAACACTAATTGTAATTCTCAGGACCAATTCTAGGATTTCTAAATTATGTTCTAAATTATGTTCTTCTTATCTAAAAGTCAATAACAAGATTTTCTAGAACATTCATGTGTCTGGTGATTCATTATAAATAAAAGAAGTAAAGAAAGATAAGCTGCTTTCTAAAAGCATAAAGTTCATTATAACAAAATCCTTATTTGGAACTTATTCAAGATAGTGTATGTTTGGAAGAAGCCATAAGACTGGAAAATAATATATTATACATGCACCCTAGATATTTTAATACAGAACGACAAAAATTGAGACATTAAAATTATCTTGTATTTGTTTTTTTTTGTTTGTTTGTTTTGCCAGTCATGGGGCCTGAACTCTGGGTCTGGGCGCTGTCCCTCAGCTCTTCAGCTCAAGGCTAGCGCTCTACCACTGGAGCCACAGCGCCACTTCCGGCTTTTTCTGTTTATGTGGTGCTGAGGAATTGAACCCAGGGCCTCATGCTTGCAAGGCATGCACTCTACCGCTGAGCTACCTTCCAAGCCCTTGTATTTGTTTTTAAAATGCTACCACAGACTAAGATTCACGAGGTACAGAAATATTTAAAGTAGGAAAGGTAAAAGTATGATCTGATGAAAATTTCTTTGTATTTCTGTTTGATCAACACATTCATTCATTAGGAAAATATAAAAGTAGAGCAAATGTCTGAAAAAAATCAAACAGTTCTCTGATTTTTCTTCATAATATTCGATCTTACTATATAAGAATAAGACCACATTTCTTAAATACCTCAACTCATCTCTAAAGTTGAATAGAGATGAGTTGAGGTATTTAAGAAATGTGGTGTAATTATTAAATAGTAAGAAAGGAGGAGGCAACAATGCTCAATAGGAAATATACTCATTTCCTTGCTCATGTAACGGTAACTCCTCTGTACAGCATTTTTACAATGAAAAACACAAAAAAAAATTTCAAGGACATCTTCTCCCCATGTAAAAAATAATAATTCTGTGGCTCTCAATAATGAACAGAGAGGTCTCAGTAAATGTGATAATTGGACTGAGTTGTGTCTCATGGAATCCACATGTCAAAGTCCTAAGTCCTAGTAATTTAGAATGCAAATATATCTGAAAATGAAGCCTTTGAGAGGTAAATAAATTAAAAGAAGCATCTAAGCTGAGCATCAGTCAAAGCTGTCTGGTTTTGTTGTGAGCAAAGACTTGTGGTATGCTTATAGAAGAAAACTCATAGGAGGACACGTCTAGAGAGTTAAAACCTCAGAGTGAAGACAACCACATTGAAATCTTTGTCTCTGACATTTAGCGTCTGGAATGGATAGACATGAATTCCTGTGGTTCAGATGCCCATTCTGTTGTGTTCTGCAGCTGTAAGTAATATATGGATAGTAATATTTTTATATACATAATCACACATTTTCAAGAATTGTATTGAACAGAGCTATGCTTGGTGGAGCATGATGTAAAACTAGCTACTCTGAAGGAAGACATGGGTCAGGAGGATTAGGGTTCAAAGCCAGCCTGAGGAAATAACCTAAAGAATTGGTCTGAAAGTAACCTAAAGCAAAAAGGCTGGGGACATGGCTCAAGTGTCAACAAAACAGGAGGCCCTGAGTTCAAACTCCAGACTTCCATGTTCACACACACAAAAATGGAATTTCACTAACATGTGATGAATACTAAAGTCATACCAAACAAAGCATGATCATTAGAGGAGAATTGAAACACTTTACCACTTCAAGTTATTATTAGGACCCACAATTATTACAACATTGCAGAATTAGGCTCTCTAAGAGTATTCTACTTGACAGACAAAACAGATTATATTCATACACTTCAATCTTACCTATTGAGCATGATCAGATTGCAGTGAATTAGAAATAGATAGCTCTTACTCTCTATCTCTCTTAATTTTTGTTGGTCATGAGGCTTGAACTCAGAGCTTGGGTGCTGTCCTTCAGCTTTTTTACTTAAGGCTAGCACGACTTGCAGGTTTTTGGTGGTAAAATTGAATATGAGTAGTCTTGCCTGGATTGGATTTTTGCCTTCTTTTTTTTTGTAAAGATGATGAGCAGTTAAGTAAGGTAATGAGTACATTTCTTTTCAAACAGTGTTATCCTCTCCCTCGTTTTCTCCCTCTCCCCCTTGATTCCCCTTGCCACCAAGTCGTATAGACCATTTCTAACATATTATCTAGTGAGTATCACTGTTTCATTGATTGCCCCTTTGACCACTGTTTCAGGGATTCCTCTTCCCTTCCCCAAATCAGATAGACTTCCATACAAAACAAAAGGAATCAAAAAACAAACAAACAAGGAGAACAGGGAATAAACCAACAGGAAAAAAGAAGAAAAAGAAAGAACTGAAAACAGTACACTAAAAAAATACCCTAAAACTCATATTTCCATGTCTTGGTGTTCTTTTTTATCATTTTCATTTTGTATGGTCATATGTACATAGCTATTGAACTATTGTGATCCTCTCCTAGGACTATCCTAGACATATAATAATTGTTACCATAAGGGAAAATATGGAGCTTATGTTTCTTTGGGTCTGGCTTACTTCACTTAATATGATTTTTCCCCAAGTCTTTCTGTATCCTTATGGATGGGGTGACATCATTCTTTCTTATGGAAGCAAGAATTCCATTTTGTATATTTACCATATTTTTAATCCATTCATCTATTGAGGGGTATCTGGGTTGGATCTATATCTTAGCTATGGTAAATAATGCTGCAGTGAACATAGCTGTGGTGGAAGCTTTAGTTTGGCCTTATTTGTGTTCCTTTGCATAAATGCCCAAGAGTGGGATTGCTAGGTCATAAGGGGGCACTATTTTTTTTAGCATTTTGAAGAACCTTCATTTCATACTGCATTCCAGAGTGGTTGGACAAGTTTACATTCTTACAAAGAGTAGTAGACTTCTTGTCTGGCCACATCCATGCCAGCATCTGTTATCGTTTTCTTGACAATGGCCATTCTATTTGGAGTGAGGTAGATCTCAATGTAGTTTTGATTTGCATTTCTTTTATGGACAGAGAAGTTCAACATTTCTTCATATGTGTATTTCCTCTCCAGAGAAGTCTCCTTTTAAGACTTTAGCCCACTTAATAATGGGAGTTATTTGCTCTGTGAAGATTTGTTTTGGGGGGGCTTTAATTTTTTTTTGAGCTCTAAATATATTTTAGAAATGAGGCCCTTTTCTATTGTGTAGCTAGTGAAGATCTCCAAATCTGTGAGCTTATTCTTTCTAGCTATGTCCTTTGCCATGTAGAAGTTCTGCAGTTAAACACAATCCCATTTATCCAGCCCTTGTTCATTTGTTGTGTTTCTGGATCTTTATTTAGGAAGTTTTGACCTGTGCCAAGGAGCCCTAGTGTTTCTCTTCTCCCTTCCTGTAATATTTTCAGGGGAACTGATTTTACATTAAGGTCTTTGATCCATTTAGATTTGACTCTGGTGCAGAGTGATACATAAGGGTTGAACTTCAATTTTTACATGTGTATAGTCAGTTCTGTCACCATCATTTGTTAAATAGGCTGACTTTCTTCCATCTAATGTTTTTAACTACCTTATCAAATATTAGGTGGCTATAGGTCTAAGGGGTTCATTTCTCAGTCTTGGGTTCTATTCCATTGGTCCTCAGGCCTGTTCATGTGCCAGTATCAAGCAGGTTTTCTGGAGTGACTTTGAACCATGATCCTCAGATCTAAGCCATCTGAATAACTAGGATTACAGACATGCGCCACTTGCACTTGGCTTTGTTTCCTTTTAAATGAAAATAGAGTACACCACTAAGTTTCTTTTTAAATGACATTCATTTAAACACTACATTTTTTCTTTTTTTATTGTCAAGGTGATGTACAAAGGGGTTACAGTTACATCAGTAAGATAGTAAGTACCTTTCTTGTCAAACGTGTTACCCCTTCCTTCATTTTTCTCTTACTTTCCCTCCCTCCAGTCACCCTGCCACGTTGTCCAGATCATTTCTAACATAGTCTTGTGAATATCACTGTTGCATTGGTTCCCCCTTGTCCTTTGTCTCACCATTCTGTGTTACCCTTCCCTAATTCAGATAAACATATATACAATACTAGGGTACACAAAATAGTAACAATGGGCATATGCCATTGGGAGAAGAACACACAAAAGAAACCATAGCTAAGATATGGAACCAGCCCAGATGCCCCTCAGTAGAGGAATGGATCAAGAAAATGTGTGTGGGGGGGAGATGGGAAGGGATAGGAAGGGAAAATAAAGGAGGAGGCAACAATGCTTGATAAGAAATGTACTCATTATCTTGCCCATGTAATTGTAACCCCTCTGTACAGTATTTTCACAATAAAAAAAGAAATAAAAAATAAAAATAAAATGCTGCAGAGAATGAACACACTTTCTTTAAGTACTATTGTATATTAAACAGGCAGGACTCTTAGAGACAAAGAGACTCTCATATTTAGACATTAGGAAAGAAGTTGGGGGAAAATTATCTACCCCAAAAACATAAATAAAACTACCTTGAATTGTGGCAGAAGATGAAGAAACAAATTAGAATGAGAACTCAAGAACATTACTAACTCTGAATATATTTTAACACACTAATATTCACAGCTTAATAATCCCCTGTGGGTCCATATAGAGGTATTAAACTAGGAAGTTCCCTGGAAAGGTTGCAAAGCTTAAAACAAGGATATTTTATTTTGACAACTTCTACATCTGCATTTTTGATGGCCCTACATGAGTAATGCGAGAAAAGAAAAAAAACTCACTTTTAGTATTTCAGAGTTCTCCAGAAAAAAGACATAAAGAGGTCCATAAAAAGAAAAAGGAGAAGTCTATTGCCTTGATGTACTGACTTTCATTTTGAAAGATCACATAGCTTTTTACAGATTTAACAACCTGACATACAAAGATCACTTCAACCTCAGCTGAAATACAATCAGCCTAGGGGTGAAACTCACCTGTTATTAAACTGTCTTGGGCAGCGCTACAAAATAGTTTAGTACAGAAGATAAAAGAGAAGGTCAAACCTCATTAAAACTTCCAGGAGAACTTACCACAGGGCTGGTGAATCTTGAGGAAGAATTGGATCCCATCAAAGGGAAACAGCAGTATTTGATGGAAGAGGTGATAGCTGGGGGGGAAAAAAGAAGGAAAGAAAGCAATCATTCCATTCTCTCAGAGAGGGACAATGAAGTAGTTATATAGGAACCAGGTCAGTAAAGGTAAAACTGGAGCATCCACCGTGTCAACTTATTAAATCTCCTCCTTTCTATGGCAGGGGCCAGCTGTTCAGGGCAAGGGAGCAATGTAAAAGAAAGAGAGTGCTCTATCACAATATCAACATACATATGTATATAGATACACATGTTTGTACATCTGTAGATGAATTTTAGTATAATTAGATCTAGAATTTAAAGATATTTATGGTCATGAACCTTGGCCAAATGTAAGACAACACTGGCTATAATTTTTAATGCTAAAAGTCTAAACACACAGATTCTTTTTTATTGAACAGTTTTATTATCTTTAAGTAGTTGTACAAAGGAGTTGCCATTCACATACACAGTTTATGCATACAGTGCATCTTGATGAATGTTATCCCTATCAATATTCTCACCCACCCCTCCCAGCTCACCCCTTCCCTTACTTAAGCATAGGTTATGTGTGAATACTTTTTGCCATTTAACAGAGCTGTTTATGTGGAAAACGCATCCTGATCAGTGTCACCACTTCTGCATCTTCACCCTCTTGGACCCACCCCTTCCCTTCCATTTCTCAATTTTGTAGTATATGCAATGAATTCTAGCCTGCATGCTCCCTGCTTCCTCTCTTCTTCTCATTTTGCCCTCACCCTCCCCTCCTGTCAGTACCCACTTCCTAGTATTTATTTGGTTGGGCTTTGACATCATCTTTTTAAAGAATTATACTATATGTGTTCTCTAGAGAGTTCTATTGAACTTCAGTCAGCTCATTTGTAAACAAATCCTCATTTACCTTTCTTTTGCTTTTGTGGTACTGAAGTATAAACTCCAGGCTTCCCATTTACTAGGCAGGCAGTAAACTACTTGAGTTCCCCATCTAGTCCCGTTTTTTACTAGCTATTTTCAGATAGGGTCTCAAGAAATGTTCTGCCCCAAGTGGCTTTGAACTACAGTCCTTCTAATCTCGTTTCCGGAGGAAATAAGATCATAGGTGTGAATCTTCAGCTTTTACTTATAATTCTTCATGTTTCTTCAGATGCCTCTTGTGAGAGAGAATAGGATTGCAGCATGGTGTATGGATAAATAAATAAAACACCATGAATTAATTAATAGAGAGGAAGAGCTGCATCCTCCTACAGTCTTTGGAAGGATGTTCCTGATTTTCCTCCTAACATCCTAACATTGAGAAATAATTTGGGAAGACGGTTTTATGGCATGGATTGCTTTACTGGCATGTTTTCTGGGAGAAACTGTCCTTTTGAGGAAATGCTAACATAAGCATCTCATTAATATGGTTTCCAATTAGAAAGGTGGGAACTAGAAACACTGGGTTGTGTAACCCAGTCAGTCTGGAAATGCAGATCCTCTTACTTTAGAAAAGATTGAGTGAACTCTAATGAGGACTTCCTAAGGGCTGCTTGCCAGGAAGCCAGTCAACTGGTCTCTCCAATCTATCACTCACCTCATTAGATGAGTGAGAAATGGAGCTAAGAGTCTCCGGACTTCATTCCCCACAGACTTCTGCTCCATTGACAAGCTAATAGTGAAGAACCATGCTTCAGACTTGACACTAATGTATTCCAGGCCAGGTATGATAAACTGCCACAGCATTTGTAGCCCCATGTCTGGTATTTTTTCTAAGCTATATTTAAGAGTTAAGAATAACCAGTCACTTGTGGTTCACTCTTATAATTCCAGCTATTCAAGAGGCTGAGATTAGAGAATCAAGGATCAAAGGCAAGCAGCCTGAGCAGACACATCCCAGAGAATCTTACCTTCAATCACCCAGCAAAGGCTGGAAGTAGAAGTGTGGCTCAAGTGATTACTAGAGTTACAACCATGAGAACAAAAACTAAGCCACAGTAAGTGAATTGAAGAGTGTGTCCATTTTTGTACCCATCTCCCTGCACACAATATTTTCCTCTTTATAAACCTGTAGTTCTATTTTGTTGCATAGTTTATTTTATAAATAAATTCCAGTTTATTTTCCATTATGAAGTTGATGGACTTTCAGTTCTTTGAAATTTAGACCATTACAAAAATATTTGTCGATGTGATGTGATGATTTCTGCTTTGTACCATAGTGAGGAGTGAAATTTCTAGCAAGTAAGATATATTTTCATTGAATTTCAGTACAAACCAAGTATTTTCCAAAGTGGTTACAGTGTTTGACATTTCTCCCATAATCTCTGAGAAGTCGGTATTTCCCATATTCTTGGCAAGTGCCATAATACATTTTTATTTTTATGGATGTAAAATTTACACTGATTTACACAGTGAAATAGCAAAAGGAGACTGGTAATGAAAGAAAAAGAACGCAGTTCCACCAATTATCCAGTGTTGATGTCCTTGCTGGGAAACTCTTTTGTTTTCAATTTTCTGCTAGTGATTGAGGTTTCTTCTGTGACTAATAATATTTACACCAAATCATGTCATTTATTCCCCTATTCCCTGTGGTTAAAACATCACAGTTTGTGCTTCTAAACTTGTGGATTTTCAGCACAAAAGAGAGTGCTAGCTAGATAGGACTTTCAAATTAACCTGTTTATACTACTATTGTTAATAACTACATGGATTTCCTTCATAACTTCAAATAACATGTTGAAATTGTTTTTTTTTCCCCTTCACCAACTGTAGACTATACCAATCAACTCCCAATGTTATAAGATGAGCACAAAAATCTTACTTAATTGTGTCTCTTGGACTCTACAATCTGTATCTGCAGTTTGTGTTTTATCAGTATTGGCTGAATTTGCAGTGCATTATTTAGCCATGTTTTTCCAACCTTATAATTCATAAGAAAATTAATCTACATATCTTTTCTAGTAAACACAAAAGTAGTAGACTTTAAATACTACCTTCTCTAGAGAGAAAATGTTAGGAACTTGTGTAATTCAAACAGAATGTTGAAATAATCATAAACTCATCACATTATTCTGCCATTTCACTATTTGTCCAAGACCAGTGCTACATCTTTTGATCCACAGTTCCACTTCCAGTTTTTGGTGGTTAATTAAAGATATGATTCTCATAAACATTTCTGTTGGTGCTGGCTTTAAACAGTGATCCTCAGATCTTAGTCTTGTGAGTAACTAGGATTGTAGGAATGAACCACTGGTGCCCAGCTTATTCTCATGTTTTTAATAAGACATTGATCTCCTACTTACACTTCTTACTTACAGACAGTTTCCTTTCTGAATATCCTGTGTTTTCATACAATCTGGAATTTGTTGCATCTTAAGCCCCAAAAAACAAGCTGGGGGCCTGTGGCTTATGCCTGTAGTGCTAGCTACTCAGGAGGCTGAGATCTGAGGATCACGGTTCAAAGGCAGCCCAGGCGGAAATGTTTGTGAGACTCTGATCTCCAATGAACCACCAGAAAACCAGAAGTAGTGCTGTGGCTCAAGTGGTAGAGCACTAGCCTTGAGCTGAAGAGCTGAAGGACAGTGTCCAGGCCGAGTTCAAGCCCCACAACCCAAACAAAACAAAACAAACAAACAAAAAAGAAAATCTTAGGATAGAATGTAATTCAGGATAAATCTAGATTTTTTTATTTTTATTTTTTTATTGTGAAAATACTGTATAGAGGGGTTACATGGGCAAGATAATGAGTACATTTCTTATCAAGCATTGTAGCCTCCTCCTTTGTTTCCCCTTCCCATCCCTTCCCATCTCCCCCC